>NC_069510.1:60997467-61332609 GCF_027579735.1 Bombina bombina
TAGTACATTTAACTAAACTTGCGGCTAAAAATTCAGGATTCGCCATTCAGGCACGCAGAGCTCTGTGGCTAAAATCCTGGTCAGCTGATGTTACGTCTAAATCTAAATTGCTTAATATTCCTTTCAAAGGGCAGACCTTATTCGGGCCCGGCTTGAAAGAGATTATTGATGACATTACAGGAGGTAAAGGTCATGCCCTGCCTCAGGACAAGGCCAAAGCCAAGGCTAGACAGTCCAATTTTCGTTCCTTTCGTAATTTCAAAGCAGCATCAACTTCCTCTGCACCAAAACAGGAAGGAGCTGTTGCTCGCTACAGACAAGGCTGGAAACCTAACCAGTCCTGGAACAGGGGCAAACAGGCCAGAAAACCTGCTGCTGCCCCTAAGACAGCATGAATTGAGGGCCCCCGATCCGGGACCGGATCTAGTGGGGGGCAGACTTTCCCTCTTCGCCCAGGCTTGGGCAAGAGATGTTCAGGATCCCTGGGCGTTAGAGATCATATCTCAGGGATACCTTCTGGACTTCAAATCCTCTCCCCCAAGAGGGAGATTTCATCTGTCAAGGTTGTCAACAAACCTAACAAAGAAGGAAGCGTTTCTACGCTGCGTACAAGATCTTTTATTAATGGGAGTGATCCATCCAGTTCCGCGGTTGGAACAAGGACAAGGGTTTTACTCAAATCTGTTTGTAGTTCCCAAAAAGAGGGAACCTTCAGGCCAATCTTGGATTTAAAGATCCTAAACAAATTCCTAAGAGTTCCATCGTTCAAGATGGAAACTATTCGAACAATTTTGCCCATGATCCAAGAGGGTCAGTACTTGACCACAGTGGATTTAAAGGATGCTTACCTTCACATACCGATTCACAGAAGTCATTACCGGTATCTAAGGTTTGCCTTTTTAGACAGGCATTACCAGTTTGTAGCTCTTCCATTCGGACTGGCTACGGCTCCAAGAATCTTCACAAAGGTTCTGGGCACTCTTCTGGCGGTACTAAGACCGCGAGGAATTTCAGTAGCTCCGTACTTAGACGACATACTGATACAAGCTTCAAGCTTTCAAACTGCCAAATCTCATACAGAGATAGTACTGGCATTTCTAAGGTCGCATGGATGGAAAGTGAACGAAGAGAAAAGTTCTCTCTTTCCACTCACAAGAGTTCCCTTCCTGGGGACTCTGATAGATTCTGTAGAAATGAAGATTTACCTGACAGAGGACAGGTTAACAAAACTTCAAAATGCATGCCGTGTCCTTCATTCCATTCAAGAGACCAGAAATTCTCTTCTATGGTGGCTTTATCGGCCACATCTGTCCAGGGGAATGCCATTCAGCAGGCCAGACTGGTCAATTGTAACAACAGACGCCAGCCTACTAGGTTGGGGCGCTGTCTGGAATTCTCTGAAGGCTCAGGGACTATGGAATCAGGAGGAGAGTCTTCTTCCAATAAACATTCTGGAATTGAGAGCAGTCCTCAATGCTCTTCTGGCTTGGCCCCAGTTAGCAACTCGGGGGTTCATCAGGTTCCAGTCGGACAACATCACGACTGTAGCTTATATCAACCATCAGGGAGGGACAAGAAGCTCCCTAGCAATGATGGAAGTATCGAAGATAATTCGCTGGGCAGAGTCTCACTCTTGCCACCTGTCTGCAATCCACATCCCGGGAGTGGAGAACTGGGAGGCGGATTTCTTAAGTCGTCAGACTTTTCATCCGGGGGAGTGGGAACTTCATCCAGAGGTCTTTGCCCAAATACTTCCACGTTGGGGCAAACCAGAGATAGATCTCATGGCGTCTCGACAGAACGCCAAGCTTCCGCGCTACGGGTCCAGATCCAGGGATCCGGGAGCGGTCCTGATAGATGCCTTGACAGCACCATGGACCTTCAGGATGGCTTATGTGTTTCCACCTTTCCCGATGCTTCCTCGATTGATTGCCAGAATCAAACAGGAGAAAGCATCAGTGATTCTAATAGCGCCTGCATGGCCACGCAGGACTTGGTATACAGATCTGGTGGACATGTCATTCTGTCCACCTTGGTCGTTACCTCTGAAACAGGACCTTCTGATTCAGGGTCCTTTCAAACATCAAAATCTAACTTCTCTGAAGCTGACTGCTTGGAAATTGAACGCTTGATCTTATCAAAGCGTGGTTTTTCTGAGTCAGTTATTGATACCTTAATACAGGCTAGGAAGCCTGTCACCAGAAAGATTTACCATAAAATATGGCGTAAATACCTATATTGGTGCGAATCCAAAGGTTACTCTTGGAGTAAGGTTAGGATTCCTAGGATATTGTCTTTTCTACAAGAAGGTTTAGAAAAGGGGTTATCCGCTAGTTCCTTAAAGGGACAGATCTCAGCTCTGTCCATTCTGTTACACAAGCGTCTGTCAGAAGTTCCAGACGTTCAGGCTTTTTGTCAGGCTTTGGCCAGGATTAAACCTGTGTTTAAAGCTGTGGCTCCACCATGGAGTTTAAACCTTGTTCTTAACGTTTTACAGGGTGTTCCGTTTGAACCCCTTCATTCCATTGATATAAAGTTGTTATCTTGGAAAGTTCTATTTTTAATGGCTATTTCCTCGGCTCGAAGAGTCTCTGAGTTATCAGCCTTACATTGTGATTCTCCTTATTTGATTTTTCACTCGGATAAGGTAGTTCTGCGTACTAAGCCTGGGTTCTTACCTAAGGTAGTCACTAGCAGGAATATCAATCAGGAGATTGTTGTTCCATCCTTGTGCCCAAATCCTTCTTCGAGGAAGGAACGTCTTTTGCACAATCTGGATGTAGTTCGTGCCCTTAAATTTTATTTACAGGCAACTAAAGATTTTCGACAAACGTCTTCCCTGTTTGTCGTTTACTCTGGTCAGAGGAGAGGTCAAAAAGCTTCTGCTACCTCTCTCTCTTTTTGGCTTCGTAGCATAATTCGTTTAGCTTATGAGACTGCTGGACAGCAGCCTCCTGAAAGAATTACAGCTCATTCCACTAGAGCTGTGGCTTCCACTTGGGCCTTTAAGAATGAGGCCTCTGTTGAACAGATTTGCAAGGCTGCAACTTGGTCTTCGCTTCATACTTTTTCCAAATTTTCCAAATTTGACACTTTTGCTTCCTCGGAGGCTATTTTTGGGAGAAAGGTTCTTCAGGCAGTGGTTCCTTCTGTATAAAGAGCCTGCCTATCCCTCCCGTCATCCGTGTAATTTTGCTTTGGTATTGGTATCCCACAAGTAATGATGACCCGTGGACTGATCACACTTAACAGAAGAAAACATAATTTATGCTTACCTGATAAATTCCTTTCTTCTGTAGTGTGATCAGTCCACGGCCCGCCCTGTTTAAGGCAGGTAAATATTTTTTAAATTATACTCCAGTCACCACTACACCCTTGGCTTCTCCTTTCTCGTTGGTCCTTGGTCGAATGACTGGAGGTGACGTAGAGGGGAGGAGCTATATAGCAACTCTGCTGGGTGAATCCTCTTGCACTTCCTGTAGGGGAGCAGTTAATATCCCACAAGTAATGATGACCCGTGGACTGATCACACTACAGAAGAAAGGAATTTATCAGGTAAGCATAAATTATGTTTTCTGCTTTATCTGTTTTACTTCACAAAAAGCTGGCGGCTGTGCCAGATGTTCAAGCTTTTGTTCAGGCTCTGGTTAGAATCAAGCCTGTTTACAAACCTTTGACTCCTCCTTGGAGTCTCAATTTAGTTCTTTCAGTTCTTCAGGGGGTTCCGTTTGAACCCCTACATTCCGTTGATATCAAGTTATTATCTTGGAAAGTTTTGTTTTTGGTTGCAATTTCTTCTGCTAGAAGAGTTTCAGAGTTATCTGCTCTGCAGTGTTCTCCTCCTTATCTGGTGTTCCATGCAGATAAGGTGGTTTTGCGTACTAAACCTGGTTTTCTTCCGAAAGTTGTTTCTAACAAAAATATTAACCAGGAGATAGTCGTGCCTTCTTTGTGTCCGAATCCAGTTTCAAAGAAGGAACGTTTGTTGCACAATTTGGATGTAGTTCGTGCTCTAAAATTCTATTTAGAGGCTACAAAGGATTTCAGACAAACATCTTCCTTGTTTGTTGTTTATTCTGGTAAAAGGAGAGGTCAAAAAGCAACTTCTACCTCTCTCTCTTTTTGGCTTAAAAGCATCATCAGATTGGCTTATGAGACTGCCGGACGGCAGCCTCCTGAAAGAATCACGGCTCATTCCACTAGGGCCGTGGCTTCCACATGGGCCTTCAAGAACGAGGCTTCTGTTGATCAGATATGTAAGGCAGCGACTTGGTCTTCACTGCACACTTTTACCAAATTTTACAAATTTGATACTTTTGCTTCTTCTGAAGCTATTTTTGGGAGAAAGGTTTTGCAAGCCGTGGTGCCTTCCATCTAGGTGACCTGATTTGCTCCCTCCCATCATCCGTGTCCTAAAGCTTTGGTATTGGTTCCCACAAGTAAGGATGACACCGTGGACCGGACACACCTATGTTGGAGAAAACAGAATTTATGTTTACCTGATAAATTACTTTCTCCAACGGTGTGTCCGGTCCACGGCCCGCCCTGGTTTTTTAATCAGGTCTGATGATTTATTTTCTTTAACTACAGTCACCACGGTATCATATGATTTCTCCTATGCAAATATTCCTCCTTTACGTCGGTCGAATGACTGGGGAAGGCGGAGCCTAGGAGGGATCATGTGACCAGCTTTGCTGGGCTCTTTGCCATTTCCTGTTGGGGAAGAGAATATCCCACAAGTAAGGATGACGCCGTGGACCGGACACACCGTTGGAGAAAGTAATTTATCAGGTAAACATAAATTCTGTTTTCTACATCTATCGTATGGTATTTTGGTACAATATATATCTATACTTAGATATATTTATATATATATATATATATATTATTATCATTATTATATATAGGAATAGATATATACAGATATATGTATCTATTTAAAAATACATAGAACATATTCTGCTATGTCCCAAACATTGGAATGAGAAATATTTACAGTAAATACACTGTATAACACTTTATTAAATATGAATATTGCAGAAATATGATCTTTTATATTTTCATCTACTTAACTGCAAAGAACTCCAATGCGCTTATATTTATATACTGTATGTATACATATGTATTTATTTGTTTATATGTGTATATATGTCTGTAAATACATATATACACATATAAATACAAAAGAAATATTTACACACATATAAACATATATACATACATACATATACATCTTTAGGCATGTATATGTATGTATCTCTATGTTAAAATCCTTTGCCTGTCTTTTATTTCTAACAGCTACGATCTCATATCTTAAGCACTTATAACTTTTTTGTGCAATTTTTTTTTTATAAATAATTTTAGCAGATGGTGTTATTATGAGTGTAACTGTACTTTGTAATGTATTTTTTGTGTGTTTTGTGCCACTTTTTTGTTTTGCAAAACAGCTAATCAGAGCTTTAAGGACACGCTATCCCAACGTGCGTTAACTTCAAATCGATCACGTTTCATTTCAACTTGTAATATGAGCAATAAACCTAACGCGCACAAACACCCGTGATAAACGCTTTTTCACTTGCGTGTAACTGTTAGCGCTCCACTCATAATCTGGCCCTAAATAGGATATTACCATCTGGCATAGGGTGTTGTCAACCATTTGAGACACCTCAAGGGGGAACTTACCCTTTTGAGACATAGGACAGTGGGGATCTTACTATGTAACAAAGCTGGAGGGGAATTTACACTCTGACGCAATGGCGACAGAAACTTACAATCTGACAGTAGGGAGAAGAAATTTATAATATAACACAGAAATAAAGGAGCATAGAAAACTAACAAAGGGGAGAGGGGAAATTTTCCATCGGAAGCACATAAAGTGGTATTGCACAATCTGTGACAGGAGTTAATTTCAATCCATTAGAAGATTTATGTAAAGTTTATTGCATGCTTATTCAAATAGTTGGAAAATATTAAGACATTCCAATACATTAGAAAAACAGTTTTTTCCGTGATTTTCATGAATACATTGTATTGAGAGTTTGGCAGTTGTATTCCATCCGAAAACACTTTAAAAGCAGCTTTTTTTCACAGGATTGACCTTGTGAAAACACATTAAGCCTGATTTTGTCTATCAGAGCCATTTTTCCAACATATATACACATAAAACACATGAATACACATATATAAATATCTATGAATACAAACCACCATCAAAAAGATTATGGGGCCAAATTATCAATCTCTGAATGGAGCTTGATGCCCCTGTTTCCACGCGAGCCTTTGCCGGAAAGAGCAGTTATGAAGCAGCGGTCGTAAGACCGCTGCTCCATAACTGGTCCGCCTGCTCTGAGGCTGCGGACATCAATCCACCCAATCCTACACGATTGACACCCCCTGCTAGCGGCCGCAAATCTGCAGGGGGCGGCATTGCACAAGCAGTTCACAAGAACTGCTTGTGCAATGACAAATACAGACAGTGTATACTGTCGGTATTCATCGATGTCTGTCGGACATGATCTGCTGAGCGGATCATGTCGGACAGATCAATGATAGACTCACTGAAGGCTCAGATGATTGTTAGCATTTCTGAGCAATAAAGTATTTTTTAATTAAGGTATGTACATTGTTTTTTTAGACATAATGCTATTGTACACTTAGTAGACTACAGTATAGTGTAAATATAACTTTTATATGCACTGGGAAACAAAATTAGTGTGATCAACTTTATTGCGGTGGTCTGAAACTGAACCTGCAATATCTGAGGTACATCTGTATTTGTTTTTCAATTTTAAAGTTTTTGAGCATATTCAGTTAACATGCTAATAAGACAAAAGGAAAGATCTTGCGGTCCATCTCAGTCCCTTAAATTTGCCCCCTCCATTCCAAAAACCAGGACAAATATTCAAAAGTACTGTCTATCTCCAAAAGCCACAACTTAATGAGTATCCCATATTATCCACTGACGCGAGAGGATCTATCAAAAAATATTCACTTTTTCTTATATAGTAAACAATACTATAGGACATGATTCCATGAGGGCCCTGGACCTCTCAACCAGATTCTATTTAAAGCCAATTTCTTTCATGTAATTGGCAAGAGTCTATGAGCTAGTGACGTATGGGATATACAATCCTACCAGGAGGGGCAAAGTTTCCCAAACCTCAAAATGCCTATAAATACACCCCTCACCACACCCACAATTCAGTTTCACAAACTTTGCCTCCCTATGGAGGTGGTGAAGTAAGTTTGTGCTTGATTTTCTTCTGTGACATGCGCTTCTCAGCATTTTGAAGCCCGATTCCTCTCAGAGTACAGTGAATATCAGAGGGATGTGAAGGGAGTATCACCTATTGAATTCTATGGTTTTCCTCGCGGGAAATCTTTTCATCGGTTCTCTCGATGATCGATGATATACTCTCATATTCCATTACCTCTACTGATAACCGTTTCAGTACTGGTTTGGATATCTGCTATATGTGGATGGGTGTCTTTCGGTAAGTATGTTTTCATTACTTAAAGGGACATGAAACTCACATTTTTTCTTTCATGATTTAGAAAGAGAATGCAATTTTAAACATCTTTCTAATTTACTTCTATTATCACATTTTGTTTTATTCACTTGCTATTCTTTGCTGAAAAGCATATCTAGATATGCTCAGTAGCTGCTGATTGGTTGCTGCACATAGAAGTCTTGTGTGATTGGCTCACCCATGTGCATTGCTTTTTCTTCAACTAAGGATAAAAAAATGAAGCAAAATAAATAATAGAAGTAAATTGTAATGTTGTTTAAATTTGTATTCTCTATCTGAATCATGAAAGAAAGATTTTGGGTTTAGTGGCCCTTTAAGACACTCTCAGCTATGGTTTGGCACTTTATGTATTAATGTAAAGTTCTAAATATATGTATAGTACTTATATTTGCCATGAGTCAGGTTTATGTATATTTCCTTTTGCAGACTATCAGTTTCAAAATGGGGAAAACATATTTAGGAAGTTATTTTTTCTTAACTGGGGTATAGTCTTTTCTTCAAAATTGACTGTTTTCATTAATTTTCGCGGGCAAAATTAGGCTCGAGAGGCTGCAAAATGTTAATATTTATTGCATCATTCTTGGCGCGAGAATTGTTTTGGCGTGAAGGTACGTTCGGCGACGCAAATTCATCATTTCCGGCGTCTTAGTTCCTTGCACAAGGTTGCTGTAACGCTCGTGGGATACTCCTCTATCAGACCAAACTCGGCCAGTAGTCTTGTTATCCCATCGAGCCGGAATGATAGGGAATACCCTAGAGCAGAGAAAGTCAGTGAGATGAGGAAGACGGCACTCACCACAGGCAGGACAGTCCCCAGCGGCAACAGCAAAGAAGTCCAAGGATAAACCACTAGAATAGTCAGGCAGGCAGGGTTTTGCAACCGTAAAGCAGTCCAAGGATAAACCACTAGAATAGTCAGGCAGGCAGGGTTTGGCAACAGTAAAGCAGTCCAAGGATAAACCACTAGAATGGTCAGGCAGGCAGGGAAAGTAGTCAGACAGGCAGGTTCAGCAACAGCAATTAATCCAGCAGTTTAAGGGTTAAGGCAGGTAGAGTAGTCAGGCAGGCAGGTTCAGCAACAATGAGAAGAAAAGAGAACAAAAAGAAAACAAATATCAAATATTATTTTTATTGTGATTTGTATGATAGAATACTTGATTTAGGTAATCTCCCTGGAGACCTTGTATTAGAGAAATGCTCAAGTAATTGGGTCTAACTTTGGGAGCAGTACGTAAGCATGAGACTGAATATAGTAATAAATTGACTCAGTACCCACAATTTGTGGGTTGAGTTCAAAAAGATTATGCTTCTATGTACTGTGAGACGTCTTGTGTATTCTTTTAGTAAATGGATACTTATTTGCTATTTGAAATTTAACTTTTATTTCTTATATTAAAACAATGATGACAGCAATATATCACTTATGTTTGCTGCCTGCGTTGGTACTTAAAAACACATCTCCTAGGTGTATGCTTAAACTCTAATATGTAGATAATATGTGAGCTGGGATCCTGAGTAAAGTAAAACACCTAATAAATTGTGTTATGTCTGTAGCCAAGATAATGGCTCACCAAAGTAAATCTTTATATTTTAAATCATGTGTGCTTCACAATACTCCAGGTCTCACTTACTAACTTTTTGTTGTCTCATGTTTGGCAAAAGATAGCTAACTGAATAACTGTCAATTTCTAACTGTGGGGGAATAACATTCGTGTATTCCAAAATGTTGTTAACATGCAGAGTCTCCCTGTTATTGTCTCTGAGTTAATTTGGCAAAATTTATTAATAGGAGCGTTCTCAGTGTTATAGGATTAACAACTTCAAAAAAATTTTTATCAAAAAAGATTAAAATTGGCAGCTTTAGTGGGGTGTTACTGGGCTTTACATTGATTGGATTGACAAGATGTATATGGCTGCTTCAAATTATCTGGTATAATGAATACAATATAATAAAGTAGGTTTCAGTTATCTATAACATCGTGATAACTGTTAGCTTGTTATAACATTTAATTGCATCTTAGTGTGTGACTTCTAATGTCAATGCCATATAACAGTTTAAATGGTAACTGTGTAACCTATAGTCACAGCGTATTTCTTTTGTCTGCTGTTGAAACCTGCTGATTATTTATTAGCCAGACGATATAGAACTAGTAAGCAACCTTT
Source organism: Bombina bombina (assembly GCF_027579735.1). Classification (NCBI taxonomy): domain Eukaryota; kingdom Metazoa; phylum Chordata; class Amphibia; order Anura; family Bombinatoridae; genus Bombina; species Bombina bombina. The sequence goes on from NC_069510.1 coordinate 61,007,160, forward strand.
GAAATACAACCTGGTGATTTGTAGTTTGTTATAGCTCTATAGCGAAATTTACCTTGACATAACTTTTATACCCAAATATAATATTACCTTAGTAATACCGCTAGGCTATTAACCTCTAAGTTACTGCTGTACTGGATATAAAATGTTACCATTTATATTACCGATATCCAGTTTACCTTATAATTACCGTCACTATTGTGCTGCTATTACCTTTGGATTACCCTTAAATTAAATTACCGCAATAGTTATAAAGTAGCCGTTACTATAGGTGGTTTTCCTGGTGCTAGGGGTTCCCTAACATTTTTTAAATTGCTCTCCTATGTTGTTAAAACAATAGTAATCTCTAATTAATGTGATAGAAAAAACTAGCAGATATAGCTTAAACTTTAGATCGCTTACTGAGCTCATAAGTTAAAGGGCATAACAAGCAAGATAGCACCAGGAAAACCACCTATAGTAACGGCTACTTTATAACTATTGCGGTAATTTAATTTAAGGGTAATCCAAAGGTAATAGCAGCACAATAGTGACGGTAATTATAAGGTAAACTGGATATCGGTAATATAAATGGTAACATTTTATATCCAGTACAGCAGTAACTTAGAGGTTAATAGCCTAGCGGTATTACTAAGGTAATATTATATTTGGGTATAACAGTTATGTCAAGGTAAATTTCGCTATAGAGCTATAACAAACTACAAATCACCAGGTGGTATTTCAAAGGTTGCTTACTAGTTCTATATCGTCTGGCTAATAAATAATCAGCAGGTTTCAACAGCAGACAAAAGAAATACGCTGTGACTATAGGTTACACAGTTACCATTTAAACTGTTATATGGCATTGACATTAGAAGTCACACACTAAGATGCAATTAAATGTTATAACAAGCTAACAGTTATCACGATGTTATAGATAACTGAAACCTACTTTATTATATTGTATTCATTATACCAGATAATTTGAAGCAGCCATATACATCTTGTCAATCCAATCAATGTAAAGCCCAGTAACACCCCACTAAAGCTGCCAATTTCAATCTTTTTTGATAAAATTTTTTTTGAAGTTGTTAATCCTATAACACTGAGAACGCTCCTATTAATAAATTTTGCCAAATTAACTCAGAGACAATAACAGGGAGACTCTGCATGTTAACAACATTTTGGAATACACGAATGTTATTCCCCCACAGTTAGAAATTGACAGTTATTCAGTTAGCTATCTTTTGCCAAACATGAGACAACAAAAAGTTAGTAAGTGAGACCTGGAGTATTGTGAAGCACACATGATTTAAAATATAAAGATTTACTTTGGTGAGCCATTATCTTGGCTACAGACATAACACAATTTATTAGGTGTTTTACTTTACTCAGGATCCCAGCTCACATATTATCTACATATTAGAGTTTAAGCATACACCTAGGAGATGTGTTTTTAAGTACCAACGCAGGCAGCAAACATAAGTGATATATTGCTGTCATCATTGTTTTAATATAAGAAATAAAAGTTAAATTTCAAATAGCAAATAAGTATCCATTTACTAAAAGAATACACAAGACGTCTCACAGTACATAGAAGCATAATCTTTTTGAACTCAACCCACAAATTGTGGGTACTGAGTCAATTTATTACTAGGTTCAGCAACAATATTAGGCATAAGAAAGAACGATCTGTCACACCCAGAAGCACACAAAGTAACATCTATACTTGGGCAGTGACAGATCGTTCTACAAAGATTAAAATAGGCGCAGATTCACGCCACTGTAGTCCGACCGACATCCGGAGCGTGCGGCGATGACGTCAGTGCCGCACACATCCGGAGCCGACACTGCCCCTGACAACGAGCAGGGAAGGAGACGCCGCGCCCCTAGCAATGGCTGGCACAGCGTGACAGTTGCGTCTGCCATGACGCGAGTTGTGTCATTTCCGGATGTTGCTAGCTCCAAAAAATTTCATTTTGCGTTGCGCGTCATACTTGGCTCTAAATAATTTTATTATTTAAATCCCACTTCCTTTCTGCCTCTTGCCTTTTTCTATGTTCAGAGGGCTATGCTGTTTGCATTTTTTCCCATTCCTGAAACTGCCATATAAGGAAATTGATCATTTTGCTTTATATGTTGTTTTTTTCTCTTACATTTGCAAGATGTCTCAATCTGATCCTGTCTCAGAAACCACTGATGGATTCCTGCTGCCTGATAACAGTTCTACCAAAGATAAGTGTATCTGTTGTAAGTTAGCGGAGATTATATCTCCAGCGGTAGTATGTACCAGTTGTCATGATAAGCTTTTACATGCAGAGAATGTATCCATCAGTACTAGTACAATGCCTGTTGTTCCTTCAACATCTAATGTTCATGATATCCCTGTGAATATAAAAGATTTTATTGCTGATGCGATTCAGAAGGCTTTGTCTGCTATTCCGCCTTCTAATAAATGTAAAAGGTCTTTTAAAACTTCTCATAAAGTTGATGAAATTTCAAATGACCAACAACATACTGATTTATCCTCCTCTGATGAGGATCTATCTGAATCAGAAGATCCTACCTCAGATATTGACACTGACAAATGTACTTATCTCTTTAAAATGGATTATATTCGTTCCTTGTTAAAAGAGGTGTTGATTACTTTGGATATTGAGGAAACTAGTCCTCTTGATATTAAAACTAGTAAATTTTTAAATTCTGTTTATAAACCTCCTGTGGTTACTCCAGAGGTTTTTCCAGTTCCTGATGCTATTTCTGATATTATTTCAAAGGAATGGAATAGGCCTGGTACTTCTTTTATTCCTTCTGCTAGGTTTAAAAAGTTGTATCCTTTGCCAGCAATTAGATTGGAGTTTTGGGAAAAGATCCCCAAAGTTGTTGGGGCTATCTCTACTCTTGCCAAACGTACTACTATCCCTATAGAAGATAGTACTTCCTTTAAGGACCCTTTAGATAGGAAACTTGAATCATATCTAAGGAAAGCTTATTTATATTCTGGCTATCTTCTCAGGCCTGCAATTTCTATGGCTGATGTTGCAGCTGCATCAACTTTTTGGCTGGAAAGTTTAACACAACAGGAAACAGATCCTGATTTGTCTATCATTGTTCGCTTGCTTCAACATGCTAATCATTTTATCTGTGATGCTATTTTGATATCATCAAAATTGATGTTAAATCTATGTCTTTAGCTATTTTAGCTAGAAGAGCTTTGTGGCTCAAATATTGGAATGCTGACATGGTATTTAAGTCTAGATTACTATCTCTTTCTTTCCAAGGTAACAATTTATTTGGTTCTCAGTTGGATTCAATTATTTCAACTGTTACTGGGGGGAAAGGAGTTTTTTTACCTCAGGATAAAAGATCTAAGGGTAAATTTAAAGCTTCTAATCGTTTTTGTTCTTATCGACAGAATAAGGAACAGAAAGCCAATCCTTCCCCCAAAGAATCTGGTTCCCATTGGAAACCCTCTTCAAGTTGGAATAAATCCAAGCCTTTTAAGAAACCAAAGCCAGCCCCCAAGTCTGCATGAAGGTGCGGCCCTCATTCCAGCTCAGCTGGTGGGGGGCAGATTAAATTTTTTCCAAAACATTTGGGCAGTTTCTGTCCAAAATCATGGATTCAGAGCATAGTCTCTCAAGGGTATCGAATAGGATTCAGAGTGAGAACTCCTGTGAGAAGATTTTTTCTCGCGTTCCAGAAAATCCAGTGAAGGCTCAGGGGCATATGTATGAAGGTCTGGCGGACCTGATCCGACACTGAGCAATACACTCTCCGTATTCAGCATTGCACCAGCAGCTCACAAGAGCTGCTGGTGCAACGCCGCCCCCTGCAGACTCGCGGCCAAATGGCCACCAGCAGGGGGGTGTCAATCAACCCGATCGTACTCGATTGGGTTGATTTCCGGCGATGTCTGTCCGCCTGCTCAGAGCAGGCGGACAGGTTATGGAGCAGCGGTCTTTGTGACCGCTGCTTCATAACTGCTGTTTCTGGCGAGCCTGCAGGCTCGCAAGAAACACGGGGCATCAAGCTCCGTATGGAGCTTGATACATATGCCACTCAGGCTTTTCTGAAGTGTGTTTCAGATCTAGAGCTTTCAGGAGTAATTATACCAGTTCCATTTCAGGAACAGTATACCAGTTTCATTTCAGGAACAGGGTCTGTGGTTTTATTCAAACCTATTCATTTTCCCAAAGAAAGAAAATTCATTCAGGCCAGTTCTGGATCTGAAATTTTTTAACCGTTTTGTAAGAGTGCCAACTTTCAAAATGGTGACTATAAGGACTATTCGGCCTTTTGTTCAGCAAGGTCATTATATGTCCACAATAGACTTACAGGATGCATATCTTCATATTCCGATTCATCCAGACCACTATCGGTTTCTGAAATTCTCTTTTCTAGACCAGCATTACCAATTGTCGCTCTTCCATTTGGCCTAGCGAAAGCTCCAAGAATTTTTTCAAACGTTCTCGGTGCCCTACTCTCTGTAATCAGAGAACAGGGTAGGGTATTGCGGTGTTTCCTTATTTGGACGATATCTTGGTACTAGCTAAGTCTTTACATTTTGCAGAATCTCAAACGAATCAACTAGTGTTGTTTCTTCAAAGATATGGTTGGAGGATCAATTTACCAAAGAGTTCCTTGATTCCTCAGACAAGGGTCACCTTTTTAGGTTTCCAGATAGATTCAGTGTCCATGACTTTGTCTCTAACAGGAAAGAGACAAATGAAATTGGTTTCAGCCTGTCAGAACCTTCAGTCTCAATCATTCCCTTCAGTGGCTATGTGCATGGAGGTTTTAGGTCTCATGACTGCAGCATCAGACGCGATCCCCTTTGCTCGTTTTCATATGAGACCTCTCTAGCTTTGTATGCTGAATAAATGGTGCAGGGATTATACAAAGATATCACAATTAATATCCTTAAATCCCAATGTTCAACTTTCTCTGACTTGGTGGTTAAATCACCACCGTATAATTCAAGGGGCCTCTTTTGTTCGTCCAACCTGGACTGTGATCACAACAGATGCAAGTCTTTCAGGTTGGGGAGCTGTCTGGGGATCTCTGACAGCACAAGGGGTTTGGAAATCTCAAGGGGCGAGGTTACCAATCAATATTTTAGTACTCTGTGCTATTTTCAGGGCTCTTCAGGTTTGGCCTCTGTTGAAAAGAGAACCATTCATTTGTTTTCAGACAGACAATATCACAACTGTGGCATATGTCAATCATCAGGGTGGGACTCGCAGTCCCCTAGCTATGAAAAAAGTATCTCGGATACTTTCTTGGTCGGAAACCAGCTCTTGTCTAAATTCTGCTGTACATATCCCAGGTGTAGACAATTGGGAAGCGGATTATCTCAGCCGTCAGACTTTACATCTGGGGGAGTGGTCTCTCCATCCAGATGTGTTTTTTTAGATTGTTCGGATGTGGGGTCTTCCAAAAATAGATCTGATGGCTTCCCATCTAAACAAGACACCTCCCAGATACCTGTCCAGGTCCAGGGATCCTTAGGCGGAGTTGGTGGATGCGTTAGCAGTTCCTTGGTTTTACCAACCTGCTTATATCTTCCCACCTCTAGTTCTTCTTCCAAGAGTGATCTCCAAGATGGAACATTCGTTTATGTTTCTGGTAGCACCAGCATGGCCTCACAGGTTCTGGTATGCGGACCTTGTCCGGATGTCCAGTTGTCAACCTTGGCCACTTCCTTTAAGACCAGACCTTCTGTCTCAAGGACCGTTTTTCCATCAGGATCTCAAATCATTGAATTTGAAGGTATGGAAATTGAACACTTAGTGCTTAGTCATAGAGGTTTCTCTGACTCAGTGATTGATACTATATTACAGGCTCGTAAATCTGTTTCTAGGTAGATTTATTATCGAGTTTGGAAGACTTACATTTCATGGTGTTCTTCTCATAAATTCTCCTGGCATTCTTTTAAAATTCCTAGAATTTTACAGTTTCTTCAGGATGGTTTGGATAAAGGTTTGTCTGCAAGTTCCTTGAAGGGACAAATCTCTGATCTTTCTGTTTTATTTCATAGGAAGATTGCTAAGCTTCCTGATATTCACTGTTTTGTTAGTCCGTATCAAGCCTGTCATTAAGTCAATCTCTCCTCCTTGGAGTCTTAATTTGGTTTTGAAAGCTTTACAGGCTCCTTCTTTTGAGCCTATGCATTCTTTGGATATTAAACTACTTTCTTGGAGGGGGGGGCGGAGCCAACTGCCGAACAAGAGAGACGTCTTGGAAAAGAGCTCTCTCTCAGTCAGCTAATTTAGGCATAAATTAAGTAATCTAAATGCCTGATTCTTAAATTATTCAACTGAAATATACACCCTAGATTGCCCTGACTAGGTATTTGATGAGATCTGTGACCTAATCGGGCTGTATGTGAAGAATAGCAGGAGCAGATACAGCAGTGAACATGCAGCCATTCAAAAAGTAAAGAAACACTGGCTACTTTAGGATATAAGAGCAGCGGAAACCAACCGGCCTCCTTGGCTCCTTGCCCATCGACAAACTAGCTTACCATCACACCCAACACTGCTGCCCGGGGGGCTGGGGTTCTGCTCCGGCGCAGCAGAGAGACACAGCAGACGGACTCGAGGTGAGAGGCAGCCAGATGGGTATCTAACAGCTGTATTCTTACGCGACAACTGAACCGGTGACTATACCGACAGTACATAGGGTCCCGGACCTGAACTAACTTACATCCAGTCGGCAGCAGCTATTCAGAAGACCCAGGACCCGCTCCCACAGACCGCATCTATCCAGCACTGAAGAGGCGCGAACAAGCGCCATTTTGCGGCCTGGGACAGAAGAGCACCATCTCGCCGCAATTGGAGAAAGGAAAAAAAAACAACTGTACCAGAACAGCATCTGAAGATTCAGCTGCGCCATGGAGCGCGTAATACATGACTTGCTCAGAGGCTTCGCGGATCAGCTAGATCGGCATGCAGAGGAGCTGATTGAAGAAATAAAGATCTCCTTTTCCTCGGCCATCCCCGAGATTAAGGCTACAATACCTGGGGTCAGCTGGGAGGTTCCGGTTCTAGGCAGCATTCAGGAGAGCCCAATTGAAGCTGACCACCTGACAGGTGAGAGAGTCGAGCCAGAGTATACGCTCATCTCTTACACACACAAGCTGGTAGAGACTGCTGCGAAAGTTCAGGAGTGCCCCATAATGAAGGAAGCTTCTACGGCCGCGGGGGCTAAGGCGCTTGATTGGAATCGGTTACAAAGGGGCACTAAGCATGGCCCTGACCTACTAAAGAGCATAACAACCCCTCAATTATTTAAGATGCCGCAATCGTTTCTCTGTCTTATTTTGTCTAGTAGTTTGATCAACAGAGGCTGCACTCTAGACTATTCTTATACAGTTAAGGAGCCCTCACACCTTAATTTAAGTGCAACGGCCTCTAATAGGCTGGGCATTGGATAAACCTGTCTTATTATCCTTTATGCTTAGGGGAGCCTTATAACTCTTCTGGGCTTTACTATATATGCGGACTTATAGTAACTGGGACACCCCTCATCATGGTAATCATGAGAGACATTTACTACTGGCTTCAAACACTGCATATCTGGACTGATACTCATTCTTCAGTATATTTACCTACAGTAGTTGTATTATTAAAATATTATTCTGCAGCTCTTTACAAGGGCAGATGGTTAATAGTTTAAGTAATATGGTTCTTTACTTGTCTTCTTACTCTCTGAAAGACTTACTACTAAAATTTAGGTTAACCAAAGACGTATGAACATTATATTTTAAGCTCACTTTGTCACTGTAAAATACTGTATTCTCATCTATACCAAATGCATGCCATAATTAGAATATATTTTTATTTGTGCAGGAGACCCTATGGCCTTATAGTCTTTCTCTTGCTCTATATGTTACGTCAGTGACTGAGGACCTCTTATTGTTTATTGATTTCTAAGGTATTCATGGTTTGAGCAAATGCCATGTCTAGAAGCTATATTAACATTTCAATGTATATTTAATTGTCAGCAGCTAGTCTCTCATGCTCCTATTGTAACTTTAATACTAGTTTTCAGTATAAGATATAGACTTTACTTTTCCCCTTGAGCTACTTGATTGATGAGTCTAAGACGCAGTTTGGGCGCCTGCAACACATGGCTAAGGGGAATAAAGTATAGCGTAGCCTCCTCTCACTGCATATAACTCCTATTTGTTTGCTGTGGTCTCGCTCTATGTTCATGATCAGCAAATTGAATCTTTACATTAGGCTGATGCCCATATCACCTATGCACACTTACACAGTTATATAGAATAGTAATTTTGTGGTGGACAAATATGACTGGCTCTTGAGTACCTTGATGGCTAGTATTTCAGATTGCGCCTATTTTAGCTCAATAGAGCTTTACTTCCCTTCTGGAAACTATTATACTTTATCAAAATATTATTCTGCAGCTCTTTACAAGGGCAGATGGTTACTAGTTTAAGTAATATGGTTCTTTACTTGTCTTCTTACTCTTTGAAAGACTTACTACTAAAGTTTAGGTTTACCAAAGATGTATGAACATTATGGGGGCTAGTTATCAAGCCGTCTACTTTTCTGGCTTCGCCGGCCCAATACGCCCGCCTAAGCTCGCCTACCTTCGCCGCCGCGGACCTGAAAAAATACGCCTAAGTTATCAAATAAAGCTGTCAAAAAGCCGCGGGGCGATGAGCAGCGGACTGTGACAGTTATCACTCATCCGATCTCGCTGCCCTTCGGCTTTTTCCCAGCTTTATTGCTAGCCTGTCACTAAGCACTCACACTAAACTGCACTGTTCTACCCCCTATACCGGCGCCCCCGGAAACCTCCCGCAACTAAATAAAGTTACTACCCCCTAAACCGCCGCTACTAGACCCTGCCGCAACTCTGATAAATGTATTAACCCCTAAACCGCCGCTCCTAGACCCTGCCGCAACTCTTATAAATGTATTAACCCCTAAACCGCCGCTCCCGGACACCGCTGCCACCTACATTATACCTAGTAACCCCTATCCTGCCCCCCCTATACCGTCGCCCTCTATTATAAAATTATTAACTCCTATCCTGCTGATCCCGCACCTCTCCGCAACGAAATAAATAGTTTAACCCCTAAACCGCCGCTCCATGAACCCGCCGCAACCTATAATAAATTTATTAACCCCTATCCTGCCCCCCACTACGCCGCCGCCACTGTAATAAAATGATTAACCCCTAAACCTAAGTCTAACCCTAACCATAACGCCCCCCTAACTTAAATATTAATTAAATAAATCTAAATAAATTAACTCTTATTAACTAAATGAATCCTATTTAAAACTAAATACTTACCTTTAAAATAAACCCTAATATAGCTACAATATAAATAATAATTATATTCTAGCTATCTTAGGATTTATTTTTATTTTACAGGTACCTTTCAATTTATTTTAACCATGTACAATAACTATTAAATAGTTATTAACTATTTAATAGCTTACCTAGCTAAAATAAAGAGAAATGTACCTGTGAAATAAATCCTAACCTAAGTTACAATTACACCTAACACTACACTATACTTTAATAAATTATTCCTATTTAAAAATAAATACTTACCTTTAAAATAAACCCTAATATAGCTACAATGTAATTAATAATTATATTATAGCTATTTTAGGATTTATATTTATTTTACAGGTAACTTTGTATTTATTTTAGCTAGTTAGAATAGTTATTAAATAGTTATTAACTATTTAATAACTACCTAGCTAAAAAAAATACAAAATTACCTGTAAAATAAATCCTAACTTAAGTTACAATTAAACCTAATACTACACTATCATTAAATTAACTAAATAAACTACCTACAAAGAACTACAATGAAATACAATTACATAAACTAAAGTACAAAAAATAAAAAAAGCTAAGTTACAAAAAATAAAAAATTAAGTTACAAACATGTTAAAAATATTACAACAATTTTAAACTACTTACACCTAATCTAAGCCCCCTAATAAAATAACAAACCCCCCCAAAATAAAAAAAATCCCTACCCTATTCTAAATTACATAAATTTCAAAGCTCTTTTACCTTACCAGCCCTTAAAAGGGCCATTTGTGGGGGCATGCCCCAAAAAGTTCAGCTCTTTTGCCTGTAAAATAAAAATACAACCCCCCCCAACATTAAAACCCACCACCCACATACCCCTAATCTAACCCAAACCCCCCTTACAAAAACCTAACACTAATCCCCTGAAGATCATCCTACCTTGAGTCGTCTTCACTCAGCCGAGCCACCGATGGAACTGAAGAGGACATCCGGAGCGGAAGAAGTTAATCCTCCAAGCGGCGCTGAAGAAATCTTCCATCCGATGAAGTCATCATCCAGGCGGCGCTGAAGAAGTCTTCGATCCGGCCGATGTCATCTTCAAAGAGGCGCTGAAGAGGTCTTCTATCCGGGCGAAGTCATCTTCCAAGCCGGGTCTTGAATCTTCCTTCCGCCGACGCGGAACCACCTTCTTCACCGACGGACTACGACGAATGACTGCTCCTTTAAGGGACGTCATCCAAGATGGCGTCCCCTCAATTCCGATTGGCTGATAGGATTCTATCAGCCAATCGGAATTAAGGTAGGAAAATCTGATTGGCTGATGGAATCAGCCAATCAGATTCAAGTTCAATCCGATTGGCTGATCCAATCAGCCAATCAGATTGAGCTCGCATTCTATTGGCTGATCGGAACAGCCAATAGAATGCGAGCTCAATCTGATTGGCTGATTCCATCAGCCAATCAGATTTTCCTACCTTAATTCCGATTGGCTGATAGAATCCTATCAGCCAATAGGAATTGAGGGGACGCCATCTTGGATGACGTCCCTTAAAGGAGCCGTCATTCGTCGTAGTCCGTCGGTGAAGAAGGTGGTTCCGCGTCGGCGGAAGGAAGATTCAAGACCCGGCTTGGAAGATGACTTCGCCCGGATAGAAGACCTCTTCAGCGCCTCTTTGAAGATGACATCGGCCGGATCGAAGACTTCTTCAGCGCCGCCTGGATGATGACTTCATCGGATGGAAGATTTCTTCAGCGCCGCTTGGAGGATTAACTTCTTCCGCTCCGGATGTCCTCTTCAGTTCCATCGGTGGCTCGGCTGAGTGAAGACGACTCAAGGTAGGATGATCTTCAGGGGATTAGTGTTAGGTTTTTGTAAGGGGGGTTTGGGTTAGATTAGGGGTATGTGGGTGGTGGGTTTTAATGTTGGGGGGGGGTTGTATTTTTATTTTACAGGCAAAAGAGCTGAACTTTTTGGGGCATGCCCCCACAAATGGCCCTTTTAAGGGCTGGTAAGGTAAAAGAGCTTTGAAATTTATGTAATTTAGAATAGGGTAGGGATTTTTTTTATTTTGGGGGGGTTTGTTATTTTATTAGGGGGCTTAGATTAGGTGTAAGTAGCTTAAAATTGTTGTAATATTTTTAACATGTTTGTAACTTAATTTTTTATTTTTTGTAACTTAGCTTTTTTTATTTTTTGTACTTTAGTTAGTTTATGTAATTGTATTTAATTGTAGTTCTTTGTAGGTAGTTTATTTAGTTAATTTAATTATAGTGTAGTATTAGGTTTAATTGTAACTTAAGTTAGGATTTATTTTACAGGTAATTTTGTATTTCTTTTAGCTAGGTAGTTATTAAATAGTTAATAACTATTTAATAACTATTCTAACTAGCTAAAATAAATACAAAGTTACCTGTAAAATAAATATAAATCCTAAGATAGCTATAATATAATTATTAATTACATTGTAGCTATCTTAGGGTTTATTTTACAGGTAAGTATTTATTTTTAAATAGGAATAATTTATTAAAGTATAGTGTAGTGTTAGGTGTAATTGTAACTTAGGTTAGGATTTATTTCACAGGTACATTTCTCTTTATTTTAGCTAGGTAAGCTATTAAATAGTTAATAACTATTTAATAGTTATTGTACATGGTTAAAATAAATTGAAAGGTACCTGTAAAATAAAAATAAATCCTAAGATAGCTAGAATATAATTATTATTTATATTGTAGCTATATTAGGGTTTATTTTAAAGGTAAGTATTTAGTTTTAAATAGGATTCATTTAGTTAATAAGAGTTAATTTATTTAGATTTATTTAATTAATATTTAAGTTAGGGGGCGTTAGGGTTAGGGTTAGGTTTAGGGGTTAATCATTTTATTACAGTGGCGGCGGCGTAGTGGGGGGCAGGATAGGGGTTAATAAATTTATTATAGGTGGCGACGGTGTAGGGGGGGCAGATTAGGGGTTAATAAATGTATTATAGGTGGCGACGGTGTAGGGGGGGCAGGATAGGGGTTAATACATTTAATATAGGTTGCGGCGGGTTCAGGGAGCGGCGGGTTAGGGGTTAATACATTTATTATAGTTGCGGTGGGCTCCGGGAGCGGCGGTTTAGGGGTTAATATGTATAGAGTAGCTTGCGGTGGGCTCCGGGAGCGGCGGTTTAGGGGGTAATAACTTTATTTATTTGCGGCGGTGTAGGGGGGGTCAGATTAGTGGTGTTTAGACTCGGGGTACATGTTAGGGTGTTAGGTGTAGACAGCTCCCATAGAAATCAATGGGATGTCTGTCAGCAGCGAACTTGTACTTTCGCTATGGTCAGACTCCCATTGATTCCTATGGGATCCGCCGCCTCCAGGCTGGCGCTTTGAAAACCAGGTACGCTGGGCCGTAAAAGTGCCGAGCGTACCTGCTAGTTTTTTGATAGCTAGCAAAAGTAGTGAGAATGTGCCGCACTTGTGTGCGGAACATCTGGAGTGACGTAAGAATCGATCTGTGTCGGACTGAGTCCGGCGGATCGAAGCTTACGTCACAAAATTCTACTTTTGCCGGTCTCGAGCCTTTGATAACTAAGGCGAATCAGCCTCGCCACAAATACGCTGCGGAATACGCAGCGTATTTGAGGTTGACGGCTTGATAACTACCCCCCTATATCTTAAGTTCACTTTGTCACTGTAATATACTGTATTCTCATCTATACCAAATGCATGCCATAATTAGAATGTTTTTATTTATTTGTATAGAGAGACCCTGTGGCCTTATAGTCTCTCTCTTGCTCTTTATGTTACGTTAATGACTGAGGACCTCTTATTGTTTATTGATTTCTAAGATATTCACGGTCTGAACAAATGCTGTGTCTATAAGTTATACTAACATTTCAATGTATATTTGATTGACAGCAGCTAGTCTCTTATGCTACTATTGTAACTTTAATACTAGTTTTCAGTATAAGATATAGACTTTACTTGTCTGTATATGCTCTTGCCCAACAAGTGTCTCCCTATCTGCAGCTCTTTACAAGGGCAGATTGTTACTAGTTTAAGCAATATGGTTCTTTACTTGTCTTCTTACTCTTTGAGAGACTTACTACTAAAGCTTAGGTTTACCAAAGATGTATGAACATTATATCTTAAGTTCACTTTGTCACTGTAAAATACTGTATTCTCATCTATACCAAATGCATGCCATAATTAGAATGTTTTTTTATTTTTTTTATTTATATAGAGAGACCCTGTGGCCTTATAGTCTTTCTCTTGCTCTATATGTTACGTTAATGACTGAGGACCTCTTATAAGAGACCTTACATATTGCAGAGTACCGCATGAAGTTAGATTGTTTTAGAATGATTGATAATATACCCCTAACATACTGTTTTGGAGCTAAACATGTCAATGGTGCCTGCTAATACACTATATCCTTATCTGATATGCTTGCTAAAAACTTTGTTGTGTTGTATTAACTAGCTGTAGTACATTGGCGTAGGGTTAGCCCCATCTGCGAGGCGTAGATATGTGGTACCTTATGTATATATGGCATGATACTAAATACTGCACATAGGCTGTAGCCTCATTGGCAGCATCCAGTAAACTGGGATTCCTAAGTTGGGTACAATCACATCAATAGAGGGGAAGCTTAAAGACAGAGCATACCCCTATCCGCTTTATACTAGATATAATCTTCCCTAGACAGCTCCGGGACCCCTCCACTTGGACATTTCTAAGCTCCTAGCACATACTTTAAACTCTGCATACTCATATAAGACTCCGCTCCCCCCCCTGCCCCTATGTGTATAGCGGTGCTTACCCGCTGAATATCTCCCCCCCCCCTCTGAATATCTCAGCCCAAGAGTGGCTGATGCATAAGCTAATTCTCCACAGCCTGATATCTCTAACTCTGATACTCTATTGATCATTTACTATTGTACTGTGGAGACCATTTATTTGTAATATAACACAAAATGAAGTTATATTCCACTTCGCCTAAACTTATTGTCTATCTTCAGGTTACGGTTTGATATATAATTATATTGTTACATGTATATCTTGTTTCTCTTTTTCTAATAATGTCAATTTATAGACAATGTATTATTTACTCTGATGTAATTTTGGCTTCAGGGCGAAGCTTGTTTGTTAACCTACACTTTAACTTCAATAAAAAAATTATTTAAAAAACAAACAAAAAAAAAACTACTTTCTTGGAAAGCGTTGTTCCCTTTTGGCTATCTCTTCTGCTAGAAGAGTTTCTGAATTATCTGATCTTTCTTGTGAGTCACCTTTTCTGATTTTTCATCAAGATAAGGCAGTTTTGCAGACTTCATTTAAATTTTTACCTAAAGTTGTGAATTCTAACAAAATTAAAGGGCCACTAAACCCAAAATCTTTCTTTCATGATTCAGATAGAACATACAAATTTAAACAACATTACAATTTACTTCTATTATTTATTTTGCTTCATTTTTTAGATATCCTTATTTGAAGAAAAAGCAATGCACATGGGTAAGCCAATCACATGAGGCTTCTATGTGCAGCAACCAATCAGCAGCTACTGAGCATATCTAGATATGCTTTTCAGCAAAGAATATCAAGAGAATAAAACAAATTAAATAATAGAAGTAAATTAGATGTTTAAAATTGCATTCTCTTTCTAAATCATCAAAGAAAAAATGTGGGTTTCATGTCCCTTTAATAGGGAAATTGTTGTCCCCTCTTTGTGTTCTAATCCTAAGAATTCTTTGGAGAGATCCTTACATTCTCTGGATGTTGTAAGAACTTTGAAATATTATGTTGAAGCTATTTCAGGAAGACTTCTAGTCTATTTGTTGTCTTTTCCGGTTCTAGGAAAGGTCAGAAAGCTTCTGCCATTTCCTTGGCATCTTGGTTAAAGCTTTTGATTCATAAGGCTTATTTAGAGTCGGGTCAGGTCCCGCCTCAGAGAATCACAGCTCATTCTACTAGATCAGTCTCCACTTCGTGGGCTTTTAAGAATGAAGCTTCAGTTGATCAGATTTGCAAAGCAGCGACTTGGTCTTCTTTGCATACATTTACTAAATTCTACCGTTTTGATGTATTTGACCCTTCGGAAGCAGTTTTTGGTAGAAAAGTTCTTCAGGCAGATGTTTCAGTTTGATTCCTCTGCTTATGTTTTAAGTTTTTTCTTTTCAATTATGAGAAAAACTTATTTTTTTGGTTGTGGATTTAATTTTTTCAGCGGAAAATGGCTGTTTTTATTTTATCCCTCCCCCTCTAGTGACTCTTCTGTGGAGTTCCAAATCTTGGGTATTACTATCCCATACGTCACTAGCTCAAGGACTCTTGCCAATTACATGAAAGAAAACATAATTTATGTAAGAACTTGGCTGATAAATTAATTTCTTTCATATTGGCAAGAGTCCATAAGACCCACCCCTTTTATGATGGTTATGTTTTTTTGTATAAAGCACCATTATATTTCCAGTTCCTTTTTTGATGCCTTTTACTCTTTTTTCTATCACCTCACTACTTGGCTATTCGTTAAACTGAATTGTGGGTGTGGTGAGGGGTGTATTTATAGGCATTTTGAGGTTTGGGAAACTTTGCACCTCCTGGTAGGATTGTATATCCCATACGTCACTAGCTCATGGACTCTTGCCAATATGAAAGAAATTAATTTATCAGGTAAGTTTTTACATAAATTATGTTTTTACTGACAAAATTAGATTGATACAAGCAAATTTTGGGCCAGTGGAAAGTGCTGTAAACCCTGATGGAAAAACTCTAGTTCAGGCGCCAACTAAATGGTAGGGTCACATTTGAAATACCTGAATTCATAAATGGTGGCCTACATTACACCACCACCAAACATGAAGAGACAAACCTTAAGATCCACTATTCTGGTAACCTCTGTCAAAATTATCTGAATGTACTTTATTTAGTTTAACAGGGACCTAGAGCCATCCGAATAAAATCTTAACATATAACTCAAAGAGGGTCATGCAATGAGTGATTATTTTGGTAATCGAAATTCCCCCTCTCCCATCCCCAAGGATTGAGAACCACCCCTAATTCTGTTTCCAAGGTCTTAAAAAAAAAAGGGCACCTCATCTCCATCTTAGCTCCCAAATCACCAATGGTCAAAGATCAGTTTTTGGTAAGCCTCATGACCCCATTAAACGGAACAATCAAAGCATCTAAAACTGACTGCCAGGTATATTAAAGTCTGAAACTAATAAACAATGGTGTGAATCCACTAGAAAAGTCAAAATACCTCTAACAGAATGCACAAGTGATGGATGAGAAGCAACCATCGGCCTATGACTATTTCTTAGCTCAAACATGTCTTAACCTTTGTAAATGCAAAACACAACAGTTATGTAGACTACTGCAAAAAACTGCTGCCAAACATTCTATGGTGAACATATAATAGTGAGGGGAAAATCAAAGACTAAAATTACCAGAGGTATTACAAGATTATCAAATGGTTTTCCCAAAGATTTTCACACAACTTCATGGAAAGAAAATATTCACAGCCAAATGAAAGTAATAAGAATGGATTGAAGACTTTAAATAAAGGACACTGAACACGTTGAAGGTCTCCTTGAAAAAGCTATAGATGGACTAATAGCAAAATGTATTTTGGATGAGCTGTATGCTAATTGGCTGATCACTGGGAAGGGTACTTGCTTCAAACTGTGTGGTTTAAAAGCTGTAGTGCAGTTTAATCTGTGCAGAATGTAACACACTTAGGGTTTGCAGCACATAAAACAAAAAATACTCAAAGGCCACGATGTTCAAAACATTGATGGACTATTGTGAAACTGCATCGCTTACCTCATCGGCATCACAGCCCAACGGTCCATCGGAATGTTCCCAAAAAAGGGGCGTGTCCGAGCAATGCCGGCGAGCATCAATGTCACTCCTATAGAAGTCAATGGGAGCGTGAAGTCACTGCCCACATCGTCAACATCAACGCTTGTTTGCATTTTACTGTGGAGGTGGGGATCTATTTGAAGTGTGCTTACACAGTGCAAACAGTGCACTCACTGAAACTAAAATTAGTTTCAGTGAAGGCACACTTCAAATATTGCTGTGGGGGACCTAAGTTTTACTACACCTAGCACAGGCGATGATGTCTCGGCAGCTGATAGCTGGCGAGACAAACATGGCTGCTACCCTCCTCGCAACCTGCACTGCTTTTAACATATTGATCTTGTGTGTCGATGTGTCCATAGCAAAGTACAGGCTACTTCTACTAGCATACCTCGCTAACTCCCCCTAAATGCCTATATCTATGTCATGGCTAAGCTACACTCCACCTGCTCCGCATCGCTACCTCCCACCGACCGCCTACACCTACGTTACGGCTAACCTACACTCCCCCCGCACTGTCCAGCTAACTCCTCCTTACTGCCTACACCTATGTCAAGCCTTACCTACACCCCCCCCCCCCCCCCGGAATGCCCAGCTAAGTCCCTAATACCACCTACACTGACATCATGTATAAACATACAACCCAACGCCTATCTAACTGACTAATGCCATTATCACCATTTTTATTTTTTATTGTATATTCACTTTTTGTGTGGGAACTGTTTATTGTTCTATTTGTATTTATTTAAGTTTGTTATTTTTGGGATTTGTGAATGAGTCATGAGTGTCTTTGGACGGGTAATGCAGTTCCAGGGCAGTTTCTGGTTTTGCTCTGGAAACTGGGATCTTTGCTGCAGGAGAAGCAGAGGGGCAGAGCTCTTAATCTATGAAAATCCCATAATATGTGGGATGGTTAGGAGCTCTGCAGAGGATTGGAAGTGGACTATGGAAAGATATCCTTCTATGTAACATTAAAGTTGACCCTTTTCTTGGAAAAAATATGGGGACCAATATAATTAGCATAAATTATCTTGTATCGCTTGTAGCAAAACTCAGAAACTAAAATTGGTAGGAGTTTACAATAGATTCCCACAGGTTGCATCATAATAGGGACTTTATTTCTTTTCTTTTTTTATTTAAAATGTTTATTGAAGTTTCAAAGAAAAATAGTGTACATAGTTCGCCCATCTGCGGTAAATTTATAACAGGACATTACATTCATTACTGTAACATGAAGGTCAGTCTACAAGGCAGGACAGCGGATTCAACAATGCTTCTCAAGTCTGTGCTGGAAATAGATATGTTGTTTTACATTCTCAGAAGGCAGCCTTTATCTCTCTCTAGTCCAAAACTCTAAGTTTTTCGCGCTTAAATGAAGAACAACAGTGTGAAATGAACACGTGTATATAATATCACATATCATGACTTGCAGATGTGATAGAAGGGTTATGGGCTATATAAAGTGAAACTTCAGTTTTTGTTATATTAACTTGTAGATGATCCCAGCATCTAAAATAAAAGTATGCTATATCTTCCTATTGCAATGATATTAAAATGCAGGGAGTTAGCTTTGATGATGGCCTAACAGAGGCCATGGGAGATAAAGAAGAGGAGGGAAAGCAGCGGGCAAGAGCCGCTCGTATTATAGGGGGAGGTGAAGGGGATGAGGGACGGAGCCAACTACAGTCATATGGTAGGGTATCTATGGAGGAGGGTACGCAGCACATGTGTAGAGGAGTAGGGGTTTCTATTATTAGGTGTCCGAGGTCAGGGATAAGAACTATTTGTTGATTAAGCAAGGGCCACATACTGCTATATCCTGCCCCAACCCTCAATTAAGACAGTAACTATTATTGTATGCGTCGGCTAATACAAGAACTTAAGTATAGTATATGCCCAAAAAGTTGGGGGAGATAAGTTTTGGCTCCCTGGTGTGTATACTAGAGTAAGTCATTAGTATGCTGTCAGGGGAGTAGTCTAGCTGAACCATTGTGGCTGTGCATAGGGGTGGATGCAGGCGGTACTAGCTAAGTCTTCTAACTCAGGGAGAGACGGTTATGAAACTAGAATGAGCATATTCTAATAGGAAGAATCAGTAGACTGATGGTTGATATAATATGCAGAGCATGTAGGAGCTTGATGGGCTTATGAGGTAGGGTAAGATTAGGTCATGAAGTGAGATGTTATTTGTAGCAATGAGGACCAATTAGTTAATATCCGCTAGCTCAAGTCAACTTCGGCGTGATCTAAATTCTGAACACAAAGGATAAGTTCCCTACGTGGGTTGGTTAGGAGAAGAGATTGTATATGCACCCAATATGACTCTTATATCCCTGTGGGTAGGTTAAATACAATCCTATATTTTAATATAGGAGCTAGTGGGGGTGTCGTATAGCACTAACATAAGATGTATATCGTTTTGGGCAAGATACAGGTGGTTTATAATAATGTGTCATAGCCTGTGGCCTTAGGGTTAAGACAAAGCATAAAATAGCAATATCATGACACTATGTAAAGTATCCACATCACATAGCATCAGGAACAAAAAGTATTTGTACTCCAGTTGCAACGTTATGCATAACAAGATAAATGATAAAAAAAAAAAAGGGGAGTACTAGGTTCTCAGTTATATGACGTAGATACTGCATGGAAGCTAGTAATGATATCTAAGCGTCACAAAGTTATAAAACAGCCTCAACCATATGTCTAATTAAGTAACATTTGACACTAAAACTATATATGAACAGTGACGGGCTTAAGAAAGTATTAAAACTTATGTGCCTGCCCCAGGGAAGCTTGATAAATAGAGCTTCTATTATAAAACAGTATACTACTAACATTATCTATAAAGAGCATTAAACCAAGTATTAAATACAGTAACAAAGAAACTTCGGACTGACATGACTTAGATAAGTAAATACAGTTCAACAGGACTAGAGTTCAGTTATCCAGAGATGTGCATGTATATTCTAGGATCAGACTCAAAAGGTATGATCAATGCCTGTTTGCCTAAGAGAACGTGTGCACATAGTCCCCAGGAGTAGGCTTGTAGTTGCAGTCAGTCGTAAAGGTATGAAGTAGAGTTTCTCTAAAGCTGGATGTACCAGAACATAGCTTGAGAACGTTGTAGTGTTAAACTGGCCACAAGTGAAATACAATGAGAAGAAGCATCAGGCCTAATGTCTTATGACTTATAAATGATAATGGAACTATTGGGGTATTGGAGTAGTACCGTGTACATATTCTTCTGTATAATATCCAGTAAACCATCTATGGTACAGATGTTCAACCCGGTCAGATGATTATTGAAAACTGACCGCCCGGATCAAAAGGGCCCTGCCGCAAGCCAGGGCAATATATGGAGCCACTTTTGTGTAAGATTTCTGTGTGATCCGGTGGTCGAGGCATCCAGTTCAACCTCCAAGATAGAGGCGCAAGGAGGGAGGCATGGGGAGCGCTGGTGAACACAGTCTGTGATACTAACATGGCGGGGTGTGCGTGTGAAAAAATCTTCAGGTTCTCTGTGGTTCCCCATGAATTTGCCCCATCACTCACCTTACAGAAATGGAATGTGAAAGTGCTCCCTGTGTGATTAGTAGCCTGTCCACTTTTCTCTCGCTCTATTACCATTGGCTGCTGCAGGTCCGTGGTAGAGTACAGAGTTGCACTACACAGAGCTAGGTCTGGGGTGGTCTCAGGGGTCTGGAGGGATGTGGTCCGAGAGTGCACAGTAATGGGCCTCACAAAGAGGGGAGGTGGAGTGCCACTGGCTTCGTCTGTGTTCTCGTAAGGAGCGAAGAGTTGCGGGTGACAGTCTTCTATTTGCAAGCCAGTAGTCACAACAAAACCGTCCCCAGGAGCATCTGGTGAATTCTCCCTGTCGGTAGCAAGGCATAGCGCAAGTGAGGCAAACTGCGTATCCATGCGGCACTCTAATTCAGCGAGTGCAGCCAAGATTTGTGAGGCCATCATCCCTAGTAGTCAGGCAACTTATGTACCCCAAATAGATAGGTATCAAGGGGAGAGATCAGGTTATAGGTGCTGACGGATTATAGCATTGACCTGTACCAGTAATAACTGTTAAAATGGCGGGCCTTTCACTCTCTAGGGGATCGTGGCGTCTATAGCCTCATTGCTGTAGTGACGATCCCTCGCCTCCACAACGGGCCGATTCTGTAGATAAAATAAGTAGATGGGTCATATAGGCTACGCTGTCCCCCCTGCTTTGCAGGATATGTTCCCCTCTTGATACACAATAAGCGGCTAGTCTGCGGCCTGTATATGATCCGGTACTCAGTGGACCTGCTCCACTTTACCCACTCAGAAACAGCATGTCAGCGTATAGATAATGCTCTCATATGAACTGTGAGATATAAGTCAAGTGAAATTACTCAAAACTTAAATTTAAATTTTAGAGCCCTATGATATGTTTTTAAGAAGTTATAAGCAGGAGCTCTCGACATCTGCGTCTGCTTTGCTTCATAGCTGGCTCCGCCCCCCCATTTTTATTAATTTTAATCTTAAAGAAAACAGGTATGCAACATAGTACATTACATACTAAACACTTCGTCTAGGGATACAAATGCATTCAACTGAAAGATTACAATATATAAAAGAAGAATATAAGAATGAAGTGTTTAACTTGACTATTTAATCTATTGTACTAAGAATCTCAAGCATAACCACCCAAAACAGTATCTTTGGCACCCACTAGCAGTTGGAGGATATAATAATCATGTTGAGATAGGGATAAGTGTTCACATTAATTGGCTGTAGTCCTTTAAATCATCATCAAATAATAACATTGATACAGATAACTCTTCGTAAAGTGTCATAGAATGGATCATACAGAAATTGTTTTAAATTTATTTGTCAAATACTCCTCCCATGTAGCTTTTATCTGGATACATAAGTTAATACTGCGAGAGTACAAAAAATAGTATTTCTCTAGTTGTATCATGTAGCTACATTCTTGTAGATATTGAGCAAGTTTTGGGGTAAATGTGTGTTTCCATTTTCTGGCAATGAGAATTTTTAAACTATTACTGTTATCACTCCGGGTTGCCATGATGCTGTTTTGACGCCAGGTTGCCTAGTCGCGATTGTTATGACGCAGCCATTCTGTCGACGCAGTGCATCTTGCATCATTCTCAACGCATTGTTCTCGTGTTATCTTTGACGTCTCATGCTGGTTTTCTCACGTTGCGTCATAATCGACGCATCGTTCTCACGTTATCGTTGGCACCGTTTTTTCTTTAAATACCATTCAGTTTCTCTGTCTCATTGCTCTAGTATTGAGTTTATCTTGTGGGTGTGCCTCGTATTCTGGCTTGTGACTTGGACCATCTTTGACCATTCTTTTGACTGCTAATTCCACTTTGTTGCCCGATTTGGTTCTGGCCTTGGATTTCCCTGGTCAAGCTTTTTTCTACTCTGATTCTGTTTCCTGTGACTGTTTGGTTTGACCCCTGGCTTGTTGACTCTGTCTTGACCTCCCCTTTCACTTCCTGGTATTTAGCTCCTTGCTATTCCCCTGGCACTAGTCATCCTTCTCCTGGGTCTTATCGCTACTATGCCAAAGATTTTAATTATCACTCCACTTGATGCCGGGATAACAAGACTACTGGCCAGGATTGGTTTGATAGCGAAATATCCGAAGGATCCTAACAATTGCTAGATATGTTAAATCATTTTCTCTGTATTGGAGAGAACTTCTTTGGAACTTTTATTAAAAAGCCATAGGCATGTTTTAGATGTTTCTGAAGAAACCTCGGTCCAGATTGGAATTAATCACGGACATTGCCACCAAATTTGAGCCATACGTCCCCCTAAGCTATTGCATCTCCAGCATTGATCATGTGAAAGCTTATAGATTTTTTTGACAGCGGGCTGCTGTTAAGTACCATCGTTGTAGAATTTAAGTACGATAGTTGTTTAATTCTAAAAATTTACTAGAGATGGAAGATTTTTTTACAGCCTGGAAGATCTGAGAAGAGTCAATATGGGAGATATTTACATTTAGTTTTTCATTCCATCTATCTATATAATATGGTACAACACCGGGACTAACTTGTTGCAATATGGAGTATATAAGTAAAAGGTTATGTCTCGAGGGGGAATTTTTATGGCATAAAGATTCAAATGTCGATAGTGGTCTAAGCATGTTCTTTCGTTGTGGGTGAGAAGCAATATATGTGTAACATTGATAATACAGGAACCAATTTTAAAAAAATGAAAAGCCAATTTCAACTAATTCCTCTCTATTTAGTCAATTGTGTTCATCTCAAAAGTGACATACCATTAGTACTCTATCAGTTGTGGGTAACGATTGAGCCGAAACCACTAAACCTGGTATGAGATAGCCAAATAATCAGTAATATATAGTATATTATAGCATATACATGAGCTGATAGAACACATTTTTGTACTATGAACCAATAGACTATCTACAAAATGCGAATATAGTGGGGCGTGTCTCTGGGCAGCATCTTGAATGGTAGCAATATTGATTGCTCTGCGTAGATCACTGATAATCTGTCTGTTATCAGTGTATTAGAATATCATATCATTAATAACTTTGGATACCCTAACTCTATGAGTCAAGCTGAATCTAAAGATATATTATTTTTGGGATCTCTACCTTAGCTAGCCGATCCGGAGCATTGAGGCCTAAGGCAAACTCTGCAGTGAGAAGTACTCAACACCCCCCCCCCCCCCCCGGTACCTTGTACTCCGGGTATACAGTGCATTGACACTGACATTTCCTATAGCCCAACATACACTTAGTAAGGACCCAGAATGGCAATAAATCTTCAAACGTATGAAGAATCCATATATACCATACTAGAAGATCACTTTGCAGGCCTTCACCTGCTTATTGAAAATTGCTTTCGCCTTGATCCAGATCATGCGACAGGAGTGAACCACGGCACTGCTCCTATCCCACAGCAAAGCACATGGGAAACGGAAAACATTACAAGCACCTCCACAGAACAAATAGAAGAAGTACTCACTACAACACACGCCGTTCAGCTGCCTGATAATTGCTCGACAGCGGATGGTGGTCGGCATGAGAAACCAGAAGACATGATGGTTGAAGATAGCTCAACTAATGACATAGCCGCCCAGATGAAGAGGCAACAAATTGAACCCCTACCTACCTCGGTGAGACAGAGACCGAATCCTGGGGAGAGCTTGGAGCCTGGCCAAGTGCAGACCGTGTTGCGATTCAACGGAACTAGAGCAGGGACTTTGTAGAACTCTGTGACACGACATATGTCATGGACAGATATAAGGGGGAGCCATCCTACGTACCACTCTATGCTGATGCAGGAAATCACAGGGCTCAGAACCGCATCCTTAACTGGGGATTCTAGTGGAAACGCATTGCTGCAGTCTTTTATCATACAGAGACTGCAATCTTGTTTCCCTGAGGTCCTACTGTCAGGCCAGGGGCGCACTGGTGTGAATTTTGCAGATGCTCATTCACAAAATAAACTATTGGGACTGCAGCTCCTTGACTCACTGAATATAGCCCGCAACATCCAGATGAAAAGTGGTATCAGATAAAGTGTATGCAATGTAGGGGGTTTTAATAGTTTCTGGGGCTCCCTTAAATGTCATTTGCTTAGCACTTGAGATCTCTAGAACCTAAGATTTGTGTAGCCACATTATATAAGCCCTACTAATCTAATTCTTACTGAATGTGGTAGCTTTTTTATGAGGACTATAGGTCTGATTGCTAAAAGTTATGCTTATTCACATAGACATTATATACACTTATAAATGTTCAACGTGTCTAGCTGTTCCCTTAAAAAAAATGCCAATATACCTTTAAGGAAATAGGTATGAAAGGATGTTCCGATTACCCACAAGTAATCTTGATAAAGGCATGTTTAATGCCAAAACGCGTAAAAGTTTTGACTTTCGTATTAAAAGGAATCACGTCTAAGGATTACTTGTCAATAAGAAATTAAGGTTGTTTTTACTGCAACTTATAATTACAACTTTGGGCTTCTAAAGCCTGTATTTCAACACAATGGAGCATTTTTGGTCTTCCAACATTCAAAATTCACGCCACAGAGAATTCCGGTTTTCTGATTGGTTTATCCTTCACAGCACAGAATCACCCGTCAGCTAACGACTTTAACACACGCTGCAGGACGCTGCAGGTTGCCGGTGCTAGCTAAACAAAGGGGAGTATTTACAAAGATCGCATTTGCTACGCATACAAACAGGATAATTACACCAATACAGAGGCCCGGTAAGTGTGTGAAATACACTATATGACAACTGACATTTGGATAACCCTTGGAATGTATTCACTCTCTGCGGATTTATTATACCGCTATTATTCACTATTCTAGAGGTTCACAGAGTTCTCTTATACTTCACATATAAGACTTGTGAATGTTCTAGTGACCATATTGGATATTGACAGTATTTGACTTTCAAGTTTTTTTTACCCATGTCTCGATTCTATAAGCCACTATATGACTATAGATTTTTTAGAAAACTAAGATCATTTAGCAATATTTATTTTGTATTATATATTTAATATATGAGGTATTTTCGGTTGTGGCTACAACACTGTTTTTATTACAAGTCATTAGATTACTATATTAAATTATTTCTAATTTTATGAATTTCTTGTGATTTATTTTTTTACAAGGCGTTAGCTTATTAAATTGTTTCTATTTTTAGGAATCTCTTGTGATACATTTGTTATATACACATTTTTTATTGATAGATCCATTTGTTTTTATTTTTCATTTATTGATATACATAACTGATTACATATAATTCAATTATCCACTACTTTCATAACTCCTTCTAGCTTGTTTTATAGCGCCACTCTGCCCTCCTTAAGTTCTACGCGAAACCTGATATAAACTCTTTATATAACATTATTTTATAAGTTTACTGTTCCTTTAATAGGTTTGGAACTCCAAGGCCTCCGTTATCCAGAGATTGGCACATAATCTTTTTATTAATCCTGGCATGTTGATTATTCCAGAGGAATACAAACATTTTATTTTGTAGGGATATTAGATATGTATTTGGAAATGAGATCGGTAATGTTCTCTCAGAAGAATAGTAATTTTACACGCGTTTATCCTTCCTAACCAGGATATCCTTTATTTCTATAGGACCAGAACCTTAAAAATACCAGCTGGAAGGCAACTCTGTCTCACACAGAAACAGGGGAACTTAACATCTGATACAGGGGGAAGTAATGAATGTACATATGGCTAACGAGAAGAAGGGAATACAAACTCTGTAACATGTAGGCATGCTTTCCATTTGACATAAAGGCTTGACAATTTTACAATCTGGCACAGGAAAAGAGAGCCTGACATTGCACATAGTGGGGGACATAATCACTTACTAAGTGGCACAATGCAATGGGAACTTACCATTTGAAACGGGGGAGGAGGAAAATATTCCACCTGACAAGAGAAGAGATCATTTTACAATCTGAGACAGGGAAAAGGAAAATAATAATAATTATCACAAGGAAAAGCAACTTATCACCACAGCAACTTTTCATCTGGCCCAGGAATAATAGGAATTTACTATCTGACATATATATGAAAAGTGATTTGATCATCTGACATGGCGAGGGGTAACGTACTACCGGCACAAGGGGAGATGTAACTTACCATCTGACAGGGAGGCAAACTTACCATTTAGCAAAGTGGAAGAGGAACTTACTGTCTGACAAATAGTAATATTCCATGAGATATAGGGGAAGGGGGAATGTGCCAAATACCATTGGAGGGGGGGACCTATTGTTTGACTTATGCAAAGGATAACATTAACCATTTAACACATAGATTAACCATTTAACACATATTGCTGTTGAAAACATGGGCATGAGATTTTAGGCAGAGGGGAAGGAAATAACATAAAATCCTGTAAGTGGATGAAAGGACTTACCATCAGAGACTGGAGGAGGTGGGGGCAGAATCTGACGTTTTTCTGTGTAAAGAAGATTAAAATGTTTTTTTGTTTGTACATTGAAGTTAACATAGCATGCTGCTACATACCAGTCAGTTTGGTGCCAATAGAGCTAGGTCCCTGCATGCAGAAATGTATACATGTGGTCTTGGCATAGTCTATAAATCTTTAAGTGCTGCCATGTTTACCATTTTAAATGAAAATTATAGTTACCCATCCTGCATCTGTACCTTGTTTTTGCTGACGTTTCTGTATCTTTTCTTCCACTACGGCTTTGAAAGTTGCAGCTTCATCTTCATCTGCAAAGTTCAGACCAGTTTGACATTCCTGAGAGAGAAAGATAGGCTGTTACACAGATATATGCACAGAGATGATTGCAAACATTTAGAATCACAACCAAATGAGTAAATAATATGCTGGGGGGGGAAAACCCACAACCACACAGGATCTCCCCTAATCTTTTGTCTCCTTTTTCTGCATAACAAGACTATCAATACTATAAGATCAAAGTTCTGAAAAATTCTTCAGACACATAGGACATTTATGAAGCTGCAGATTCAGCGTTAGAGCCCTTGTTTATTTAAGCCTGCAATTGATAATTAAGAATCAGCAATTATAAGAGACGGCAGACATTAAATCACAACTGAGGTGGCCCAGTTCAATCACCATTTCACTGATCCAACCAAGATGATTGACAAATCTTGCAACCAATCACGCAAGAGGAGAGGGTCTGGATTGCACAAGAGAGATCTTGTGTAATCTTAACTTCCACCAGTGAATGCTGGATCCCTGGCAAGGAATGCAAATGGACAGGGAACCTTGTCCACCAGCAACTTTTTAAATGGAGCCCATAATCTATTAACTTTAAAGATCCACCTTGTGGTCCATGGTGTTTGGTCATACAAAGTGGACATATATATATATATATGCATACAGAAGAGAGAAGCGCTCTAACAGGAACGAACAACAGCTCATCAGCTAGTTCTCTGGCGATTTACCACCTGGAGCAGCCTCTTTTTGACCAGTGTGCCTTTCACATTGGAAAACTATCCTGAAGCATATCAGTCTGATCCCGCCAGTTAAGGTCAGTCCAGCCCCGAAATACCAGGCAATTCTCCTTTGAACAAGGAACATGACAACCCCAGACGATCGTTTCTGCCTTATATGGGCCTCATCGGTGAGGTGCAGCCACATCCCTCTAAGCAAGCACTGGCCAAGGAGTCCATATCTGGTTGCCCCCATCACCCATAGGGAGAGTTCCCCAGGGTCATAATCAATTTGCATACAGAAGAGAGAAGCGCTCTAACAGGAACGAAGAGCACTTCTCTCTTCTGTATGCAAATTAATTATGACCCAGGGGAAGTCTCCCTATGGGTGTTAGGGGCAACCAGATATGGACTCCTTGGCCAGTGCTTGCTTAGAGGAATGTGGCTGCACCTCACCGATGAGGCCCAATAGGCCGAAACGATCGTCTGGGGTTGTCATGTTCCTTGTTCAAAGGAGAATTGCCTGGTATTTCGGGGCTGGACTGACCTTAACTGGCGGGATCAGACTGATATGCTTCAGGATAGTTTTCCAATGTGAAAGGCACACTAGTCTAAAAGAGGCTGCTCCAGGTGGTAAATCACCAGAGAACTAGCTGATGAGCTGTTGTTCGTTCCTGTTAGAGCGCTTCTCTCTTCTGTATGCAAAATATATATATATACAGGGAGTGCAGAATTATTAGGCAAGTTGTATTTTTGAGGATTCATTTTATTATTGAACAACAACCATGTTCTCAATGAACCCAAAAAACTAATTAATATCAAAGCTTAATAGTTTTGGAAGTAGTTTTTAGTTTGTTTTTAGTTATAGCTATTTTAGGGGGATATCTGTGTGTGCAGGCGACTATTACTGTGCATAATTATTAGGCAACTTAACAAAAAACAAATATATACCCATTTCAATTATTTATTTTTACCAGTGAAACCAATATAACATCTCAACATTCACAAATATACATTTCTGACATTCAAAAACAAAACAAAAACAAATCAGTGACCAATATAGCCACCTTTCTTTGCAAGGACACTCAAAAGCCTGCCATCCATGGATTCTGTCAGTGTTTTGATCTGTTCACCATCAACATTGCGTGCAGCAGCAACCACAGCCTCCCAGACACTGTTCAGAGAGGTGTACTGTTTTCCCTCCTTGTAAATCTCACATTTGATGATGGACCACAGGTTCTCAATGGGGTTCAGATCAGGTGAACAAGGAGGCCATGTCATTAGATTTTCTTCTTTTATACCCTTTCTTGCCAGCCACGCTGTGGAGTACTTGGACGCGTGTGATGGAGCATTGTCCTGCATGAAAATCATGTTTTTCTTGAAGGATGCAGACTTCTTCCTGTACCACTGCTTGAAAAAGGTGTCTTCCAGAAACTGGCAGTAGGACTGGGAGTTGAGCTTGACTCCATCCTCAACCCGAAAAGGCCCCACAAGCTCATCTTTGATGATACCAGCCCAAACCAGTACTCCACCTCCACCTTGCTGGCGTCTGAGTCGGACTGGAGCTCTCTGCCCTTTACCAATCCAGCCACGGGCCCATCCATCTGGCCCATCAAAACTCACTCTCATTTCATCAGTCCATAAAACCTTAGAAAAATTTTAAGTTTAGGGTAGGGTTTTTTTATTTTGGGGGGGGCTTTTTTATTTTAATATGGCTATTAGATTAGGTGTAATTAGTTTAAATATCTGTAATTTGTTTATTATTTTCTGTAATTTAGTGGGGGGGGGGGTTCGTACTTTAGCTAATTTAATTTAATTTATGTAATTGTAATTAATGTAGTTAATTTATTTAATTATATTGTAGTGTTAGGTGTTAGTTTAACTTAGGTTATGTTTTATTTTATTTATATATTTTTTGTCTTTATTTTAGCTAGGTAGTTATTAAATAGTTAATAACTATTTAATAACTATTCTACCTAGTTAAAATACAAACTTGCCTGTAAAATAAAAATAAACCCTAAGATAGCTACAATGTACTAATTGGTTATATTGTAGCCATCTTAGGGTTTATTTTATAGGTAAGTATTTAGTTTTAAATAGGAATAATGTAGTTCATGATAGTAATTTTATTTAGATTTATTTAAATTATATTTAAGTTAGGTGGTGTTAGGGTTAGACTTGGATTTAGGGGTTAATAACTTTAATATAGTGGCAGTGACGTTGGGGGCGGCAGATTAGGGATTAATAATAATAATATTTAACTAATGTTCGCGAAGCAGGAGCGCGGCCGTTTAGGGGTTGATATGTTTATTATAGTGGCGGCGATGTTGGGGGCGGCAGATTAGGGGTTAATAAGTGTAGGTAAGTGGCGGCGACATTGGGGGCAGCAGATTAGGGGTTAATAAATATAATGTAAGTGTTGGCGATGTTGGGGGCAGCAGATTAGGGGTTCATAAATATAATGTAGGTGGCGGCGGTGTCTGGAACGGCAGATTAGGGGTTAACATTTTTATTATAGTGTTTGCGATGCGGGAGGGCCTTGGTTTAGGGGTTAATAGGTCATTTATGGGTGTTAGTGTACTTTTTAGCACTTTAGTTATGAGTTTTATGCTACGGTGTTGTACCATAAAACTCTTAACTACTGACTTTTAAATGCGTTAGGACTCGACAGGGTAGGGTGTACCGCTCACTTTTTGGCCTCCCAGGACAAACTCGTAATACCGGCGCTATGGAAGTCCCAGTTTTGCGTTAAGGCCAAAGAAGTGTGCAGTGACCCTAAACCTTCAAGACTCGTAATACCAGCGGGCGTAAAAAAGCAGCGTTAGGACCTCTTAACGCTGCTTTTTTACCCTAACGCACAACTCGTAATCTAGCCGAAAGTTTTTTCCCCACCACCTCCCTAAGATTTACAATTCTTTGAACAATGTACAAGGCAGACCAATAGTTCCAGCATAGGTTCCATTTTGGAACCATTATTTCAGTGGTTGGATAAATTGATACATCCATTAGTGACTCAACTATAGAGTCATTTGCATGACACTAAGGGGCCCATTTATCAAGATCCGGATGGAGCTTGAGGGCCCCGTGTTTCTGGCGAGCCTGCAGGCTCGCCAGAAACACCAGTTATGAAGCAGTGGTCTAAAGAACACTGCTCCATAACCTGTCCACCTGCTCTGAGCAGGCGGACAGACATCGCCAGAAATCAACCCGATCGAGTACGATCAGGTTGATTGACACCCCCCTGCTGGCGGCCAATTGGCCGCAAATCTACAGGGGGGCGGCATTGCACCAGCAGCTCACAAGAGCAGCTGGTGTAATGCTAAATACAGAGAGCGTATTGCTCTCCGCATTCAGCGAGGTCTGTCGGACCTGATCCGCACTGTCGGATCAGGTCCGACAGACCTTTGTTAAATAGGCCCCTAAGCATCTAATCACCTTGTTGAAATATTTTTGTTTGGAATCCATCTATAGTTGGTTAATGATTGTTATCATCTATCTTTCTATCTATCTATCTATCTATCAATCTATCTACTAGGACAGTACCGGATGGGTTTTTCATACATCAGCAAGTTTGGCTTGCTATGGGAAACATTTTGCTTGTGCAATTTATGTGTACCTATATTATTATTGAGGTTAGAAAAAAACTTTTACCTGGGTATATGTGTGCTGAATATAGTTTCTGCTGACTTTTATTTACGATAAAATTTACTTCAGCTTATCTGTATGATGGAGAAAACTGGGACAGCTTCCCCTACTACCTTAAATTCAGAACCTTTGGAGGGGAGATCACCAGTATGCTAATGTAAAATGCACCCTAGAAAATATTTCTGTGGTGCGTCCCCCAGCTCCATTGTGCAATTCCTGTAGCGTATCATGTCCGCCAGATACACTGTCGGCATTTAACATTGCACAGGCAGTTCTGGTAAACTGCTTGTGGAATGCCACTCCCTGCAGATTCGTGGCCAATCGACTGCTAGCAGGGGGTGTCAATCAACCAGATCGAGCCGATTGCTGTCTGCTGCCTCAGAGACGGTAGATGAGTTAAGGAGCAGCAGTCTTAAGGGCCATTTGGCCCCCATATTTTCTTCTAGGCAGGTGCCTCCTTTGTGATTATTTCCTAGTGTCCATCTCTCCTTTGGATATAACCCAGGGAGATCATCTAGATTTTACCCCTAACTTTAAAGAATATTTGTGTACTACTATTTTTGAGGATTTGGCTTTCATGGCATCGCCATGCAAAAGTAAACATTTACTTACATAATGTGATACTTCTGTGAGGCTACATATTTTTTTTTTCTGGAACCTCTCACATACGCAATACATCTGTGTGTCCAGTTAAGGGCTCTGAGACAGAATATTCTTCTTTTTTTTTAAACATGTATTTATTTACCAAAAGCAAAAATAACTGCCTTACAATTCGGCTTACCTTTCACCTCGCAGGGTATACCAAAAAATTAAGCCCAACATCTTAGGCTCACATTTCACCTCGCAGGGTGCTTACACTGATTTTGAAGTAGCAGGGTACTATTTCATATAGATTAAGTCTTAACTTATAAATCAACATCCTATATTCAGGTGTGTTTTTGCCTTTCTACTTAGACTCTACCTCCTCAATCAATCAAGTAGCCTGTTGATACTCTACAACTACAGAGGAAACCCTTCTTATAGAAAATTTAATATTACAGGGGTAGCTGAATTGTCTATAATCTTCCTCAGATCGTATGTCTTACTTTTGGTCTTTTTTCCTTTATGATAAGACTCTATCTACAATCAATACAGATACATATATATAAATAAAAAAAATTAAAAATAATCTAAAAAAAAAAAACATTAAAAAAAAACGGAGAAACATAATTAATTAAAACCAACTCATCTCCCCTACTTCCCTCCTCCCTAATTATCCATGGTTCTCTTTATACATAGTCATGTTGCCAAATGTTGGTATTTATTTAACAAGGTTAACTGTTGAAATGTCTGCAAATCCTGCAGTGGTGAGATTATTTGTTTTTGTATATCACATGAATGGGATAATAGAACCTTCTCCCATTTTATCAACAGTGAATTTATTTTACTCTCCAGAAAGATCAAGTGGTATTTAAAATCTAGTGTCATTTGAAGTAACATTTCCTTTGCGAATATAGCTATACTAGGTGCGTTCTTTGCTTTCCAATTTCTAAGAATTAGTTGTCTCGCCACCAAGATAGCTGTGTTAATTAGTTGTTTATTGCGGATCTCTGTCTGTTGTGCAAGAAATATTATTAGTTCTAGGCTTAACTTTATTTAATTCGGTATAAATTTGTTCAGCCAATATTCTACCTTACACCAAAAATTGTATATTTTAGGACAAGAAAAAAAGGCATGTATCAAATCGGTGTCCAGGGCATTACATCTTGTGCATTTAATAGCTTGCACATTCTTCCACTTCGACATCGATCGGGGAGTAAGATATGCTCTGTTTAGTAATTTAATGTGGGATTCTCTAAATGAAATCTCTCGGGAGTAGTCTGTAATCAGAACTAAGCTTTTTCTAAAAAGATCTAAATTAATCTCCCTAACATCTTCACACCACTTCGCATGGCGTATTCTAATTTTGGCTTTAGCCTGTAAGGACATAATACTTCTGTACATGTAGGAAATGGAATGATTCCCTGAACAATAAATTCTAATAATTGTGTCTATGTCTTTCAAATTATTTGGACTCTCCGCTGTTAGATTATTACTATCAATAAAATGTCGTACCTGTAAATACGCATAGAATTGCCTTTTTTCCAACTTAAATTCTTTGGCCAGAAGTTCAAAAGGTTTAACAGTCATTGTTTGGTAATCAATTAGCTGGCTGATCCAGACTATTCCTTTCCTAGTCCAATCACTAAATACACTTCCACTTATAAAGTCGGGATTCCCCCTTATAGGTAAATACTGTGATATTTTAAAGTTTACTTGCAGCATTTGGCATATTTTTTTCCATGCCAAAGTTATGTTTTGAATTGTGTACTTATACTTAGCTTTTTTCATTGATCTCGAAACTGGATAGTGTAGTAAAGCTTTCAAGCATTTTGGTAATTAGTTACATATTCTACCCCCGATATCGAGTCTAGCGCTATTTTTGCAAGACAGACCAAGTTATATACTTTTAAATTAGGGAAGGCGAATCCGGCATCAATTGTCAAATGAGCCAAATTTTTAAGTCCTATCCGTGGTTTCCCCTTACCCCAAAAAAACTGTGAACATTCAGAATTAAATTTTTGGATATCTTTAGCTCGGATAAACACTGGTATATTTTGCATGAGGAATAGAATTTTTGGAAAAAGCATCATTTTAATAAGTAATACTTTTGCTGATAGAGACAATGGAAGTTTAGCCCAGGTTTTTAAAGAATCAGTACATTTCAGCCAGATAGGTACATAATTTAAGCTGTACCAGTCGTCTAAATTCTTTGATAGAATAATCCCTAGATATTTAATCTTCCCTTCTGCAAGTTTGAACGGGTTATCGAGCAAGCTATTTCTTTTTTTAATAATCCACATAATCTCGTATTTCTTTAAGTTAATTTTGTATCCTGAGAATTTACTAAATTCATCAATTATGCTGGTTATGTGTGGTATGTTTACTCTGGAATTACAAATATAGAAGAGGATGTCGTCCGCATATAGGGACAGTACATATCTTTTATCACCTGATAAGTCTCTAGCAGGCCCATTTATCAAGCTCCGTACGGAGCTTGAAGGGCCGTGTTTCTGGCGAGTCTTCAGACTCGCCAGAAACACAAGTTATGAAGCAGCGGTCTAAAGACCACTGCTCCATAACCCTGTCCGCCTGCTCTGAGCAGGCGGACAGGAATCACCGGAAATCAACCCGATCGAATACGATCGGGTTGATTGACAGCTCCCTGCTGGCGGCCGATTGGCCGCGAGTCAGCAGGGGGCGGCGTTGCACCAGCAGCTCTTGTGAGCTGCTGGTGCAATGTTAAATGTGGAGAGCGTATTGCTCTCCGCATTTAGCGAGGTCTTGCGGACCTGATCCGCAGTGTCGGATCAGGTCCGCAAGCCCTTTGATAAATGGGCCCCCTAGTCTGTTCCTACATCTAATTGCCAGGGGTTCTAATGAAATATTAAAAAGTAATGGTGACAATGGACACCCTTGTCTTGTTCCTTTCTGGAGTGTAACCCCTGGGGAACTCAGTCCGTTAACTAATATGTAGGAAATAGGGTCCTGATTTGATAAAGTTTGAAAAATTTCCCATTATCCCAAAACTGTTCAATGCTGAAAAACATAATTTATGCTTACCTGATAAATTCCTTTCTCCTGTAGTGTAGTCAGTCCACGGGTCATCCATTACTTATGGGATTATAACTCCTCCCTAACAGGAAGTGCAAGAGGATCACCCAAGCAGAGCTGCTATATAGCTCCTCCCCTCTACGTCATATCCAGTCATTCGACCGAAACCATATGAGAAAGGAGAAACTATAGGGTGCAGTGGTGACTGGAGTTTAATTAAAATTTAGACCTGCCGTAAAAACAGGGCGGGCCGTGGACTGACTACACTACAGGAGAAAGGAATTTATCAGGTAAGCATAAATTATGTTTTCTCCTGTTAAGTGTAGTCAGTCCACGGGTCATCCATTACTTATGGGATACCAATACCAAAGCTAAAAGTACACTGATGACGGGAGGGACAAGGCAGGATCTTTATACAGAAGGAACCACTGCCTGCAGAACCTTTCTCCCAAAAACAGCCTCCGAAGAAGCAAAAGTGTCAAATTTGTAAAATTTTGAAAAAGTGTGAAGTGAAGACCAAGTTGCAGCCTTGCAAATCTGTTCAACAGAGGCCTCATTCTTAAAGGCCCAAGTGGAAGCCACAGCTCTAGTAGAATGAGCTATAATCCTTTCAGGAGGCTGCTGTCCAGCAGTCTCATAGGCTAAACATATTATGCTACAAAGCCAAAAAGAGAGAGAGGTAGCCGAAGCTTTTTGACCTCTCCTCTGTCCAGAGTAAACGACAAACAGGGAAGAAGTGTGAGGAAATTCTTTAGTTGCCTGTAAATAAAATTTCAGGGCACGGACGACGTCCAGATTGTGCAAAAGTCGTTCCTTCTTTGAAGAAGGGTTAGGGCACAATGATGGAACAACAATCTCTTGATTGATATTTTTGTTAGAGACTACCTTAGGTAAGAACCCAGGTTTAGTACGCAGAACTACCTTGTCTGAATGAAAAATCAGATAAGGAGAATCACAATGTAAGGCCGATAACTCAGAGACTCTTCGAGCCGAGGAAATAGCCATCAAAAACAGAACTTTCCAAGATAACAGCTTGATATCGATGGAATGAAGGGGTTCAAACGGAACACCTTGCAGAACGTTAAGAACTAAGTTTAAGCTCCACGGTGGAACAACAGTTTTAAACACAGGCTTAATCCTAGCCAAAGCCTGACAAAAAGCCTGAACGTCTGGAACTTCTGCCAGACGTTTATGCAGAAGGATAGACAGAGCTGAGATCTGTCCCTTTAACGAACTAGCAGATAAACCCTTTTCTAAACCTTCCTGTAGAAAAGACAATATCCTAGGAATCCTAACTTTACTCCATGAGTAACTCTTGGATTCGCACCAATACAAATATTTACGCCATATTTTATGGTAAATTTTCCTGGTAACAGGTTTCCTAGCCTGTATTAAGGTATCAATAACCGACTCTGAGAATCCACGCTTTGATAGAATCAAGCGTTCAATTTCCATGCAGTCAGCCTCAGAGAAACTAGATTTGGATGGTTGAAAGGACCCTGAATCAGAAGGTCCTGTCTCAGAGACAGAGACCATGGTGGACAGGACGACATGTCCACTAGATCTGCATACAAGGTCCTGCGTGGCCACGCAGGTGCTATTAGAATCACCGATGCTCTCTCCTGTTTGATCCTGGCAATCAATCGAAGAAGCATCGGGAATGGTGGAAACACATAAGCCATGTTGAAGACCCAATGTGCTGTCAGAGCATCTATCAGCACCGCTCCCGGGTCCCTGGACCTGGATCCGTAACAAGGAAGCTTGGCGTTCCTCAGAGTTGCTAACTGAGGCCAAGCCATAAGAGCATTGAAAATTGCTCTTAATTCCAGAATGTTTATTGGAAGGAGTTTCTCCTCCTGAGTCCATGAACCCTGAGCCTTCAGGGAATTCCAGACTGCGCCCCAACCTAGAAGGCTGGCGTCTGTTGTTACAATCGTCCAATCTGGCCTGCGGAAGGGCATCCCCTTGGACAGATGTGGCCGAAAAAGCCACCATAGAAGAGACTCTCTGGTCTCTTGATCCAGATTTAGCAGAGGGGACAAATCTGAGTAATCCCCATTCCACTGACCTAGCATGCATAATTGCAGCGGTCTGAGATGCAGGCGTGCAAATGGCACTATGTCCATTGCCGCTACCATTAAGCCGATTACCTCCATGCATTGAGCCACTGACGGGCGTTGAATGGAATGAAGGACACGGCAAGCATTTAGAAGTTTTGATAACCTGGCCTCCGTCAGGTAGATTTTCATTTCTACAGAATCTATAAGAGTCCCTAGAAAGGGAACTCTTGTAAGTGGCAATAGAGAACTTTTTTCTATGTTCACCTTCCACCCATGCGACCTTAGAAATGCCAGAACTATCTCTGTATGAGACTTGGCAGTTTGGAAACTTGACGCTTGTATCAGAATGTCGTCTAGGTACGGAGCCACCGCTATGCCTCGCGGTCTTAGTACCGCCAGAAGAGAGCCCAGAACCTTTGTAAAGATTCTTGGAGCCGTAGCTAACCCGAAGGGAAGAGCTACAAACTGGTAATGCCTGTCTAGGAAGGCAAATCTTAGATACCGGTAATGATCCTTGTGAATCGGTATGTGAAGGTAAGCATCCTTTAAATCCACTGTGGTCATGTACTGACCCTCTTGGATCATAGGTAGGATGGTTCGAATAGTTTCCATTTTGAACGATGGAACTCTTAAGAATTTGTTTAGGATCTTTAAGTCCAAGATTGGTCTGAAGGTTCCCTCTTTTTTGGGAACCACAAACAGATTTGAATAGAATCCTTGTCCGTGTTCCGACCGCGGAACTGGTTGGACCACCCCCATTAGTAAGAGGTCTTGTACACAGCGTAGAAACGCCTCTTTCTTTATTTGGTTTGTTGACAACCTTGAAAGATGAAATCTCCCTTGTGGAGGAGAAGCTTTGAAGTCCAGAAGATATCCCTGAGATATGATTTGCAACGCCCAGGGATCCTGGACATCTCTTGCCCAAGCCTGGGCAAAGAGAGAAAGTCTGCCCCCCACTAGATCCGTTTCCGGATAGGGGGCCCTCACTTCATGCTGTCTTAGGGGCAGCAGCAGGTTTTCTGGCCTGCTTGCCCTTGTTCCAGGACGGGTTAGCTTTCCAACCCTGTCTGAAGCGAGCAACAGTTCCTTCCTGTCTTGGAGCAGAGGAAGTTGATGCTGCTCCTGCCTTGAAGTTACGAAAGGCACGAAAATTAGACTGTTTAGCCTTTGGTTTGGCCCTGTCTTGAGGCAGAGCATGGCCCTTACCTCCAGTAATGTCAGCGATAATTTCTTTCAAGCCGGGCCCGAATAAGGTCTGCCCTTTGAAAGGAATATTAAGCAGTTTAGATTTAGAAGTCACATCAGCTG
This sequence comes from Bombina bombina, assembly GCF_027579735.1. Classification (NCBI taxonomy): domain Eukaryota; kingdom Metazoa; phylum Chordata; class Amphibia; order Anura; family Bombinatoridae; genus Bombina; species Bombina bombina. The sequence continues at coordinate 61,045,879 of NC_069510.1, forward strand.
GCCAGGATTTAAGCCACAGCGCTCTGCGCGCTTGAATGGCGAATCCGGAGTTCTTAGCCGTAAGTTTAGTTAAGTGTACTACGGCATCAGCAATAAATGAATTAGCTAGCTTAAGGGCTTTAAGCTTGTTTATAATCTCATCCAATGGAGCTGTGTTAAGGGTCTCCTCCAGAGACTCAAACCAGAATGCCGCCGCAGCAGTGACAGGCGCGATGCAAGCAAGGGGTTGTAATATAAAACCTTGTTGAACAAACATTTTCTTAAGGTAACCCTCTAACTTTTTATCCATTGGATCTGAAAAAGCACAGCTATCCTCCACCGGGATAGTGGTGCGCTTAGCCAGAGTAGAAACTGCTCCCTCCACCTTAGGGACCGTCTGCCATAGGTCCCGTGTAGTGGCATCTATTGGAAACATTTTTCTAAATATAGGAGGGGGTGAAAATGGCACACCGGGTCTATCCCACTCCTTGCTAACAATTTCTGTAAGCCTTTTAGGTATAGGAAAAACATCAGTACACGTCGGTACCGCAAAATATCTATCCAGCCTACATACTTTCTCTGGGATTGCAACCGTGTTACAATCATTCAGAGCTGCTAATACCTCCCCTAGTAATACCCGAAGGTTCTCAAGCTGAAATTTAAAATTTGAAATCTCTGAATCCAGTTTACTTGGATCAGACCCGTCACCCACAGAATGAAGCTCTCCGTCCTCATGTTCTGCAAATTGTGACGCAGTATCAGACATGGCTCTACTATTATCAGCGCGCTCTGTTCTAACCCCAGAGTAATCGCGTTTACCTCTTAATTCTGGTAATTTAGATAATACTTCAGTCATAACATTAGCCATGTCTTGCAAAGTGATTTGTATGGGCCGCCCTGATGTACTTGGCGCCACAATATCACGCACCTCCTGAGCGGGAGGCGAAGGTACTGACACGTGAGGAGAGTTAGTCGGCATAACTTCCCCCTCATTGTCTGGTGATAATTTCTTAGCATGTAAAGTTTGACTTTTATTCAAAGTGACATCTATACACTGAGTGCACAAATTTCTATTGGGCTCCACATTGGCCTTTGAACATAATGAACAAACAGATTCATCTGTGTCAGACATGTTTAAACAGACTAGCAATAACACTAGCAAGCTTGGAAAAAAATAAAAACTTTTAATAAATTTACAAGCTCAATAAAAAACGCTACTGCGCCTTTAAGAAAACATAAATTGTGATACAGTTGAATTAACAATAAACCAATTAGTTAGAAACAACCAAATTTTTACAGAAAATATATAAATTTAGCAACGGATTGCACCCACAGCAAAAGGATGATTAACCCCTTAATACCCAAAACGGATAACAGTTGAAAAAAATAAACGTTTATATCACAGTCAAACACACTGTCACAGGTCTGCTGTGACTGATTACCTCCCTCAAAAACTAGTTTTGGAGACCCCTGGGCTCTGCAGAAACGTCCTGGATCATGGAAGGAAAACTGTGACTGAATTTTTACTGCGCAATAAAGCGCTAAAAAAGGCCCCTCCCACTCCTATTACAACAGTGGGGAAGCTCAGTAAACTGTTTTTAAACAGAAAAACGACAGCCATGTGGTAAAAATTATGCCCAATAAGTTTTATCACCAAGTACCTCAGAAAAAACGATTAACATGCCAGTAAACGTTTTATAATTGAAAATTGTGAAGTGTTATTAATAAGCCTGCTGCAAATCGCTATCACTGCAGTGAGGGCTCAAATATTACTTTAATATTGACAGTATTTTCTAAGTGAAATTCCATTCCCCAGAAATACCTCAGAGTATACATACATACTTATCAGCCTGATACCAGTCGCTACTACTGCATTTAAGGCTGTACTTACATTACATCAGTATTAGCAGTATTTTCTCAGTCAATTCCATTCCTTAGAAAATAATTTACTCCACATACCTCTTTGCAGGTGTGCCCTGCATGCTATCCCCTGTTCTGAAGTTACCTCACTCCTCAGAATGGCCGAGAATAGCAAGTGGATCTTAGTTACGACCGCTAAGATCATAGAAAACTCAGGCAGATTCTTCTTCTAATGCTGCCTGAGAACAAACAACACACTCCGGTGCCGTTTTAAAATAACAAACTTTTGATTGAAGGAATAAAAACTAAGTTTAACACACCACAGTCCTCTCACACGTCCTATCTTTAGTTAGGTGCAAGAGAATGACTGGATATGACGTAGAGGGGAGGAGCTATATAGCAGCTCTGCTTGGGTGATCCTCTTGCACTTCCTGTTAGGGAGGAGTTATAATCCCATAAGTAATGGATGACCCGTGGACTGACTACACTTAACAGGAGAAATAGTTGATCCCAGGTAATACTATCGAAAGCCTTATGGGCATCGACTGTCAGTAGAACAAAGTCTGAGTCTTGTTTTTCCTTTTTACTCTTTCCAGTTAATGCCTGTTTCCAGTTAATGCCTGAGACAGAATATTCTAATAACTCCTCAGAGTGTGAGATAATGTCTAATAGTCAGGATCCATCTTTGGACCTAGAATCTGATAGTGCTTCCTTTATTTTCATGATGGAACTTTTACACTCTTTGCTGCATGAAGTTTTATTGATTTTAGGGGTTCAAGAAACGGAAAATTCTGAATCAAAACCACTTAAACAACTAGATTTATTATCTAAAGCTCCTTCTAAGACATTGGAGCTTTTTCCTGTTCCTGAAGTAATCTCTGAGGCAATCTCCAAAAAAATGGAGTAAACATGGAGGTATGGAAATCCATTCCTAAGGTGGACAGTGCCATTTCTATTCTTGCTTAAATAAATGCTATTCCTTTAGAAGATAGTAATTCATTCAATGATCCTATAGATAGGAAGTTTGAGGACTATCATAGGAAGCCTTTTCAACAAGCAGATCTTATCTTCAGGCCAGCAGTCAGTGTGGTGTGACACCTTATTTCTTAAGATATCACTTTGGAAGAGATTCAATTGCTTCTTAAAATGATTAAGGTAGCTAACTCTTTCATTTGTGATGCAATTGTAAAAATTATTCACATTGATACTAGGGATACTGCTTTGGTGGTCCTCACCAGAAGGGCTTTGTGGCTCAAGTCTTGGTCTGCTGACATGATGTCAAAAGACAGACTTTTTTTCTTTACCTTTCCAAGGGAGGAGTCTATTTGGCCCAGGTATGAAAGTAATAATTTCCATTGTAACTGGCAGCAAGGGTTCTTTGACAAAAGACTAGAAGCAAAAATACATTTGCGGGAGCGGAGCCGGCAGCAACCAAGATGGTGGCGTAACGCCGGAGCTCCTTCTATGTGGCTACCAGATTCACTTATAATGCTGGACAATTCCTTAAATATATCACCAGCATTGGGCATCCAAACCGCTCAGACAGCGGCTCCCACACTGGAGATCCGAAGAAAATAACTCAGTGACATATATACGGCCGCAGCGGCTCCTGATATCCTAGCAGGCCTCACGGATCACGCTATGAGCCACGTGTCAGTTGATTGGGCGCATCAATACAGCTGAACAGCTAACCTCCCGGGAACCGGAGATAAAAAGCACAACTGACACAGATATAGAGTGGTGAGTCACGCTGGGGAGAACTCCCTAGATCTCCGCTAAGGGCCATATACTTTCCTACACTTGGCTGGTTTACAGCCTGACTAAGAAAGCCTCATAAAGTTTTGCGACTTGAAGGATACCTAAACTGCACTATTACAAGCAGCGGCAGAGAGACAAGGCAGCTTATGTTCAAGGCTAACCTAATAGGAGGTCTTTAGTAGCAGGGACACATATACTGCTAAGCAATATCATCTAGCACTCCTGGGGTAATAAAAAGTAAAAAATACATACATCCTGGTATATAAAAGCCTGCCATTTACCAGTTCACTTGCTATACCATATCAAATAAATCTCCAGTGAGGCCCATCCGCCTAACAAAGTAGATAATCTGGAAAGCAATAATCGAAGAAAGAGCCTTCGCATCCGCAGAATCCCAGAAAAAAGTCCTGCCTAAGGACTTCCCCACTTACCTATCGACTCTCTTTACCCACTTAAAAGGTGCCAACTCCTCTGACCCCATTCCATGGGATAGAGACCACAGGGCATTACGCCAGAAACCACCAGATTCGGCCCCTCCAAGGAATATTATAATAAAATTAAAAAATATCTGCGACAAAGAAAAACTACTGGGCCTTTCTCGAAAGAATCAACCTTTAAGATTCAGAGGGACAGTTCTCCAGTACTTTGCTGACCTTTCCCAAAGAACCCTTCAACAGAGAAAAGAATATGCCCCTTTAATGCAGCTCCTGTGACACCTCAGAAATTGCTGATTTCTGCAAGGCTCTAAACCTTGAGACACAGTTCGGGAGGGGTAAAAAAAAGAGGGGTCAGCATCCTTATTCACAAAGCAATCCCCTTAAAACTCCTACATCTAGATAGAGACACGGATACCTAGGGATATCAGAACTGATCTTTGGTAGGCCGATAACATTATTATATGTTTATGTACCGAACACAAATTACTTACCCATCTTTAAGTCATTGCTCTGCAGATACTTAGATTTGTCCAAAGGGATAGTATTCATAGGAGGGAATTTCAACTTTCCACTAGACTCCAACATAGATGTTTCAAACCCTAAGTCCCAGATCTCCAAAAAAAACACCAATTACTTCTGGAGAGCCCTCAAAGACCACAACCTGTACAACATATGGAGATTTGTCCATCCTGATAGAAGGGATTACATCTTTTTCTCCCACCCCAACCACACCATCAGCAGAATAGACCATATTCTCACAAACCAGGATGGTCTTTCCCTGTTCACTACCTCCACTATCTCACCGACAGCGTGGTCTGATCATTCAGCCGTTGATGTAAAGTTCCACTGGGCCAACACTACCACAAATTCCTTTAATTGGAGACTTGACGACTCCCTTTTAAGCAATCCAACATCTCTAGAGAAAAAAAAAAGCCTTGACTGCAAACGGAACAACACAGACTTAAACTACAGCAAGCCAGCACTCTACTTTTAATAAATCTACTTTCTTTTGTTGCTCAATGCATGGAAGCTGTGGGCCTAATGGTAGCTGCCTCAGTTGCCTAACAATCCTTCAACAGCAGAAGAGAACAACAAAGTCTCAAAGGATCTCCCTAGATTTTAAGAAGAAGGCTTTCTCAGTAGCCAGCATCTTCACCTAGAAAAATGGTCTTTAAACCAAGAGTTATTTGACCAGATAGTAAACCGATGCAGTCTGCCAGAGACAGACCACATGGCATCTGGCCTGAACCACATAATTCCACGCTATTGGGCCTGGTCTTGAGACCCTCAGATGGAGATGATAGATTATCTAGTGGTTCTTTGGTCTCTCAATCTCAGTTATCTTTTGTTCCATTTGTATTGCTTTACAGGATGATAGCCAGAATCAAACTAGAATGAGCGTCAGAAATTCTGATTGCTCAGGTGTGGCCTTGCAGGACTTGGTATGCAGAACTAATTCAAATGCCCTCATGTACACCTTGGCGTCTTCCTCTCAGAAAATACTTTCTTTCCCAAAGACCTTTCTTGCATTAGGATTTTTTGTGATAAAATGATTGATACATTAATTCAGGCCAGAAAGCCAGTCAACTGCTTGGAAAACCTTTTTATCCTGGTGTGGCAGGACAGTCTAGATAAAAGTTTATCAGCCAGGTCCTTTACGTGAGATTTCGATCGTTCTATACCACAAGAAAATTGCAAAGATTCCTGATAATTCAGACTTCTGCACAGGCCTTGATCAAAACTAAACCAGTTATTCCTCTAATAACTCCTCTATGGAACCTTACTCTGGGTTGAGTGTCCTTCAAGCCACTCCATTTGAACCTATGCATTGTTTAGAACTTCAACTTTGATCCTGGAAGGTTCTGTTTCTCTTGGCCATTTCTTCAGCCACTGGAGTTGCTGAACTTTCAGCTTAATCCTGCAAACCTCAATTTTATCAGGACAAGCTTATTTCTTTGACAAACTATTCCTTTCTACCCAAAGTTGTATTTAAAGAGCACCTTCTTCACAACCTTGATGTCATGAGAGCATTAAAGTTTTATGTTGAGTTGACAAAAAAATAAAACTTTCTTTTTCTTTTTAAAGACACTATGAGTCCACGGATCATCTTCATTACTTATGGGATATTCACATCCTAGTCAGCAGGAGGAGGCAAAGAGCACCACAGCTGTTAAATAGCTCCTCCCTTCCCTCCCACCCCAGTCATTATCTACGTTAGTGATAGGAAGAGGTAAAGTGAGGTGTTACTATAGATTCTTCAATCAAGAGTTTATTATTTTTAAAGTAGTGCAGTATTGTGCTGCTTTGTTCTAGGGTGTAGCCGTAGTCCATAGTCAGTCTCTTCAGTAGAGCTTTTGGTGACTTTAGAGCAATGGGAACTGGTGGGACATAATTCTCACTGCGCCTCCCATACATTCTGCTGCCCTTATTTTGATAGCCTAAGCAAACTTTACTCAGGCTCTATCATTTTCCACAGGGCTATAGGAGGGAGAGGACCTCTTACACCTGCTGGGCTGTTCTGCTGTTGGACAGCATTAAGGTAAGTGCTGACTTTTTATTCTGGGAATATTCAAAGACTCAGAGGAGAGTGGGCACTTATAATCAGATTTACACATAAGGCTCTGCAATATGGGGCTCTTTGTGATTTGGGACATTATGCTCTCTAAATATGGAGGGTTGTATTGACAGCTTAAGTACAGGCACTGGGGCTGGGAGTTAAGCTAAAACAATTTTTCACTTTAGTTTATTTTACTATGTGAAGCCGATCGGGTTGTGTGCTTTTTCTGACGCCCACGATGGGCGGGGCTTTTCTGAGGCCATGGTGGCAATCTTCAATGTTCCCTCCCAGGGAACTGAGATGGAGGGTATAGAGGGTCTATCAGAAGGCGAAATTTCAGATTCAGAGAGTTCATTGCCTTTCACTGATTCAGAGGTTGTCTCTTTCAGATTTAAACTAGAACACCTCCGCCTTTTACTCAGGAATGTTTTGGTTACCTTAGACGACTGATTCCACAGTAGTGGTCGCTCCTGCGAAGTCGAGTAAATTGGACAGCTATTTCGAAGTTTCTTCTTACTCAGATGTTTTTCCAGTTCCTAAGCGAGCTTCGGAGATTGTTTCTAAGGAATGGGAGGGACCAGGTATTATCTTCTCTCCATCTCCTATTTTCAAGAAGATGTTTCCTATAGCTGACACTGTCAGGGAAGCTTGGCAAACAGCTCCTAAGGTGGAAGGGGCTATTTCCACCTTAGCCAAGCGAACTACTATTCCCATTGAGGATACTTGTGCTTTAAAAGATCCCATGGACAAGAAGTTGGAGGGTCCACTTAAAAAGATTTATGTTCACCAGGGTCTGCTATTACAGCCGGCTGTGTGCATTGCTACTGTCACTAGTGCAGCAGCTTATTGGTTTGATGCTCTGTCCGAGTCTCTCAAGACTGAGACTTCCTTCGAGGAGATCCAAAATAGGATTCAAGCTCTGAAGTTGGCTAATGCCTTTATTACAGACGCTTCTCTGCAAATTACTAAATTGGCAGCTTAGAGTTCGGGGTTTTCTATCCTAGCCCGCAGAGCTTTATGGTTAAAACCTTGGTCTGCGGACGTGTCATCTAAGTCTAAGCTTCTAGCGATTCCTTACAAGGGGAAGACCTTGTTTGGACCTGGCCTGACAGAAACTATCTCTGATATCACGGGAGGTAAGGGCCATCTCCTTCCTCAGGATAAGAGAAACAAGCAGGAAGGACGACAGAGTAATTTTTGTTCCTTTCGAAATTTCAAGGGAAATTCTTTCTCTTCCTCCTCTAAACCAGAACAATCTAAGCCTACTTGGAGACCTAACCAGTCTTGGAACAAGGGTAAACAATCCAAGAAGCCTGCTGTTGAATCCAAAACAGCATGAAGGGCATGCCCTCGATTCGGGACCAGATCTAGTAGGGGGCAGACTTTCCTTTTTCATTCAGGCTTGGGTACAGGACATTCAGGATCCCTGGGCAATAGAAATAGTGTCTCAGGGATACAAACTGGAGTTCAAAAGTTTTCCTCCCCGAGGAAGATTTCTTATTTCAAGATTAACTGCGAGCCAGATAAAAAAAGAGGCGTTCTTACATTGTGTAAGAGACCTCTCCTCCCTGGGAGTAAATATTCCTGTTCCAGTACAGGAACAGGGGCAGGGTTTTTATTCAAATCTGTTTGTGGTTTCCAAAAAGGAGGAAGCCTTCAGACCTATCTTAGACCTCAAGAGTCTAAACAAGTTTCTCAGAGTTCCATCATTCAAGATGGAGACTATTCGTACCATTCTTCTATTGATCCAGGAGGGTCAATTTATGACGACAGTGGATATCTACATGTTCCTATCCACAGAGATCATCACAGGTTCCTGAGGTTTGCCTTTCTGGACAAACACTTTCAGTTTGTGGCTCTTTCTTTCGGCCTGGCCACGGCACCCAGAATTATCACAAAGGTTCTGGGGTCTCTGCTGGTGGTTCTAAGATTGTGGGGCATTGCGGTGGCACCTTATCTGGATGATATTCTAATCCAGGCGCCATCTTGTCAACAAGCAAGATCTCATACCGATATTGTGCTATCCTTCCTAAGAACTCACGGGTGGAAGGTAAATCTGGAAAAGAGTTCCTTAATTCCAAAGACAAGGGTGACCTTCTTGGGAACTCTAATCGATTCTATATCCATGAGAATTTTTCTGACAGAGGTCAGGAAATCAAAGATTCTGGATACCTGTCGAGCCCTTCAGTCCACTCCGTCAGTGGCTCAGTGCATGGAGGTAATCGGACTGATGGTGGCGGCAATGGACATCATCCCGTTTCCTCGGTTCCACCTCAGGCCTCTGCAGTTAGACATGCTCAGGCAGTGGAATGGAGATTATAACCCTGGAACAGGAGACGAGGGACTCTCTTCAATGGTGGTTGCCTCCGGATCATCTATCCCAGGGAACCTGCTTTCGCAGACCGTCCTGGGTGATTGTGACAACAGACATCAGCCTTCTAGGGTGGGGAGCTGTCTGGGGTTCCCTAAAGGCTCAGGGAGTATGGACTCAGGCAGAGTCTGTTCTTCCTATAAACATCCTGGAACTAAGAGTGATCTTCAATGCTCTTCTGGCCTGGCCTCAGTTGGCTTCAGCCCAGTTTATTAGATTCCAGTCGGACAACATAACGTCAATGGCTTACATCAATCATCAGGGAGGAACGAGGAGTTCCTTAGCGATGACCGAGGTAGCCAAGATAATCCGGTGGGCGGAGGCCCATTCTTGCCATGTGTCAGTGATCCACATCCCAGGGGTGGACAACTGGGAGGCGGACTTCCTGAGCAGGCAGACTTTTCACCCGGGAGAGTGGGAACTCCATCCGGGAGTGTTCTCCAACCTGATTCTCAAATGGGGTCGGCCGGAGTTAGATCTCATGGCATTTCATGGCATTTCGTCAGAATGCCAAGCTCCCAAGATACGGGTCGAGGTCCAGGGATCCCCAAGCAGAACTGATAGATGCTCTGGCGGTTCCTTGGCTCTTCAGCCTAGCATACATATTCCCCCGTTTGCACTTCTTCCTCGGGTCATTGCTCAAATCAAACAGGAGAAGGCATCTAGGGCTGCAACAACTAAATCGGTAAGTTTGATCATAATAATAGTTGTCAACAAATCTCATTATCAATTAGGTGGTCAGCGATTAGTTGGTCAGTTGCATAGCACCAGCTGCTTTAATCTGATGATCTACTGCAACTAAGATTTTTTCATCTTATTTTTTATCCGATTAATCGGACAGTAATCATCCGATTAATCAGATAGAAAAAAAATATATAAATAAAAATGTTTGCACAATACCATGTGCAGGAGTTAATCGGATTGAAGCAGCTGGTGCTGTGCAATTAACAAACTAATCGCTGACCACCTAATTGATAATGAGATTCTTTGACAACTATTTTTATGATCAATCTTACCGATTAGTTGTTGCAGCCCTAAAGGCATCCGTGATCCTCATTGCTCCTGCTTGTCCTCGCAGGATTTGGTATGAAGATCTGGTGGACATGTCATCTCTGACACCTTGGAGACTTCCGTTGAGGAAGGACCTTCTAATTCAAGGGCCCTTCCTTCACCCAAATCGAGTTTCTCTGAAGCTGACTGCTTGGAGATTGAACGCTTAATCTTATCCAAGCAGGGTTTTTCTGATTCGGTCATAGAGACCATGATTCAGGCTAGTAAGCCTGTCACTAGAAGGATTTACCATAAGATATGGCGTAAATATCTCTATTGGTGTGAATCCATGGGCTCCTCATGGAGTAGAGTTAGGATTCCCAGAATTTTGTCTTTTCTCCAAGAAGGTTTGGAGAAAGGTTTATTGACAAGTTCCCTGAAGGGTCAAATCTCTGCTTTATCTATTTTGTTACACAAATGTCTGACAGATGTCCCAGATGTACAATCTTTTTGTCAGGCCTTAGTTAGGATCAAACCAGTTACTCCTCCATGGAGTCTGAATTAAGTTATTTAAGTTCTTCAAGGGGCTAACTTTGAGCCTACATTCCTTAGATATTAAGTTATTATCCTGGAAAGTTTTATTTCTTGTTGCTATTTCTTCAGCTCGTAGAGTGTCTGAGCTCTCGGCGTTGCAATACACTTCCCCTTATCTTATTTTCCATTCAGATAAGGTAGTTTTGCATACTAAGCTAGGTTTTCTTCCTAAGGTTGTTTCAGATAGGAACATTAACCAGGAGATTGTCTTTTGCACAATTTGGACGTGGTCCGTGCTTTAAAATTTTATTTACAAAAAGAGAGAGGCGCCAAATAATAGAGCAGTATCGTCTGGGTGTAACAAAGGCACAGTTAGCAGCCCTTCCCCCAAATGCACAGACTACTCACAGACAATGTGGTAGAGATTGCCAGTGAAAGCAAGCCGGGACTGTTAGGGGTCGCCCGACAGACACGCTAGGGCTGGTGACGTCACAGGGGCTCGTCCGATCACGATGTTAACTCCTCTCGTCCGATCAGGATGTTAGCTCCTCCTGAACTCCCCCAAAGCAGGCTTAAGTTGTCCAGCCAAAGTGTATGGCTAGATTGGTTAGCGGGCAGTCAGCATAGTCTGTATTACTATATACCAGCGCAAGGTAAAAAGTAGAGCATTTTATTAAAACAAAGTAAAAGCAACAGCAACGCGTTTCTCAGCTGATAGCCGTTTCATCATGCTTTATTTACAAGTAACTAAGGATTTTCATCAGTCCTCTTCTTTGTTTGTAAATTTTCTCTGGAAAACGTAAGGGTCAGAAAGCTACGGCTACCTCTCTTTCTTTTTGGCTGAAGAGTATCATCCGTTTTGCATATGAGACTGCTGGACAGCAGCCTCCTGAAAGAGTTACGGCTCATTCCACTAGGGCTGTTGCTTCCTCATGGGCATTCAAAAATGAAGCTTCTGTAGAACAGATTTGCAAGGCTGCAACTTGGTCCTCTCTTCACACTTTTTCTAAATTCTATAAATTTGATATTTTTGCCTCGGCTGAGGCTGCTTTTGGGAGAAAGGTTCTTCAAGCAGTGGTGCCTTCCGTTTAGGTTCCCTGTCTTGTCCCTCCCTTATTCTCTGTGTCTTCTAGCTTGGGTATTGTATCCCATAAGTAATGAAGATAATCCGTGGACTAATCGTGTCTTTAAAAAGAAAAGAAAATTTATGCTTACCTAATAAATTTGTTTCTTTTTAGACACGATGAGTCCACGGCTCGCCCTGTTATTTTGAGATAGGTTTTTAATTATTGTAAACTTCAGACACCTCTGCACCTTGGCTTTTCCTTTCTCTTCCTAACTTCGGTCGAATGACTGGAGTGGGAGGGAAGGGAGGAGCTATTTAACAGCTCTGCTGTGGTGCTCTTTGCCTCCTCCTGCTGACCAGGAGGTGAATATCCCATAAGTAATGAAGATGATCCGTGGACTCATCATGTCAAAAAAGAAATACATTTATCAGGTAAGCATACATTTTTATTTTTGTTTATCCATTTTTCTGGACCTCACAAAGTGGCTCAAAGCTTTAATTTGCAAGACATATTTGGCCATAGGGAAAAACTCCCCCTGAATGCATTACTTCTCATTCCACTAAAGCAGTAGCACATTTTTGGGCTTTTCGTCATGAATCTTCTATGGACCAGATTTGCAAGGTGGCTACTTAGTCTTCTCTACACACTTTTATTAAAATGTACCACTTTGTGTATGCCTCTTCTGAGGCAGTTTCTGGCAGGAAAGTACTGCACTGCATGATCAGTAACTTCCTGCCTTAGCTATATGGCCCCCCAAATATGGAGGTCTCGTGGACGTCACTGCTAAGATATAAGATCCCACATATGATGACCTTGTGGACTCTTATGTGTCTTATGATAGAAAACAAAATATATCCTTAATACAACAAAACAAAGGGAAGTGATCCCAGAATTGCTGGAAAAGGCAAAAATGCTAATGTCTCCCAGCTGACCTTGTTGTCTATATTATAGAAAGAGGTAACTGGCTGGGAGTGTGCTTAGAACATATTACAACATTTAAATCAAAGAAAAAAAAACCTATTAAGAGAATAGGGAAAAGTATGCTCTTTCTACACATAAAGTTTATATTTTTCCACTTAAATTTAACTTTTACTAGTTGTAGTTAAAAAGGCAGCAGAAATAGAAGTTATATCTAGCATGCCAGAAAAATAGTTAAAAACACAGCTCTGTAACTGTGACTTGTATAAAGTACTTCAATGTTGCTGATTTTAGGTTGTTTATCACATATGAGGAGGAGGGGAAGAATCAATGATATTAGGTAAATGTAAGAGCCTCTATTTAGGAGCTGTGTCCTGTATTGCCCTATATTAGGGTAGATAAGCCGCTTTTTTACACTAAATATGCTATAAATCCCTTCCCCATCCTTCCCACAATATGTCCCAAATGTCAACAAATAAAATTATCAATTTAGTAGATAGTCTGAAATTAACAGAGTGCAGTTAAAATAAACACGAAGCCCCTGACGCGGTCGCGTTTCACTTATCCTCAGAGGAGGAAGCGTATAAGTGAAACGCGACCGCGTCAGGTGCTTTGTGTTTATTTTAACTGCACTCTGTTAATTTTAGACTATCTACTAAATTGATATTTTTATTTCTTTCATGTAATTAGCAAGAGTCCATGAGCTAGTGACGTATGGGATATACATTCCTACCAGGAGGGGCAAAGTTTCCCAAACCTTAAAATGCCTATAAATACACCCCTCACCACACCCACAATTCAGTTTTACAAACTTTGCCTCCGATGGAGGTGGTGAAGTAAGTTTGTGCTAGATTCTACGTTGATATGCGCTCCGCAGCAAGTTGGAGCCCGGTTTTCCTCTCAGCGTGCAGTGAATATCAGAGGGATGTGAGGAGAGTATTGCCTATTTGAATGCAGTGATCTCCTTCTACGGGGTCTATTTCATAGGTTCTCTGTTATCGGTCGTAGAGATTCATCTCTTACCTCCCTTTTCAGATCGACGATATACTCTTATATATACCATTACCTCTGCTGATTCTCGTTTCAGTACTGGTTTGGCTTTCTACAAACATGTAGATGAGTGTCCTGGGGTAAGTAAATCTTATTTTCTGTGACACTCTAAGCTATGGTTGGGCACTTTGTTTATAAAGTTCTAAATATATGTATTCAAACATTTATTTGCCTTGACTCAGAATGTTCAACATTCCTTATTTTTCAGACAGTCAGTTTCATATTTGGGATAAATGCATTTGTTTCAATTATTTTTTCTTACCTTAAAAAATTTGACTTTTTCCCTGTGGGCTGTTAGGCTCGCGGGGGCAGAAAATGCTTCATTTTATTGCGTCATTCTTGGCGCGGACTTTTTTGGCGCAAAATTTTTTTTTTTCTGTTTCCGGCGTCATACGTGTCGCCGGAAGTTGCGTAATTTTTTGACTTTTTTTGCGTCAAAAATGTCGGCGTTCTGGATGTGGCGTCATTTTTGGCGCCAAAAGCATTTAGGCGCCAAATAATGTGGGCGTCTTTTTTGGCGCTAAAAAATATGGGCGTCACTTTTGTCTCCACATTATTTAAGTCACATTATTTATTGCTTCTGGTTGCTAGAAGCTTGTTCACTGGCATTTTTTTCCCATTCCTGAAACTGTCATTTAAGGAATTTGATCAATTTTGCTTTATATGTTGTTTTTTTCTTTTACATATTGCAAGATGTTCCACGTTGCAACTGAGTCAGAAGATACTTCAGGAAAATCACTGCCCAGTGCTGGAGCTACCAAGCTAAGTGTATCTGCTATAAACTTTTGGTATCTGTTTCTCCAGCTGTTGTTTGTATTGCATGTCATCTCAAACTTATTAATGCAGATAAAATTTCCTTTAGTACTGTTACATTACCTGTTGCTGTTCCGTCAACATATAATTTTCAGAGTGTTCCTGATAACATAAGAGATTTTATTTTTTAAATCCATTAAGAAGGCTATGTCTGTTATTTCTCCTTCTAGTATACATAAAAGTCTTTTAAAACTTCTCTTTTTTCAGATGAATTTTTAAATGAACATCATCATTCTGATACTGATAATGGTTCTTCTGGTTCAGAGGTTTCTGTCTCAGAGGTTGATGCTGATAAATCTTTGTATTTGTTCAAGATGGAATTTATTCGTTCTTTACTTAAAGAAGTATTATTTGCATTAGAAATAGAGGATTCTGGTCCTCTTGATACTAAATGTAAACGTTTAAATAAGGTTTTTAAATCTCCTGTAGTTATTCCAGAAGTGTTTTATCTCCCTGATGCTATTTCTGAAGTAATTTCCAGGGAATGGAATAATTTGGGTAATTTATTTACTCCTTCTAGACGTTTAAGCAATTATATCCTGTGCCATCTGACAGATTAGAGTTTTTTGGGACAAAAATCCCTAAGGTTATGGGGCTGTCTCTACTCCTGCTAATGTACTACTATTCCTACGGCAGATAGTACTTCATTTAAGGATCCTTTAGATAGGAAAATTGAATCCTTTCTAAGAAAAGCTTACTTATGTTCAGGTAATCTTCTTAGACCTGCTATATTTTTAGCGGATGTTGCTGCAGCTTCAACTTTTTGGTTAGAAGCTTTAGCGCAACAAGTAACAGATCATAATTTTATAGCATTATTATTATTCTATAACATGCTAATAATTTTATTGGTGATACCATCTTTTGATATCATTAGAGTTGATGTCAGGTATATGTCTCTAGCTATTTTAGCTAGAAAAGCTTTATGGATTAAACTTGGAATGCTGATATGTCTTCTAAGTCAACTTTGCTTTCCCTTTCTTTCCAGGGTAAATAATCATTTTCGTTCCTTTCCTCACAACAAGGAACAAAAGCCTGATCCTTCATCCTCAGGAGCGGTATCAGTTTGGAAACTATTTCCAGTTTGGAATATATCCAAGCCTTATAGAAACCTATAGCCAGCTCCTAAGTACCTATGAAGGTGCGGCCCTTATTCCAGCTCAGCTGGTATGGGGCAGATTACGTTTTCTTCAAAGAAATTTGGATCAATTCCGTTCTCAATCTCTGGTTTCAGAACATTGTTTCAGAAAGGTACAGAATTGGCTTCAAGTTAAGGCCTCCTGCTAAGAGATTTTTTTCTTTCCCGTGTCCCAGTTAACACAGCAAAGGCTCAGCATTTCTGAAATGTGTTTCAGATCTAGAGTTGGCTGGAGTATTTATGCCAGTTCCAGTTCTGGAACAGGGGCTGGGGTTTTATTTTATCTCTTCATTGTACCAAAGAAGGTCAATTCGTTCAGACCAGTTCCGGATCTATCATTATTGAATCGTTATGTTAGGATACCAACATTCAAGATGGTTACTGTAGGACTATCCTGCCTTTTGTTTAGCAAGGGCATTATATGTCTACAATAGATTTACAGGATGTGTATCTGCATATTCCGATTCATCCAGATCACTTTTAGTGTCTGAGATTCTCTTTTTAGACAAGCATTACCAGTTTTTTGGCTCTACCGTTTGGCCTAGCCTCAGTTCCAAGAATTTTTTTCAAAGGTTCTCGGTGCCCTTCTTTCTGTAATCAGAGAACAGGGTTTTGGTATTTCCTTATTTGGACGATATCTTGGTACTTGCTCAGTCTTCTCATTTTCGAAGAATCTCATACGAATCGACTTGTGTTGTTTCTTCAAGTTCATGGTTGGAGGATCAATTTACCAATCAATTCATTGATTCCTCAGACAAGGGTAACCTTTTTAGGTTTCTAGATAGATTCAGTGTCTATGACTCTGTCCTTGTCAGACAAGAGAAGTTTAACATTGATATCAGCTTGTCAAAACCTTCAGTCACAATCATTCCCTTTGGTAGCCTTATGCATGGAAATGTTGGGTCTTAGGACTGCCGCATCAGATGCGATCTCCTTTGCTCGTTTTCACATGCGACCTCTTCAGCTCTGTATGCTGAACCAATGGTGCAGGGATTACTCAAAGATATCTCAATTAATATCTTTAAACCGATTTTACGACACTCTCTGACATGGTAGACAGATCACCATCGTTTAGTTCAGGGGGCTTCTTGTTCTTCCGACCTGGACTATAATCTCAACAGATGCATGTCTTACAGGTTGGGGAGCTGTGTGGGGGTATCTGACGGCACAAGGGGTTTGGGAATCTCAGGAGGTGAGATTTCCGATCAATATTTTGGAACTCCGTGCAATTTTCAGAGCTCTTCAGTCTTGGCCTCTTCTGAAGAGAGAGTTGTTCATTTGTTTTCAGATAGACAATGTCACAACTGTGGCATACATCAATCATCAAGGAGGGACTCACAGTCCTCTGGCTATGAAAGAAGTATCTCGAATTTTGGTTTGGGCGGAATCCAGCTCCTGTCTAATCTCTGCGGTTCATATCCCAGGTATGGACAATTGGAAAGCGGATTATCTCAGTCGCCAAACGTTGCATCCGGGCGAATGGTCTCTTCACCCAGAGGTATTTCTTCAGATTATTCAAATGTGGGAACTTCCAGAAATAGATCTGATGGCTTCTCATCTAAACAAGAAACTTCCCAGGTATCTGTCCAGATCCCGGGATCCTCAGGCGGAGGCAGTGGATGCATTATCACTTCCTTGGAAGTATCATCCTGCCTATATCTTTCCGCCTCTAGTTCTTCTTCCAAGAGTAATCTCCAAGATTCTGAAGGAATGCTCGTTTGTTCTGCTGGTAGCTCCGGCATGGCCTCACAGGTTTTGGTATGCGGATCTTGTCCGGATGGCCTCTTGCCAACCGTGGACTCTTCCGTTAAGACCAGACCTTCTGTCTCAAGGTCCTTTTTTCCATCAGGATCTGAAATCCTTAAATTTAAAGGTATGGAGATTGAACGCTTGATTCTTGGTCAAAGAGGTTTCTCTGACTCTGTGATTAATACTATGTTTCAGGCTCGTAAATCTGTATCCAGAGAGATATATTATAGAGTCTGGAAGACTTATATTTCTTGGTGTCTTTCTCATCATTTTTCTTGGCATTCTTTTAGAATACCGAGAATATTACAGTTTCTTCAGGATGGTTTAGATAAGGGTTTGTCCGCAAGTTCCTTGAAAGGACAAATCTCTGCTCTTTCTGTTCTTTTTCACAGAAAGATTGCTATTCTTCCTGATATTCATTGTTTTGTACAAGCTTTGGTTCGTATAAAGCCTGTCATTAAGTCAATTTCTCCTCCTTAGAGTTTGAATTTGGTTCTGGGGGCTCTTCAAGCTCCTTCATTTGAACCTATGCATTCATTGGACATTAAATTACTTTCTTGGAAAGTTTTGTTCCTTTTGGCCATCTCTTCTGCCAGAAGAGTTTCTGAATTATCTGCTCTTTCTTGTGAGTCTCCTTTTCTGATTTTTCATCAGGATAAGGCGGTGTTGCGAACTTCTTTTGAATTTTTACCTAAGTTGTGAATTCCAACAACATTAGTAGAGACATTGTGGTTCCTTCATTATGTCCTAATCCTAAGAATTCTAAGGAGAAATCGTTGCATTCTTTGGATATTGTTAGAGCTTTGAAATATTATGTTGAAGCTACTAAGTCTTTCCGAAAGACTTCTAGTTTATTTGTTATCTTTTCCGGTTCTAGAAAGGCCAGAAAACTTCTGCCATTTCTTTGGCATCTTGGTTGAAATCTTTAATTCATCTTGCCTATGTTGAGTCGGGTAAAACTCCGCCTCAGAGGATTACAGCTCATTCTACTAGGTCAGTTTCTACTTCCTGGGCGTTTAGGAATGAAGCTTCGGTTGATGAGATTTGCAAAGCGGCAACTTGGTCCTCTTTGCATACTTTTACCAAATTCTACCATTTTGATGTATTTTCTTCTTCTGAAGCAGTTTTTGGTAGAAAAGTACTTCAGGCAGCGGTTTCAGTTTGAATCTTCTGCTTATGTTTTTCATTAAACTTTATTTTGGGTGTGGATTATTTTCAGCAGGAATTGGCTGTCTTTATTTTATCCCTCCCTCTCTAGTGACTCTTGTGTGGAAAGATCCACATCTTGGGTAGTCATTATCCCATACGTCACTAGCTCATGGACTCTTGCTAATTACATGAAAGAAAACATAATTTCTTCTGTTAAGTGTGATCAGTCCACGGGTCATCATTACTTCTGGGATATTACTCCTCCCCAACAGGAAGTGCAAGAGGATTCACCCAGCAGAGCTGCATATAGCTCCTCCCCTCTACGTCACTCCCAGTCATTCTCTTGCACCCAACGACTAGATAGGATGTGTGAGAGGACTATGGTGATTTTATTTAGTTTTATTTCTTCAATCAAAAGTTTGTTATTTTTAATAGCACCGCAGTGTGTTATTCCTTCTCTGGTAGAGTTTGAAGAAGAATCTACCAGAGTTTTTTCTATGATTTTAGCCGGAGTAGTTAAGATCATATTGCTGTTTCTCGGCCATCTGAGGAGAGGTAAACTTCAGATCAGGGGACAGCGGGCAGATTAATCTGCAAAGAGGTATGTAGCAGCTTTTATTTTCTGACAATGGAATTGATGAGAAAATCCTGCCATACCAATATAATATCATGTATGTATATTTTACATTTGAGTATTCTGGGGAATGGTACTTCACTGGAATTACACTGTGTATATAAGTCTTTAGCCTATTTGCAAGCAACAGGCTTTTTAATAACTCTTAATTTATGTTAAACGTTTTTGCTGGAATGTAAAATCGTTTTCATTTTCTGAGGTACTGGGTGAATAAAATGTTTGGGCACTATTTTTCCACTTGGCAGTTGCTTGATCTAATTCTGACAGTTTACTGATCTCTCTCACTGTTGTGTGTGAGGGGGAGGGGCCTTTTTTTGGCGCTTTTGCTACGCATCAAAAATTTCAGTCAGAAGCTCATTGTTTTTTCCTGCATGTTCCGGTTCATCTTACAGAACTCAGGGGTCTTCAAAGCTTGTTTGAGGGAAGTAATCTTCACAACAGAGCTGTGAGATTGTAGTTGACTGTGATAAAAGAACGTTTATTCTTTAACTTTTTATGCCATCAGGGTTAGTTATTCTTTGCTAATGGGAACAAGCCTTTGCTAAAATTGTGTTTTGTTTTCACAAAGTTTGATGCTGTAACCTTTCAGTTTATTGATTTCAACTGTCATATATCCTTCTGTGCTTCTTAGGCACAGTACGTTTTTCATTGTATTTTACTTGAATAATATTTCCAAGTTGCTAGTTTAGTTGCTAGTGTGTTAAACATGTCTGATTCAGAGGATGAGACCTGTACTATTTGTGCTAACGCCAAAGTGGAGCCCAATAGAAATTTATGTACTAACTGTATTGATGCTACTTTAAATAAAAGTCAATCTGTACAAATTGAACAAATTTCACCAAACAACGAGGGGAGAGTTATGCCGACTAACTCGCCTCACGTGACAGTACCTGCATCTCCCGCTCGGGAGGTGCGCGATATTGTGGCGCCCAGTACATCTGGGCGGCCATTACAAATAACATTACAAGATATGGCTACTGTTATGACTGAGGTTTTGGCTAAATTACCAGAGCTAAGAGGCAAGCGTGATCACTCTGGGGTGAGAACAGAGTGCGCTGATAATGCTAGGGCCATGTCAGATACTGCGTCACAACTTGCAGAACATGAGGACGGAGAGCTTCATTCTGCGGCTGACGGTTCTGATCCAAACAGATTGGATTCAGATATTTCAAATTTTAAATTTAAGCTGGAAAACCTCCGTGTATTACTAGGGGAGGTGTTAGCGGCTCTGAATGATTGTAACACAGTTGCAATACCAGAGAAAATGTGTAGGTTGGATAAATATTTTGCTGTACCAACAAGTACTGACGTTTTTCCTATACCTAAGAGACTAACTGAAATTATTACTAAGGAGTGGGATAGACCCGGTGTGCCGTTCTCACCCCCTCCGATATTTAGAAAGATGTTTCCAATAGACACCACCACACGGGACTTATGGCAAACGGTCCCTAAGGTGGAGGAGCAGTTTCTACTTTAGCTAAGCGTACCACTATCCCGGTGGAGGATAGCTGTGCCTTTTCAGATCCAATGGATAAAAAGTTAGAGGGTTACCTTAAGAAAATGTTTGTTCAACAAGGTTTTATATTGCAACCCCTTGCATGCATTGCGCCGGTCACGGCTGCAGCGGCATTCTGGATTGAGTCTCTGGAAGACAACCTTAGTTCAGCTACTCTGGACGACATTACGGACAAGCTTAGAATCCTTAAGCTAGCTAATTCATTCATTTCGGAAGCCGTAGTACATTTAACTAAACTTACGGCTAAGAATTCCGGATTCGCCATTCAGGCGCGCAGAGCACTGTGGCTAAAATCCTGGTCAGCTGATGTAACTTCTAAGTCCAAATTACTTAATATACCTTTCAAAGGGCAGACCTTATTTGGGCCCGGTTTGAAAGAAATTATCGCTGACGTTACAGGAGGTAAGGGCCACGCCCTGCCTCAAGACAGAGCCAAACCTAAGGCTAGACAGTCTAATTTCCGTTCCTTTCGGAATTTCAAAGCAGGAGCAGCATCAACTTCCACTGCTCCAAAACAAGAAGGATCTGTTGCTCGCTACAGACAAAGCTGGAGACCTAACCAGTCTTGGAACAAGGGCAAGCAGGCCAGGAAACCTGCTGCTGCCCCTAAAACAGCATGAATTGAGGGCCCCCGATCCGGGATCGGATCTAGTGGGGGGCAGACTTTCTCTCTTCGCTCAGGCTTGGGCAAGAGATGTCCAGGACCCCTGGGCGCTAGAGATAATATCTGAGGGATACCTTCTGGACTTCAAATTCTCTCCTCCAAGAGAGAGATTTCATCTGTCAAGGTTGTCAACAAACCAAACAAAGAAAGAGGCATTTCTACGCTGCGTACAGGAACTTTTGTTAATGGGAGTAATCCATCCAGTTCCACGGTCGGAACAGGGACAAGGGTTTTACTCAAATCTGTTTGTGGTTCCCAAAAAATAGGGAACTTTCAGACCAATCCTGGATTTAAAGATCCTAAACAAATTCCTAAGAGTTCCATCGTTCAAAATGGAGACTATTCGGACAATTTTACCCATGATCCAAAAGGGTCAGTACATGACCACAGTGGATTTAAAGGATGCTTATCTTCACATACCAATTCACAAAGATCATTACCGGTATCTAAGGTTTGCCTTCCTAGACAGGCATTACCAGTTTGTAGCTCTTCCTTTCGGATTGGCTACAGCTCCAAGAATCTTCACAAAGGTTCTGGGTGCTCTTCTGGCGGTACTAAGACCGCGGGGAATCTCGGTAGCTCCGTACCTAGACGACATTCTGATACAAGCTTCAAGCTTTCAAACTGCCAAGTCTCATACAGAGTTAGTACTGGCTTTTCTAAGGTCACATGGATGGAAGGTGAACGAAAAGAAAAGTTCACTCGTTCCACTCACAAGAGTTCCCTTCCTGGGGACTCTTATAGATTCTGTAGAAATGAAGATTTACCTGACAGAGGACAGGTTAACAAGACTTCAAAGTGCTTGCCGCACCCTTCATTCCATTCAACACCCGTCAGTGGCTCAATGCATGGAGGTAATCGGCTTAATGGTAGCGGCAATGGACATAGTTCCCTTTGCTCGCTTACACCTCAGACCACTGCAACTGTGCATGCTAAGTCAGTGGAATGGGGATTACTCAGATTTGTCCCCTTCTCTGAATCTGGATCAAGAGACCAGAAATTCTCTTCTATGGTGGCTTTCTCGGCCACATCTGTCCAGGGGGATGCCATTCAGCAGACCAGACTGGACAATTGTAACAACAGACGCCAGCCTTCTAGGTTGGGGTGCCGTCTGGAATTCTCTGAAAGCTCAGGGACAATGGAGTCAGGAGGAGAGTCTCCTGCCAATAAACATTCTGGAATTGAGAGCAGTTCTCAATGCCCTCCTGGCTTGGCCCCAGTTGACAACTCGGGGGTTCATCAGGTTTCAGTCGGACAACATCACGACGGTAGCTTACATCAACCATCAGGGAGGGACAAGAAGCTCCCTAGCAATGATGGAAGTATCAAAGATAATTCGCTGGGCAGAGTCTCACTCTTGCCACCTGTCAGCAATCCACATTCCGGGAGTGGAGAACTGGGAGGCGGATTTCTTAAGTCGTCAGACTTTTCATCCGGGGGAGTGGGAGCTTCATCCGGAGGTCTTTGCCCAAATACTTCGACGTTGGGGCAAACCAGAGATAGATCTCATGGCGTCTCGACAGAACGCCAAGCTTCCTCGTTACGGGTCCAGATCCAGGGATCCAGGAGCAGTCCTGATAGATGCCCTGACAGCACCTTGGGACTTCAGGATGGCTTACGTGTTTCCACCCTTCCCGATGCTTCCTCGATTGATTGCCAGAATCAAACAGGAGAGAGCATCAGTGATTCTAATAGCACCTGCATGGCCACGCAGGACTTGGTATGCAGACCTGGTGGACATGTCATCCTGTCCACCTTGGTCTCTACCTCTGAAACAGGATCTCCTGATTCAGGGTCCTTTCAAACATCAAAACCTAACTTCTCTGAAGCTGACTGCTTGGAAATTGAACGCTTGATTTTATCAAGACGTGGGTTTTCTGAGTCAGTTATTGATACCTTAATACAGGCTAGGAAGCCTGTTACCAGAAGGATTTACCATAAGATATGGCGTAAATACCTATATTGGTGTGAATCCAAAGGTTACTCTTGGAGTAAGGTTAGGATTCCTAGGATATTGTCTTTTCTACAAGAAGGTTTAGAAAAGGGTTTTTTCTGCTAGTTCATTAAAGGGACAGATTTCAGCTCTGTCCATTCTGTTACACAAACGTCTGTCTGTTTAAAACTGTTGCTCCGCCATGGAGCTTAAACCTTGTTCTTAACGTTTTACAGGGCGTTCCGTTTGAACCCCTTCATTCCATTGATATAAAGTTATTATCTTGGAAAGTTCTATTTTTAATGGCTATTTCCTCGGCTCGAAGAGTCTCTGAGTTATCAGCCTTACATTGTGATTCTCCTTATTTGATTTTTCATTCGGATAAGGTAGTTCTGCGTACTAAACCTGGGTTCTTACCTAAGGTAGTCACTAACAGGAATATCAATCAAGAAATTGTTGTTCCTTCTTTGTGTCCAAACCCTTCTTCGAAGAAGGAACGTCTACTGCACAATCTGGACGTAGTTCGTGCCCTAAAATTTTACTTACAAGCAACTAAGGAATTTCGACAAACGTCTTCTCTGTTTGTCGTTTACTCTGGTCAGAGGAGAGGTCAAAAGGCTTCTGCTACCTCTCTTTCCTTTTGGCTTCGTAGCATAATACGTTTAGCTTATGAGACTGCTGGACAGCAGCCTCCTGAAAGAATTACAGCTCATTCTACTAGAGCTGTGGCTTCCACTTGGGCCTTCAAGAATGAGGCCTCTGTTGAACAGATTTGCAAGGCTGCAACTTGGTCTTCGCTTCATACTTTTTACAAATTTTACAAATTTGACACTTTTGCTTCCTCAGAGGCTATTTTTGGGAGAAAGGTTCTTCAGGCAGTGGTTCCTTCTGTATAAAGAGCCTGCCTATCCCTCCCGTCATCCGTGTACTTTTGCTTTGGTATTGGTATCCCAGAAGTAATGATGACCCGTGGACTGATCACACTTAACAGAAGAAAACATAATTTATGCTTACCTGATAAATTCCTTTCTTCTGTAGTGTGATCAGTCCACGGCCCGCCCTGTTTTTTTTTTTAAGGCAGGTAAATATTTTTTAAATTATACTCCAGTCACCACTACACCCTTGGCTTCTCCTTTCTCGTTGGTCCTTGGTCGAATGACTGGGAGTGACGTAGAGGGGAGGAGCTATATGCAGCTCTGCTGGGTGAATCCTCTTGCACTTCCTGTTGGGGAGGAGTAATATCCCAGAAGTAATGATGACCCGTGGACTGATCACACTACAGAAGAAAGGAATTTATCAGGTAAGCATAAATTATGTTTTATGTAAGAACTTACCTGATAAATTCATTTCTTTCATATTAGCAAGAGTCCATGAGGCCCGCCCTTTTTTGTGGTGGTTATGATTTTTTTGTATAAAGTACAATTATTCCAATTCCTTATTTTATATGCTTTCGCACTTTTTTCTTATCACCCCACTTCTTGGCTATTCGTTAAACTGAATTGTGGGTGTGGTGAGGGGTGTATTTATAGGCATTTTAAGGTTTGGGAAACTTTGCCCCTCCTGGTAGGAATGTATATCCCATACGTCACTAGCTCATGGACTCTTGCTAATATGAAAGAAATTAATTTATCAGGTAAGTTCTTACATAAATTATGTTTTGTTGTTGTAACATTTGTTGTAACATTTGGGACAGATTGTGGGAAGGATGGGGAAGGGATTTATAGCATATTTAGTGTAAAAAAAGGGGCTTATCTACCCTAATATAGGGCAATACAGGACACAGCTCCTAAATAGAGGCTCTTACATTTACCTAATATTATTGATTCTTCCCCTCCTCCTCATATGTGATAAACAACCAAAAATCAGCAACATTGAAGTACTTTATACAAGTCACAGTTACAGAGCTGTGTTTTTAACTATTTTTCTGGCACGCTAGATATAACTTCTATTTCTGCTGCCTTTTTTAACTACAACTAGTACAAGTTAAATTTTAAGTGGAAAAATATAAACTTTATGTGTAGAAAGAGAATACTTTTCCCTATTCTCTTAATAGTTTTTTTTTTCTTCCTTGTACAGTATACAGTTGGTGAGAAAATTTGTTTTGCACTTCATTTGCAACACTTTATATTTCCTGCTTTTCTAGTTTCCTTCCATCTACTTATGCATGATTGAGGGATTCTGGGAGTGTGGGAGGTATTAAAGCTATGGTATGTAGGGATATTTTTGCCTCCGCCTAGTGGACTGGAGTGTAATCTAACATGTTATGAACTTGTGGACTCTCATCATCCAGAAATAAATAAATTTATTATGTAGGCAGCAATTTTGTTTTTGAGGTGGTTTAGTGTTCTGTGGCATTTTTGTGTTAGGTGGTGGCATCGGAGGTGGGGTCTGTTTCTTTATTGGAGTGGGGAGGTTAAGTTTTAGGGAGCAGGTTTGCAGACCTCCCAATTGTCCCTATCTGAGAGGATCAGTCCCTAATTCTGAGCTATGTCCCACTGAAACAGCTATATTTCCCTATTTACAGAATTTCTTTTAGCCCCACCCACAGACCACCCAGGCATGCCCATTATAGCACACATTATCCACTCGGGACCCCACCCCCTCTTAACATGGCCTAGCCCAAAAATGGCAACACCTCCTCAAATTCCAGAGACCCTAATACCTAGCCACAAATATTGGAAAGTATGGTTTTGTGGTGGGGAATTTTGTGATGGATCACTTAGGTATTAGAAGGTCACTGCTGTAGGCAACTTGCAAAATCAGAATTGGGCCAGATATAGTAAATAGCAATGAAGCGGCTTGGTCGTGATTAGGAAGAGTAGAAATTGTGGAGCCTGGTCATGGTTAGAGGGAGGTCAGGTCTGAGGCAAGCACTATGTACAAGGTTGGGAAAGCAAAACGAAGAGGGGGGTATTGTATCTTCTGGAAGAAAATGCTTGGGAAATATCAATATATGTTTGTTGCAACAGTTTTGTGTGGCTGGATTTAGAATGCATATTAACTGCAATCAAAAGAGACTGGATTGTTGGTATGTAGAGACCCTACTGTTACAATGTGCGGATAACTGTAATTTAGACCACAGTCTGTCCCTTCCAGTTACTGCACACAGGCTTCCCCCACCATTGATGCAACAATACACACATACAGTATCTTCATCTTGGGGCATCTTGGGACTTTATTCGTTTTGGAGGAAGAAAGAAGTTGCTGCAACTGGAAGGTGTTTCTATATATCCTCTTTTGGGACTTTTTGCTATTGGACTGCTATTCATATCTGTTGGACTTATAGCGCCTCTGGATTTCCCTTTTTATTTGGAGTTTGTTGTCCTGCCCCCGTAGTAAGTGAATGTATGCATAGCCTATCCTCTCCCGTCACCACACACGGAC
The DNA here is from genome assembly GCF_027579735.1 of Bombina bombina. Lineage (NCBI taxonomy): Eukaryota > Metazoa > Chordata > Amphibia > Anura > Bombinatoridae > Bombina > Bombina bombina. The sequence goes on from NC_069510.1 coordinate 61,072,377, forward strand.
AAACACTATACCCCTTAGTTGCCTCTCCATTCCCCAATAAATTAATACAAAATGAGACTCACGTCTGAGGGAAAGGTGTGAAAAAATGGCCGAGGTGTGATATACATCAGTTGTTGATACAGCTCCTGCTCCCATAACATTTTCTCTTCCTGCAAGAGACACATATGAAAAGATTTAATCAAACTACCATAATTTAGTATTTTCTAGTTATGACAGATTTGTACACATGAGTAATTAGTACACTACAGAAAAAATATTTTTGAAGGGAGAGGGAGAAAAAGGTTGGGGCAGGGTGGGGGCCCCTAAATAACAACTATGGGGAAGGAACAACTACACTGCAGCTAAAATAATAACTAAATTAAAAATATATAAATTGGATACTGGCAGACAGCTGCCAGTACCAAAGATTGCCATCATTAGTGGAAGGGGGGAGTGTTAGAGAGCTGTTTGGGAGGTGAGAGGGTTGAGGGAGATCACTACACACAGAAAAAAATAATAATTAAAAAAAAAAGACCTAAACTGCTTACTGGCAGACTGTCTGCCAATACCTAATATGGTGAAGATAAGTGTGGGTGGGGTGGGGGGGGAGAGCTGTTTGGGAGGGATCAGGGAAGTGGGAGTTGTCAGGTAGGTGGGTCATACATACAGTTAAGTCCCAAGATACCTATAAGACAATAAGAAGGTGCAGCATAGTGTAATCCAAAAATAAACCAATGTATAAAGGAAAGTGTAAAAATGTACTCACAAGGTATAAAGCACACTCTTGTGCTAGTTAAAGCAGACTGACCTCTACACAGTGGACCAGCTCACTGAACACCCGGTGACAGTTCCCTGGAACTCCACAAGCTATTCAATGTGACTCCAGAACCAAATCAGCATCAAAGCAACAGTGAAAGATTGTTTTAAAAAAACTAAAAACTTTATTAAAACATAAAAAAGGGATTGCTACACTTCAGAAACCCCCTAAAAAACTGCAACATGTTTCTCAGCAGTCCAACAGCTCTCTAACCCAGTGACCTGCCGTTATAGGAGGCAGGTGAGGTAGTGCCTCACCTGTCCTATGCAGTATAAACTTTTTTTTAAATGTTTAATAAAATTTAAAAAAAAAAATTGTACCCAAAGGTACGCCCCCTTACCCCCCACCTCCGACAGCCAACTCCGCCACCATGATCCATGATGTAGGAAAGGATGCCTTGCAAAAAGTAAACTAAGCGATCCATATCCATATTGCGCAATGAAGGAGAGGCTGTGAGCTGTTCAGCTCCCCTCCATTGCGCAATATGGATGTCTTGGTACATTTTTGTATGCGTCGTGAGAGACAGCGCTACCCAGTGGTGCTTAAGGATCTTTGCGGCCCATACTGCTTCCAATAGAGGTTTGCTCTCTAAGCAGACTCGGGAGCCAATCAGTGGTCCAACCGGCACTCACATAACTCTGTGACACTGTCTCTCTCTCTTCGCATCTAGGTCTGGACGGAAAGAGAGAGCTGACAGCAAGCGTAGGCCGGTGGGAAGTCACGTGTGTGAGGCAGCAGGCTAGCCTGTGAGGACTCAGGAGAGCTGCTCACGGAAGAAGTTAAGAACTAACTTAGTCATTTGGGGCTGGGCATAATAAATATTACCAACCCTCCAACCGAGTTACAGACAGGCAGGACTCAGGAGCAGCCAAGCAGGACAGTCACAAAACCACCGGAGGGTCCACCATATTAATAAGGAAAGGTGTAATAGCAAATGAGCACATCCTGTTTATGGTTTCAACTTTCTTTGAGTGGTCACAGTGTGGAAGTAATATTAAGGCTTAGGCATATAACACTATAGAGAATATAGCTTTGCATCTGCCTTAGTGTAAACGGTCTGGCTGAATCCCTGCATATTTTTATGTACATCTGAGATCCCTACACCTTTACAGCTCCTTGAAGAAAACTGTCCGGTGATACTAACAGCTTCTGTGTCAGTGAAGGCTGCTGCAGGAACTGTGGTATGCAATATCAAACTCTAAAGCATTTCTATCTCAGTGCTTCTGATTACGGCCCTTTTCAGTGTGTTACAGCAGTGCTGGAAAAGCTGTGATCAAAAACACTGAGATAGAAATGCTTTATCGTTTGATATCGCATATCTAACCCTCCCCCTCCTCAGCTGTCTGCCAGTACCTTTTATATATTTTTTTCTTATATTTTTAATTTAGCTATATATATAATATAGATTGTGCCCGATAAAACATGTTGCACTTTGGTAGAGGGCTCTACTGTGGAGTGATCACTATTTTGATGTTTTACTAAAGTTTTTAGTTTTTTTAAAACAAACTTTCACTGCTGTTTTGATGCAGATTTGGTTCTGGAGTCGCACTGAATCACCTGTGGATTTCCAGAGTTCTGTTACCAAGTACTTAGTGAACTGGTCCACTGTGAAGAGGCCAGTCTGTTTTCACTAGAACAAAAGTGTTCTTTATACCTTGTGGCTACGTTTTTACACGTTCCTTTATACAATGCTGCACCTTTATATTGTCTTATAGGCATCTAGGGACTTTATTCGTTTTGGAGGAAGAAAGAAGTTGCTGCAACTGGAATGTGTTTCTATCCTCTTTTGGGACTTTTTGGTATTGGACTGCTATTCATATCCGTTGGACTTGTAGCGCCTCTGGATTTCCCTTTTTAGTTGGAGTTTGTAATACCTACATTACCATACTATTTCTGTAATAGTATTTTATCCCTTCACTGAGGGAATTTCAGAAGTGTGGTGTGCAAGTGCAATTAGTGGCCTTTTAATAACCAAAAAGCGATGTCTACTATTTCTGAATAAAGGGGGCCCCAGAGAAGCTTTTACAATCATTTGTGTCATGATTGCACAAGTGGTGTGTAAATAATTAAGTGAGAAACCTAAGGTTTGTGAAAAAGTTAACGATTTTTTTTTTTTTTTATATGATCGCATTTAGTGGCATGAAATATATCAAAATGGGCCTAGATCAATAACTTGGGTTGTCAGCTTAAAAATAATACATAGTTTTGAATGGTAAATTTAAAAAAAAGTTTATTTCTGTTTAAATTGAGTGATAGAAATTTTTTAAAAATTCTCTGGTATCTTTGGTATTTTTCTCTGAAATTCCCGGTAGCAAGGGGGTTACTATAATATTACTTAAATCACACTTTTAAACTATGAAACGGGCACAGCTAAAATATGATTATCTGAATTGAAAATGAAAGAGTAATTGCAAAGGATTCTAAGACAAAAAAAAACTAAGATGGAAAATATAGGTACATTAAAATGTGAGAAGGATAGCATGATTAACAGTGACTGGGGGAATGCTGAGGTGCACATGAGAGGAACCAATGGGAGAGATATTAAAACTAACTAGAACACACAAACCTATACCAATAACGGGGTTATCTCTAGATAATATCAAGGTACATAAAACTCCAGGTCCAGATGGAATGCACACAAGGGTTCTAAGGGAATTTAGCACTGTCATAGCCAAACCTCTGCTCATTATCCTCAGGCATAGTACCCCAGGCATAGTGTAACGCTGATGTGGTGCCGCTTTTTTAAAAGGGAAGCTATAGACCAGTAAGTCTGTAGTAGTGGGTAAAATACTAGAAGGGATTATAAAGGATTATATTGACGAGCATATTCTGGAAAACAAGACTATGAATTCATATTGGCATGGTTGTATGAGTAATAGATCATGTCAAATAAATCCAATAGGATTCTGTGACAAGGTAAGCAAAAATAGAGATAAAGTTGATTGAGTTGATGTGGTTTACTTGGATTTTGCAAACTCTTTTGATACAGTGCCACATGACTAGACTAGGCAAAACAGAGGAAGACAAATATTTAGGTATACTGATAGATAACAAGCTTAAAGGGTTACTGAACCCAAATGTTTTCTTTCATAATTCAGATAGAGCATGCAATTTTAAGCAACTTTCTATTTTACTTCTATTATCAATTTTTCTTTGTTCTCTTGCTATCTTTATTTTAAAAAGCAGGAATGTAAAAGCTTACAAGCCGGCCCATCCTTAGTTCAGCACCCGGGTAGCGCTTGCTGATTGGTGGCTAAATGTAGCAAACCAATTAGCAAGCACTATCCAGGTGCTGAATCAAAAATAAAGATAGGAACAAAGAAAAATTGATAATAGGAGTAAATTAGAAAGTTGCTTAAAATCGCATTCTCTGTCTGAATCATGAAAGAAAACATTTGGGTTCAGTAACCCTTTAAAATGTGTGTGCAATGCAAGGCAATGGTTTCTATGGGTCCGAATTATAAGTGCGAGTGGATATGATCCGCTGTAGTATACGCTGTCAGCATTCTAGTGAAATGCTTGTGCAATGCCGACCCCTGCAGATTCGTGGCCAATCGGCCGTTAGCAAGGGGTGTCAATCAACCCGATCATATCCGATTGGACTGATTGCTGTCCACTGCCTCAGAGGTGGTGGACGAGTTAAGGAGCTGCTTCTTAACTCCTTGTTTCCGGCAATCCTGAAGTCTCGTGCGGAAACAGGCGAATACGGGGGTTGATAAATCGGCCTCTAAGATTAAGACACTTTCATGTATTAAAAGAAGTTTAGAAGCAAGGGAATAAAGCATAACTATATAAATCCCTGGTAAGATCTCACCTTGAGCATGGAGTGCAGTTCAGGGGACCAATCAAATTATGGAATTACCTTGTCTAAGGAGATGCTCATACATCATTGCAATTAAGTGTTTGGACATTTTCAAACTGTTAATTAAAAAATAGTTAATATTCAGATAGATTACAAGTTTTGCGTTGCGGCTTTTAACGCTGAAAATATGGCATTTTCAGCGTTAAAACAGCACCACTGCTATTACAAGTCAGTATAGGTGTACCGCACACCTTTTAGCCTGTACTTCAACGTCAGTCCGCACTCGTAAAAATGACGTATTTTCATGGGATTCCGATAGCGCCGGTATTACGAGTTTTGTGGTGATGCTAAAAAGTGTTACAGCCTAAAATGGCAAGATCCATAACACCATCGAAAAGCAGTAGTTATGAGTTTTACACTACAAAGCTGTAGCATAAAACTCATAACTAAACTGCTACAGAGTACACTAAACACCCATAAACTACCTATTAACCCCTAAACCGAGGCCCTCCCGTATCACAAAAACTATAATAAATTTATTAACCCCTAATCTGCCGCTCCCTATATCGCCCGCCACTAAAAAAAATTATTAACCCCTATTCCGCCGCCCCCCGACATCGTCACCACTATACTAAAGTTATTAAATCCCCTAAACCGCCGCATCTAAAAAACACTATTTAAACATTATTAGCCGCTAATCTGCCGACCGCCCACACCGCCGCTATAATAAACCTACTAACCCATAAACCGCAAGCCCCCCACAACGAAATATACTAAAATAAACTATTAACCCCTAAACCTCCCCTCAACAAAATAAACTAATTTAAACTAGTGACCCCTAAACCTAACGATACCTAACTTTATATTAAAATTACAATTTTCCTGGGGGGCGGAGCTAGCCATAGCACAGACTAGACGTGCATACACTGAGCTCCCAGTAACAAGTGTTAAAAAAAGAACTTTTAAAGCCTAATTTCTTACATCTAAAGGCTATTTGAGGGATTACCTCTCACGGATGGACGATACCCCACTACAGTTGGACTAAACCCACCAGACCCTTCACAAGCCGAGGTTGATCAGTTCTAATGGCCTGCACTACTGAGTGTGTGACCCGCTGCTGAGGGAGTAAATACTATTACCAACTTTTACCCGGAGGGTTGGGGCTCCACTCCGGGTCTCCCTGCATCTACTCAAGTCCTTTTGGGGCTTATTGTGTGGCCTGCTGCCGTGAACCCAGAGGATTGGCCGAATCGCAAAGTCCCCAAGCACCCCTGATACCTGTGATTGCGGCTGTGCCTTTGCCCCGGAGGGCCGGGGCTCCGCTCCGGGGCGTCTGACATAGTCACCTGTGGGTCCTGTCTGTTCCTGGGCCTCACTTACCAACATCGCTCCGGAGGGTCGGGGATCCGCTCCGGAGCATTCAACTCACTACAGCTGGTGTGCACAGGAGGACTGGGCTGGACCGGACACCTGGCCTTGGCACTTCTGGGAGCCGCATCGATCCGATGCCCTGAGGCGAGAGATAGGCTACAGATCGCTTACCCGACACTTGATCTCAGGCTGGGGACTACCCTGAGCAACAAGCCGGCAACTACAGAGCCAAGCACCTACACTGAAGTCGGTTGGACCTCCTAGCTGCGCAACTTGTAGAAACGGCGCGAACATCCGCCATCTTGGCCGCCTTCACCTTCCCACATCTGGACCAAGAGAGTCTAGCCGCAGAACGGGTCCCGAAACGGTGGCCACCGATCCGGGGCCAGTGCTGTCCTTTCTGCGGGGACCCGCATGAGCGTAGTTCGTCTAGACCCGGTAAGAGCCTGTACCCCTGCCTTGCCTATATGCGACCTGTGTGACTCACCGGTAGTGGCCCCCTTACATAGGCCCCTTATAACTTGCAACATTGGGCACATAGCTTACATACAGAGGCGACAAAAAACTGCTCTAACTGTCTTGACAAGGAGTCGTGTCTCCCATTGTCCTCAGGGTACAGGGTCTAGGCCTGGGCTTCTGAATTTATCAGGCACTTCATAGGGGAACATCAGGAGAACTACACATAATAATAGACACAGCACTTAGTGCAGGCCCCTTCAGGACTTTTATTATCTACCTACCTTATTACCATCAGCAGACTTGTGAACACCACCCTCTGGAGTAAGGGATAGGGGGCTGCTTGTCTTATTATCTGAGATAATTGTCCTCTTGTCCATATATTTCTCCACTGAAATATACCTGTGTCAGCAACCAACCCTTGGGCCTGCACTGCTGCCTGTAATTATATAATATTCAGCCACAACTAAATCTAGTGGCATTTCTCCCTCTCACCGGATACATCTCTGCCATCAATTGTGGACTCTATTCCCTTCCCAAAATATATATACAAATAAATCAGTGTTACCGACCACTGAAACCTGTCTTATTACTGCAGTTGGTGAGGCCTACAATATCTTCTCTGTCAGGGAATATAACTAACTTGACGGAACTGTCAGCATCTGCATCACCCCCCTCAGACGCTTAAACCTACCCATACCCCACTGCTTAACAGCCCCCCAGTGGACACTCCTGAGTCCTGTGCTTCTGGCCCAGGCGCACAGCCATTATCACCCTCACTACTCTTATCACCCTACATGGACTCTGTGGGGTTCTTGCTTGACCATTCAACTTGCAATTTTTCGCTGCTGCATCAGCGTATGTGTCTTTGGGCCTCCAACCCAAAGTGGAGTGTTGTCTTGCTGTGTCACCTACCTAACGTTTCTTGTTTTTTATTTCAGGTGCCCCCCCACAGTAGAGGTTACTGTCACTAAACAGATTAGTGTATATCTTAGGTGTATCCGCCTAAGACCCTACCTAGCTTAATTCTGGTGTCCCATCATTTTACCCTAACCACTTGCAGGGCCTATAATTTCTAGTATTGATCTACATCTTGGTGTATGCTATTTTCTATCTCCCCTACACTGTGTTTGCTGAGGTATACTTACAAGTCTCACTGAACGGGACTGGTTGCTTTGGTCCCCCTCGCGCTTCCCCCTTTCCGGCCCAGCTTGTCTGGGTTGGTCACTTCCACTCTCCTTTTTCCCTTCCTATTGGTCGTATCCCCCTCCCTGAGGCGCGTGGGGGCTCTTGGGAGCCGTCATAATCACCATCCCACGGTCCACTTGTTGGGCCCCTTTTCACATCAATGTAAAGGTTTAATATCATGTACCAGGTGTAATTTACATTAAGGGCTGTGCTGGCCCCGCTCTTACAGTATAACACTTACCGTCAATGCTCTCACTGAGTGTTGAGCTTAATGCAGGTAATAACCTAGATACCCTTCTCTTTTTTCTCTTGTTTGTGTGACTAGTCCAGTGGTTTAACAACTCATCTGTGTATTAGTGGTCAGGGTGGGCCTCTATTGTAACTTACAAACCACCCTTTGGTCCTCCTACGCTACCAACCATGTCGCACTCAGCCAGGAAAAATACCAAGTCCCAAGCGGCTTCAAAAAAGACTTCTTGACCACTTCTCTCAGCCACGCAAGGGGCCTACCCCAGTGAACAAGGACATTAGCGATCCCGAGTCCCAAGATGAGGGTTCCCAGTCGAGCTCTCAGTCTGTCGCCCACCTCAATCATTATATTACCGAAAGTACCCTGCAGAAACTCCTAGCAGCTCAGACCAAATCTATCACAACTGAGATTCAGAGAAGCTCGGCTGAACTTAAAAAAGAAATTATGGAAATTGGAGATAGGGTGGACTCACTTGAACGACAACAAGATGATCTGGCTACTGATCACTCGAATCTGCTTGCCTATGCGGAAAATCTTGCCGAACAAATCTCCCAACTTTAATTAAAGCTAGCAGATGTGGAGGACAGGGCTAGGAGAAACAATGTCAGGTTTAGAGGCATCCCAGAGACGATTACCACGAGTGGCCTACAGGAGTACCTCATCTCTCTGTTCACTGCATTCTTAGGCCCGTTGTAGGGCAACATGCATGCTATGGAAAGGGCCCACAGGGCTCTTAGGCCACGCTCAGTATCATCAGATAAGCCGAGGGATGTAGTGGTTTGCTTCCACCACTTTACCTTTAAAGTCAGGTTGATGCAAGCGGCATACAGCAAACCCACTCTGCCTGATAATTTCAAGGACATCCAACTTTTACCCGACCTCTCCTTGCATACATTGCAACAGCGAAAACTCTATGCTCCAATTACCACTCAATTGAGGAAAGCAGGGATCAAATATAGGTGGGGATTCCCCACTAAACTAATTGTGTCCAGGGATAACCATACCCACATTGTCTCTTCACCCTCTATGGGGGGAACTCTACTAGCCAACTGGGGCCTCCAACCCGCCCCTGACAACCAACAAGTGGTCCGCTCTAGGCTGCGGGTCACAGCTCCGGAGTGGTCCGTCAAAGAACAGAGGCCGAAGCGACCAAAACCCAACCCCCCTGACCACATCCTGAGGCCTCAAGCCTCGCCCACTTGAGGGTGTTGAACCACACCTAGCTGTTATTGTCACTTTCACTTATTGTTATCTATTTACCTGTTTAATGTTACTGTAACTAATCCTAGTTAGAGTTTGAGTACCTATCTGTTTACCTAGTTACTTTGTTCTTGTTATTTTTACTGAGGAGCGGGGCTATTTGCACTAGTCCCCCTATTTCTCAGACAAGGTTAACTCCCCCCCCAATTTTTGGTGCCCATCCCAGGGCCCCACATAGGTGGACTACTTCCACTTGTTTCCCACCACCCCTCATCCCTCCCTACCTAACTTCTGACCCCCATCCTCCCCCCCACTCTCGTAACAGACTTCGAAATGACCTCCCTCAGGTTCCTTACCCATAATGTTAGAGGCCTTAATACTGTAGGCAAAAGATGCCTCTTGTCCCGTTCCTTGCGCCATCATAGGACAGATGTGGCTTTTCTACAAGAGACGCATCTTTTAGCGGACTCCCCACCCCTCCACACATCTAGAGAATACCCTGTTTTTGAGGCGTCTTCTTTCACCAAAAAAGCCAGAGGAGTAGCCATCCTAATACACAAAAGAGTGGCCTATGAACCCCTCTTCATATTCAGAGACCCTCAGGCCAGATACCTTATTCTTATTTGCAACCTAGACCACGTCACTTATATTCTGGTTTCAGTCTATCTCCCGAACTCACTCCAGCCTAGGTACCTCAGGAGAGTTCTCCTACATGTTGACAAAGTTAATCAGGGCAAGGTAATCCTTGCAGGTGACATGAATATGGTGTGGGACGGGAAGATGGATAGGAAAACTAGCTCCCCCAAGAGACTACCCTCCAGCCACGACCCAACCAGTCGCAGATTCAGGGAGCTTATGTGCCAATTCACTTACTTTGATATCTGGAGGTCCCTTCATCCTCTGGACAAGGACTTTACCCACTTCTCCCACCCACACGCTACATACTCTAGGCTGGATTATTTTTTTCTGTCACCCCACGGATCTGGATCTGATTCGCTCCGCGAGCATACATCCCTGCCCGTGGTCGGATCATGATCTTGTCACCTTTGATATAGACTCCAGCCACACTACTAGAGCCAGACCCCCATGGAGGCTGCCGCACCATCTCCTTTCGGATGTCCCATTTAGAGAGGAGATCAGGAAGGAGATCCGCTTCACCCTCCAGACTAATGATACCCCGGATGTTAGCGTGAATACAATATGGGGAGCATTTAAGGCTACCCTTCGAGGCCTATTCATCCGCAAGCAGGCCCACCTTAGGAAGCAGGCAGGCCTCTCCCTATCCCAGGCACACTGTAGACTGCGGGCTCTTGAAACCCAGCGACGGATCTTAGACCCCATAGCACACAAGTCTGAGGTGGAAGACGTTAGGCGGCACATCTGCCAGCTAGAATTCCATAGGACGCAATCTAATCTCCTTCGGCTAAAACACCTCCTGTACTCCAAAGGCAATAAAGCAGACTCTCTACTCGCCAACAAAATTAGGTAAGGCACGGGAGCCTCCCGTATTCACGAAATCAAACAGGGCACACAATCTTTTATACTCCCCTCCCAAATTGGCCAACAGTTTAATAATTTCTACTCAGAACTTTATAATATAGGAGATGAGTCGACCCCCTGGAAAACCCCCTCAGATAATATAAGCTCATTCCTCCAATCCTTGAAACTCCCCACTCTCGACAAAACCCATATTGAAAGTATTGACACCCCGATCACTGGCCAAGAGGTCAAGCTGGTCATTAAAAAGCTGAAGTCCCTTAAGGCCCCTGGACCGGACGGCTTTACAGCTATTTTTTACAAGACATACCTTGAAGAGCTGGTCCCTATGCTCACCAGATTCTTCAATAAGGCAATGTCCATTGTTAGCAAAATTACTCCCAGCACTTATTGACTCGGACCAAGTTGGTTTCATCCCAGGGAGAGAGGGCCCGGACAACACTAGGAGGCTTCTCGATATCCTCCTGGAAGCCAAGAGACTAGATAGACCACTTGCGGTGCTTTCTCTAGATGCTGAGAAGGCCTTCGACCGCGTCAGATGGGAGTACCTCTGGCGGGTCTTAGAGCACTTCCAGTTCCCCACGCAAACCATACTCGCTGTTAAGGCCTTATATATATATATATACTCCTCCCCAGTAGCCTCAGTGAGAGGGTTGGGATTTGATCCCACTCCTTTCTCCATCTCTAATGGCACCCGACAGGGTTGCCCCCTCTTCCCGATCCTGTTTGCGCTAGCCATGGAACCTTTGGCTGCGGCTATCAGGGCGGATAAGGAGATCTCGGGAATTATCCTTCATGGTACGGTTCACAAAGTGGCCTTATTCGCTGATGATACTACTCTGTTCCTTTCCAGACCCCTGAGTGAGATCCCGAGACTCCTGTCCCTCCTCGAGACGTTTAGTGCCATATCATACTACAAGTTAAATCACTCAAAGTCAGAATTATATACAGCTGGGTTCCCTGAGGAGGTTTCCAGAAGTCTATGCGAAAAATATAAGTTTATCCCTAGTCATAAGTTTGTCTCCCACCTCGGAGTTAAACTGTCCAACTCCCTCCCCCAAACTATCGACGATAACTTCAAACCCCTATTAGCCGAGCTTCGGTCCCTACCTTTGCGCTGGAACTTCAAATGCGTCTCCTGGTTAGGCCGCATAGCTACCTTCCTAAATTTACATATGCCCTTCACTGTCTCCCAATAAGGGTGCCCAGCTCTCTTCTTATACAGTTCCAGAGCGTTTGCACTAAATACATTTGGCAGGGCAAGCCCCCTAGAGTTGCCCATAACATTCTACAATACCCTAGAGCGCATGGTGGTGTGGCTTCCCCCTCTATCTTCCGGTATGCGGATGCCGCTATGCTAACCCACATCTCCCAATGGGGAGTTAAGGAGTCGGATTGTAAATGGAGATCAATTGAACAAGCCTCCTTACCACACAATCTTACCCTGAGGGACCTAATATGGACGCCACCACACTGTAGAAGGAACCTGGAGGCCACAAACCCGATTATTCGGGAATGCCTGTCCGCCTGGGACCGCCTACGACATAACCCCAAGGTAGCTCCCCACCCGTCTCCAATTACTTCCATTAACGGCCTCTTATCAGGTCTACCCGATTCACACCCGATTGCTTGGGCTAGGTTGGGCGTCACGAGAGTGGCGGACCTTTGGTCTACCTCTCCCCAAGTAGCCTTCTCCTCCTTTAACCAACTCAATGTCTCCCCGTCCACCCCACTGTACATGAAGTTTGAATACTCAAGGGTCATTAGCTTCCTGTCGAGATGGGGTTTCAAACCCTCTCTGCCCCGGCAACTTACCATATGGGAGGCCCGATGGCAACAGGGGCTCAGACTGGGCAAACCACTATCCCTACACTACACCCTTATGGAGGGAGCTGTCCCTGCTGATAAAGCCCCACACATCCTAAAATGGGAACGAAGGTTAGACTTCACGAAACCCCTAACGGAGTGGCAACGCACATTCTTATTGACGAAGAAAACCCTCCATTGCATTACCATCCTGGAAACCTACATAAAGGTTCTTACGCATTGGTATTATGTCCCAGCTCGACTTGCAAGGATTTTCCCCAGGGCCTCCCCCACCTGTTGGAGAGACTGCTCGCATATAGGTGACATGATCCACATTTGGTGGAGCTGCCCCAGACTCAAACCCATCTGGCATAAATGCTTTTCTACACTAGCCAGCTTAGGTATTAACCTACCCAGGACACCCGAGACGGCCCTATTCCACCTAGGCACATGTAAACTTCCCAAACACTATGGCTCCCTTAGTGTCTATCTCCTGTCAGCAGTTAAACTTAACATAGCGAGATCTTGGAAAAGATCCCTTCCCCCGGCCTGGTCGGATATTGTTTCCACTATGGCCTTCATGTACTCTATGGAGAAAAGTATTTATTATTCCTCTGGTAGGTCTGATTCCTTCGAACTAATCTGGTCTGATTGGAAAAGTAGGTTTGACACTCTTTGGCTCCCTAGCTTTGACACCTAGGTTAAAATCCACCCCTAGCCACTCTGGCAGAGCACCTAGCCATATCTCTGTAAACCCGAACTGGCTTCTCCCACGACTCTCTACCTCCCCCTAAAGACTTCTCAACATTCTCCTTTCCTTTCCCCCCAGTCCCCCCTTTTTCCATTCCCCTCCTGACGTTATTTTACGTCCTATTGGAATATCTTTACCCCTCTTAACTTGGTATTAATTGTCATGATTGTATTGCTTACTTTTTCTTTTTTGTTATTTATTCTGATGTACTTACGTTTGTGGTACGATTGACTCGTACAGTGGTTATATCTTTTACTTTTTTTGCTGCAAAAAACTAATAAAAATTACAATATTTAAAAAAAAATTACAATTTTCCTAGCTTAAATTAAATTAAAACTTACCTGTCAAATTAAAAAAAAAAACTAACAAACTATTATAACTATTAAACTAAAATTAAACTAACTACCAATTAAACTAAACTACACATTAAAAAATCCTAACACTACTCTTAAAATTACAAAGTATCTAATTGCAAAAAAAAACTAAAATTACAAAAAAAGAAAAACACTAAATTACGAAAAATAAGAAACAAATTATTAAAAATAAAAAAGAATTACACCTAATCTAATAGCCCTATCAAAATAAAAAAGCCCACCCATAATAAAAAAACCTAGCCTACAATAAACTACCAATGGCCCTTAAAAGGGCCTTTTGTGGGGCATTGCCCCAAAGATATCAGCTCTTTTACCTGTAAAAAAAATACAAACACCCCCCCAAATAAAAACCCTAACTCTAAAATAACCTAAGCTACCCATTGCCCTGAAAAGGGCATTTGTATGGGCATTTCCCTTAAAAGGACATTTAGCTCTTTTACTGCCCAGACCCTAAACTAAAAAAAAAAAAAACCCTTAAAAAACCTAACACTAACCCCAAGATGATCCACTTACAGTTCTTGAAGTCCCGCTTGAAGGATCCATCCAGCCGGCGAAGTCCTCATCCATGCGGCAACAAGTCTTCATCCAGACGGCCTCTTCCATCTTCATGCCGCCGGCGCGGAGTGGGTCCATCCTGAAGACATCCGGTGCGGAACATTCTCTTCATACGTTCTCCGCCATAAACTGGAACTTCAATGCAAGTGACGTCATCCATAATGGCGTCCCTTGCATTCCTATTGGCTGAAAGATTTGAATCAGCCAATAGGAATTAGGGCTGCTAAAATCCTATTTGCTATTCAAATCAGCCAATAGGATTTAAGCAGCTCTCATTCTATTGGCTAATTCGAATTTCTTGCCGCATGGATGAGGAGTTCGCCAGCTGGATGGATCCTTCAAGTGGGACTTCAAGAACTGTAAGTGGATCGTCTTGGGGTTAGTCTTAGGGTTTTTTAATTTTTTTTTGGGTGGGGTTTTTTTTTTTAGTTTAGGGTCTGGGCAGTAAAAGAGCTAAATGCCCTTTTAAGGGCAATGCCCATACAAATGCCCTTTTCAGGGCAATTGGTAGCTTAGGTTATTTTTACGGGGGTTGGTTTTACTGTTGGGGGTGTGTTTGTATTTTTCTTACAGGTAAAAGAGCTAATATCTTTGGGGCAATGCCCCACAAAAGGCCCTTTTAAAGGCCATTGGTAGTTTATTGTAGGCTAGTTTTTTTTTATTTTTGGGTGGGATTTTTTTATTTTGATAGGGCTATTAGATTAGGTGTAATTCTTTTTTATTTGATCATTTGTTTCTTAATTTGTGTAATTTATATTTTTAGGGGGTGTATTTTTTTTAAAGTAAAAGCGCTGTTTATCTCAGGGCAATGCCCTACAAAAGGCCATTTAAAGGGCCCCCCAAAAGGCCCTTTTAAGGGCCCATGGTAGTTTGGGGGGTGGGGGTTAGTATAGTGTTAGACGGTGTTTGTATTCTTTTTAAAGTAAAAGAGCTTATGGCCTCCAGTTATCAAGGTCTGTTGGACCTGATCCGACAGTGCAGATCAGGTCCGACAGTCCTCGCTGAATACAGCGAGCAATATGCTCGCCGTATTCAGCGTTGCACCAACAGCTCACAAGAGCTGCTGGTGCAACGCCGCCCCCTGCAGACTCGCGGCCAATAGGCCGCCAGCAGGGGGGTGTCAATCAACCCGATCGTACTCGATTGGGTTGATTTCCAGCGATGTCTGTCCGCCTGCTCAGAGCAAGCGGACAGGTTATGGAGCAGCGGTCCTTGTGCCTGCAGGCTCACCAGAAACACGGGCATCAAGCTTGATACATATGCCCCAAGGGCTCTTGGTAGTTTATTTTAGAGTAGGGTTTTTTATTTTGGGGTGTTTTTTTAAGGGTATTAGAATATGATTCATCTTTATTTTTTTGATAATTTCGTTTTTGTTTTTTTTTGTAATGATAGGTTTTTTTATTTTTGGTAATTTTAGTTTTTAGTGTAAGGCAGGTTAGGTTTTATTTCACAGGTAAGTTTGTATTTATTTTAACTAGGTAGTTAGTAAATAGTTAATAACAATTTACTAACTAGTCTACCTAGTTAAAATAAATACAAACTTACCTGTAAAATAAAAATAAAACCTAAGCTAGCTACAATGTAACTATTAGTTATATTGTAGCTAGTTAAGGTTTTATTTCACAGGTAAGTATTTAGTTTTAAATAGGTATTATTCAGTTAATAATTGTAAATTTAATTTAGATCTAATTTAATTATTTTAAAGTTAGGGGGTGTTAGGGTTAGGTTTAGGGTTAGCGGATAATAGGTTTATTTAGTTAATAAGTGTAAATTTAATTTAACTATATTTTTATTATGTTTAAGTTAGGGGGTGTTAGGGTTTACGTTAGGTTTAGGGGTTAATATAGTTTAATTTAGCTTGTTGCGATGTGGGTGGGTGGCTGGTGGTTTAGGGGTTAATAAATTTAGTATAGTAGCGGCGATATCGGGAGCGGCTGATTAGGGGTTAATAATTTTATTTTGGTAGCAGCGATATCGGAAGCGACAGATTAGAGGTTAATAACTGTAGGCAGGCATCAGCGATGTTGGGGGCAGCAGATTAGGGGTGTTTAGACGTAGGGTTTATGTTAGGGTATTAACGGTATTTTGATTTCCCCATAGACATCAATGGGGCTGCATTACAGAACTCGTGCACGAGCACATCAAACACAACGCTTGTTTTGGGTGCAGTATGGAGCTCAACGCAACCATATCGCACGCAAAAGGCGTATGTTTGAAAACTTGTTATAGCAGCGCTATAGAAAATTAAATAACTTCTTGCATTCCTTAATTTCTCTATAGCGCTCAAAACTCGTAATCTAGCTGCTTATTAGCTAAATAACACAGCATTATATTTACTGTATGTTCCTTTCTTATTCCCTGCCAAAGTATTTTGCATACGGACATTCTAAATGTAGGAAAATGAGATAGATAGATAGATAGATAGATAGATAGATAAATTTTAATATAAACTTGAGGGGTTAACTAATTTAAAAAGTTTAAAAAAAAATTGCATAATCAAAAAAAAGATTAATTGCTTCTATTCAATAGTCCACAGCTCAACTTCAGAATTACTTTCAACTTCTGAGTTACATAGAAATTATGGAATCATCCCTGGCTTAGATATAAATCACTAGATGATTTTAACCCCTTGCGCCATATGGACGTAGCTAAGCTGTGAGCTTAGACAATCAAGACTTCAGCCAGGGACAGAAGTCATCTGCCTACATGTGGTAGGGAGCTGATTGTTCTCCTTTTTACCATATGAAGCCAGATTGCCGATAAATATAGTGACACAGACAGTGTCACTGTCTGTATCAGCTGCGGTGGTGCTGTAAGTGGTGTGGTAGGGAGGCAGGTGGGCGGCCCATCGTGGGAGAGGGAGGAAGGGTTCTCTATGCTACAGAAAAAGATTGTTAGGAAAGAGGTAGGGATGGTTCCACTACACTACGGCATAGGGGATTATGAGAGGAGAGATAGGGGCCCTACACTTGGAGGGGGAGGTGGAGGGGGAGGAGTTTCCTACATGTGTAGGAATATCTATTTAAAACTACATAGAACATTTTGCCCTATGTGAAGAACATTGAAATGTAAAATATATACAGTAAATACACACTAAAACACATTATTAAATATTAATATTGATTAAAAATGATTTTTATTGTTTTCAGGTATTTGAGTGGAAAGGGCTTTAAAGTGTATATAGTAGGGTGACCAGATATTGGAAAAAAAGAAAAAGGGACAGTTGATTGACAACACGCTGCATGATTTTAATTGTAGCATGATAAGCCATTTATTTTAACCCCTTTGCTACTGGGAAATTCAGAGAAAAACTTGTCCGAAGCACTGGAGAATTTTCCGCATTTTTGCTATTACTCCATTTAAACAGAAATAGAGCTTTTGATATTTGGATTTAACTATAACAACTATATATATTTCTAAAAAGTAGACAACCCAATGTATTGATCTAGGCCCAATTTGGTATATTTGATGCCAGTATTTAGCCGGCAAATACAATAAATGAAAAAAAAAAGTTATACATACATACACATAATGGGTATCCCAGAGAAGCTTTTACAACAATTTGTGTTAATACTGCACTTGAAGTATGTAAATAATTTCAGTGAGAAACACAAAGTTTGTGTAAAAAAATGCATTTGGTGGCAAAATGGTGACATGAAATATACCACAATGGTTCTAGATCAATACCAGGTTTAGCGTTGCGGAACCTGTTGGCAGTCTACAAATACCTGATAATAATAATAATAATTTTGATTGGTACATCAAAAAAAAATTCTACCAATCCTAAAACTTGTACACTTTAAAAAAAATCTTACATAACTACCTTAAATATTACACAAAATATATACACATTTAACAAGAGCCTTTAGTTATAGAAATATATTCACATCCATTTGCTCTTACACATGTATAGGTACATTGTTTTGCTTACAGTGAGGTCAAACAGGCGGATGAAGTAGGAGCGTTTGGGATTGTCCTTAACGAAGCACAGAACCCCACAATACTGCTTGATCCATCGGTCTCCATTCTGTGCCAGGTACAGCTGAACTACCGAGGTGGCCAAAGTCTGAAAGGGTGGACATGATGTGAGAAATACATTAAAAACACAAACATATTTTACCTTCTCTAAATTACACACACTATTTTGTTAGGGATTATTGTGGCTGTTAAAGATGCTGTTAATAGATGGGAAAGGGGTGATTATAGGTAACTTAATATGTATCTGTTTGAAGACAAGAAGAAAGGGAATTGAGAGGGGAGAAGCTTATTAAAAAAGATTGAGCTAGTGCCAGCACCGTGCAGTTATAGAGGGTGGATGATGACAAATTAACAATTTATCCTGGAGTAGACAGGAAGAAGAAAGACTCATTCATAAATTAAGGGATGTGTAAATAGTGGTAATGTCTTTTGACCCATGCAATTGTCTTGCTCTTTATAAGGTTCTAAAAGGGACACTAAACCCAATTTTTTTTTTCATGTTTCAGATAGAGCATGCAATTTCAAGCAACTTTCTAATTTACTCCTATTATCAATTTTTCTTTGTTCTCTTGGTATCTTTATTGAAAAAGCAGGGATTTAAAGCTTAGGAGCTGACCCATTTTAGGTTCAGCACCCTGGATAGCCCTTGCTTATTGGTAGCTATATTAAGCCACCAATAAGCAAGTGTAACTCAGGTCCTGAACCAAAAATGGGTCGGCTCCTGAGCTTTACATTCCTGTTTTTTAAATAAAGATAGCAAGAGAACGTAGAAACATTGATAATAAGAGTAAATTAGAAAGTTGCTTAAAATTCCCTGCTCTATTTCAATCATTAAAGAAAAAAATTCGGTTTAGTGTCCCTTCAAGTATGACTTGGAGCCAGCAGTATTTTGGTGAGAATAATGCCCATCATACATTTTCTGGCCTCTGGTAATTTTAAGTTCTCTGAGAGTCTCATTAGCAGAATGGCTCAGTCCACCTTTTCCAATAGAGTGGGCGAATTCCTGATGGCTCTGACGGTACAGAGGAATATTTCCTTTCCTTTTACCCCTAAGGGATGGTGCAATGTCAATAGGGCTTTATGTGTGGGGAGGAATACCCAATCTCCTGGGTTGCCTTATAGGAACTGTAAACTATTCCAGTCTCATAATGTGCAAATCATTGGGATTTATAACATGCACACAAAGCAGGTTTATGCAACATTCTCTAGAGGTTTATGCAACATTCTCTAGAATTAACATTGACTAACAAATTGTGAAAAAAATTTCCCTCATTGAAAGGCGCAAGGTTTGTAAAGTCCCTTAAGGCTGTGACACATTGCAAGCGGAGCGGCGCACAGCATGTAGATGCGGCTGTGCGCCCTCAGTGTGTCCTGCCTTTTCATCTCTGAGCACTCTGCTGCGTCAGGTTGCGTAGCTGAGCGCTCAGAGATGAAATATTTGAACTTCAGAAGTGATGCGACGCGGTGCGAAGCAGCTCCTTCGCTTTGCGCCGCATCGCTTGCAGTGTGTCACAGCCTTTAAGGGTGGCAGTTGGGTAACTGACAGTTTAGGGTCAAATCCGCGTGGCAGTCTTCCTGTTAGAGAATAATACACCTGGGAGCTTCTTTTTTGCCAAATTTTGTTATCTCTTGTAAGGTGTATCCAGTCCACGGATCATCCATTACTTGTGGGATATTCTCATTCCCAACAGGAAGTTGCAAGAGGACACCCACAGCAGAGCTGTCTATATAGCTCCTCCCCTCACTACCATATCCAGTCATTCTCTTGCAACTCTCAACAAGCATGGATCTCATGGCGTCTCGCCAGAACGCCAAGCTTCCTTGCTACGGATCCAGGTCCAGGGACCCCAAGGCAACGCTGATAGATGCTCTAGCAGCACCTTGATCCTTCAACCTGGCTTATGTGTTTCCACCGTTTCCTCTGCTCCCTCGTCTGATTGCCAAAGTCAAGCAGGAGAGAGCATCAGTGATCTTGATAGCGCCTGCGTGGCCACGCAGGACTTGGTATGCAGATCTGGTGGACATGTCATCCTTTCCACCATGGACTCTGCCGCTGAGACAGGACCTTATACTTCAAGGTCCTTTCAACCATCCAAATCTAATTTCTCTGAGGCTGACTGCCTGGAGATTGAACGCTTGATTTTATCAAAGCGTGGTTTCTCCGAGTCAGTCATTGATACCTTGATTCAGGCACGGAAGCCTGTCACCAGGAAAATCTATCATAAAATATGGCGTAAATATCTTTATTGGTGTGAATCTAAGGGCTACTCGTGGAGTAAGGTCAGGATTCCCAGGATATTATCTTTTCTCCAAGAAGGATTGGAGAAAGGATTGTCAGCTAGTTCCTTAAAGGGACAGATTTCTGCACTATCTATTCTTTTGCACAAGCGTCTGGCGGATGTCCCAGACGTTCAGGCATTTTGTCAGGCTTTAGTTAGAATCAAGCCTGTGTTTAAACCTGTTGCTCCACCTTGGAGCTTAAATTTGGTTCTTAAAGTTCTTCAGGGGGTTCCGTTTGAACCTCTTCATTCCATAGATATCAAACTTTTATCTTGGAAAGTTCTTTTTTTGGTAGCTATTTCCTCGGCTCGTAGAGTTTCCGAGTTATCTGCCTTACAATGTGATTCTCCTTATCTGATCTTCCATGCAGATAAGGTAGTTCTGCGTACCAAACCTGGGTTTTTACCTAAGGTGGTATCTAATAAGAATATCAATCAAGAGATTGTTGTTCCGTCTTTGTGTCCTAATCCTTCTTCAAAGAAGGAGCGTCTATTACACAATCTGGACGTGGTTTGTGCTTTAAAGTTTTACTTACAAGCTACTAAAGATTTTCATCAAACATCTGCTTTGTTTGTTGTCTACTCTGGACAGAGGAGAGGTCAAAAGGCTTCGGCAACCTCTCTTTCTTTTTGGCTAAGAAGCATAATCCGCTTAGCCTATGAGACTGCTGGCCAGCAGCCTCCAGAAAGGATTACAGCTCATTCTACTAGAGCTGTGGCTTCCACATGGGCCTTTACAAATGAGGCTTCTGTTGAACAGATTTGCAAGGCGGCGACTTGGTCTTCGCTTCATACTTTTTAAAAATTCTACAAATTTGATACTTTTGCTTCTTCGGAGGCTATTTTTGGGAGAAAGGTTTTACAGGCAGTGGTACCTTCCGTTTAAGTACCTGCCTTGTCCCTCCCTTCATCAGTGTACTTTAGCTTTGGTATTGGTATCCCACAAGTAATGGATGATCCATGGACTGGATACACCTTACAAGAGAAAACATAATTTATGCTTACCTGATAAATGTATTTCTCTTGTGGTGTATCCAGTCCACGGCCCGCCCTGTCATTTTAAGGCTTTTTTTATTTTATTTTAAACTACAGTCACCTCTGCACCCTATGGTTTCTCCTTTTTCTGCTTGTTTTCGGTCGAATGACTGGATATGGTAGTGAGGGGAGGAGCTATATAGACAGCTCTGCTGTGGGTGTCCTCTTGCAACTTCCTGTTGGGAATGAGAATATCCCACAAGTAATGGATGATCCGTGGACTGGATACACCACAAGAGAAATAAATTTATCAGGTAAGCATAAATTATGTTTTTTTCAAACAGAGAAGAACTTTTCTGAGATTTATCAGTCTGATCTCACCTAAAAAGGGTAGTTCAGTCCCCAAAAAAACAGTCAGTCCTCCTCTCAATGAAAAACAAGGCATCCCCAGATAATCATTTCAGTCTTCTTTGAGCCTCATCAGTGAAGTGCAGTTATATCCTTCTAGGCACATTGGGCATGGAGTCCATCAGGCCCATTTATCAAGCTCCGTACAGAGCTTGAAGGGCCGTGTTTCTGGCGAGTCTTCAGACTCGCCAGAAACACAACTTATGAAGCAGCGTTCACAAAGACCGCTGCTCCATAACCCTGTCCACAAAGAGAGGATTACCAAAAATTACACCACACATTATTGAACTTTTAGTGGCACACTCTTAACAGTCATGCATAACGGCTATCATCACACAGTGTTTAAATGCACACTAGCATTTTTGTAATAGCACCTGAGCAATTCATTTACCTAATACAAGGGGATAGTGTTTACTATAGATAATATGAGTGGACATTATCCACTTAATATACCAAGTTTTAGTACCCTTTAAATCCTGAGTGGTCTAGATCAGTCATTTTTTACCTGTAATACAGGTTGCTATTTACCTGCACTGACGTTCTATTCAGCAATACTACGAATACGTTTTTTTTCTCTGATCATATTGGAGAAGCAGGTTAACAATTTGATAGACAACCCAACCATAGAGTATCTCTAGGTTCCATCTCTGTACACTTATTATTGCCACATCAATTCATTTGACTACAGTCGGAGTTTGAGTGTAATTTTAAAACTCTATTTTTCCTATTTTTTATCTGCAAACCCCAATAAAAGTTATATTTTAATTTTGTTTCTGTCTCCCCATACTCCATCATTGGATCGCTATATCTAATATATTCTCACTGTTTCCAAGTGACCTTGGAGTGCTATTTTTGTGTATTCTTTCTTCTTTTTGTAGCCATAACCCTGTCCGCCTGCTCTGAGCAGGCGGACAGGAATCGCCGGAAATCAACCAGATCGAATACGATCGGGTTGATTGACACCTCCCTGCTGGCGGCAGATTGGCCGCGAGTCAGCAGGGGGCGGCGTTGCACCAGCAGCTCTTGTGAGCTGCTGGTGCAATGTTAAATGCGGAGAGTGTATTGCTCTCCGCATTTAGCGAGGTCTTGCGGACCTGATCCGCAGTGTCGGATCAGGTCCGCAAGCCCTTTGATAAATGGGCCTGTAAGTCTGGATCTCCCATTGTCCTTAAAGGGACAGTCTACACCAACATTTTTCTTATTTAAAAAGATAGATAATCCCTTTATTACCCATTACCCATTTTTGCATAACCAACACAGTTATATTAATATACTTTTTACCTCTGTGATTACCTTGTATCTAAGCCTTTGCAGACAGCCTCCTTATCTAAATGCCTTTGACAGACATGCAGTGTAGTCAATCAGTGAAGACTCCTAAATAACTTCACGGGAGTGAGCACAATGTTATCTATATGACACATGTGAACTAGCACAGTCTAACTGTGAAAAACTTTCAAAATGCTCTGAGCTAGGAGGCGGTTTTCAACTGTTTAGAAATCAGTTTGAGCCTAGCTAGGTTTAGCTTTTCAAAAATACCACCAAGGGAACAAAGCAAATTTGATGATAAAAGTAAATTGGAAAGTTGTTTAAAATTGCATGCCCTATCTGAATCATGAAAGTTTAGTTTTGACTTTACTGTCCCTTTAAGGAGACTTTTCCCAGGATCATAATACAAAAATAAAAAGAAAGATAATCGCTGACCAAGGAATGACACTGCTCAATGGCTTGTTCTTTGGTGGGTCCCCACCTGGTAGCAGCCTCTTTTAGCCCAGTTGTGCTTTTCCCATAGAAGAAATTTACTGAAGTATATCAGTCTGATCCCACCTAAAACATACAGTCCAGCCCCAAAATACCAGGCCCGATGTGCTTAGAGGGATATGGCTGCTCCTCACTGACAAAGTCAACAGAAGGCCAAAACGATCGCCTGGGGTTGCCATGTTCCTCACTCAGAGGAGACTTGCTTGGTATTCTGGGGCTGTACCAACCTTGGTAGGCAGGATCAGACTGATATATTTTAGGAATGGTCTCCTCTGTGAAAAGCACAATTTAGCTTAAAGAGGATGCTCCCAGATGGTAACTTGCCATAGAACAAGTTTCCGAGCTGTTGTTCATTGCTGCTTGAGTGCTTCTCTTTCTGTATGCATTTGCATTATGTCCTTGGGGAAGTCTCCTTAAGGGAGATGGGGGAAACCAGACGTGGACCCCCTGCCCAATATGCTTAGAGAGATAAGGCTGCACCTCACTGATGAGGCCTATAGAAGGCAAAATAATAATAATAATAATAATTTCTTGGGCTGCCATTATTGCCTGGTACTTTGGGGCTGGATGGGATCAGACTGATAAGTGTCAGTTAAATTCTCCTCAATAAAAAGCACAATTAGGCTAAAAGAACAGACTGTTGTTCATTCCTGGTTGGGCGCTTCTTTTTCTGTATGTAGAAGCAGCTTATAACTATAGTTTTTAGCTGCTCTGTGAGAACTACCTAAATATCTTTACCACATTGCTTGATTTACCCCAATACACCTAAATAAAACTTACTGATTGAAGGGGCGTGTCCCTGAAACGCGTTGTGGAACTGTGGTCTGGCCAGTGAAGTGTTGCTATTCACAGCTTTTTAGCTATTTTTTTGTATTCTATGGGGCCAAATTTTCAATGTGCGGGCAGACATGATCCGCTGCACATTGATAAATGCTGACAGCATACGCTTTCGGCATTTATCATTGCACAAGTATTTCCCTAGAAATGCTTGTGAAATGCCATTACCTGCACATTCGCGGGCAATTGCTGTCCGCCGCCAAAGAGGTGGCGGACGAGTTAAGGAGCAGCGGTCTTAAGACCGCTGCTTTTTAACTCCTGTTTCCGGTGAGCCTCAAGGCTAGCGCAGAAACAGCTGCATTGGGGCCAATACGGGGAATGATAAATTGGCCCCTATATCTGTTTTTTTATGTTTTACTTACTGTATCAGTATGTATATAACGTATGCTGCTAGTAACTAGTGCATTCTTATTTTAGCACTGTCTTAATGTTTACTATATCAGGGTTGCCAACCTTTCGGACCTCAGGAACGACTAAACTCACAATTTCTCCAACATTGGTGTGTCCGGTCCACGGCGTCATCCTTACTTGTGGGATATCTCTTCCCCAACAGGAAATGGCAAAGAGTCCCAGCAAAGCTGGCCATATAGTCCCTCCTAGGCTCTGCCCACCCCAGTCATTCTCTTTGCCGTTGCACAGGCAACATCTCCACGGAGATGGTTAAGAGTTTTCTCCAACATAGGCGTGTCCGGTCCACGGCGTCATCCTTACTTGTGGGATATTCTCTTCCCCAACAGGAAATGGCAAAGAGCCCAGCAAAGCTGGTCACATGATCCCTCCTAGGCTCCGCCTACTCCAGTCATTCTCTTTGCCGTTGTACAGGCAACATCTCCACGGAGATGGCTTAGAGTTTTTTAGTGTTTAACTGTAGTTTTTATTATTCAATCAAGAGTTTGTTATTTTAAAATAGTGCTGGTATGTACTATTTACTCAGAAACAGAAAAGAGATGAAGATTTCTGTTTGTATGAGGAAAATGATTTTAGCAACCGTTACTAAAATCCATGGCTGTTCCACACAGGACTGTTGAGAGGAATTAACTTCAGTTGGGGGAACAGTGAGCAGTCTCTTGCGGCTTGAGGTATGACACATTCTAACAAGACGATGTAATGCTGGAAGCTGTCATTTTCCCTATGGGATCCGGTAAGCCATGTTTATTAAGATTGTAAATAAGGGCTTCACAAGGGCTTATTAAGACTGTAGACTTTTTCTGGGCTAAATCGATTCATTATTAACACATATTTAGCCTTGAGGAATCATTTAATCTGGGTATTTTGATAAGATTATATCGGCAGGCACTTTTTTAGACACCTTTCTCTTTAGGGGCTTTCCCAAATCATAGGCAGAGCCTCATTTTCGCGCCGGTGTTGCGCACTTGTTTTTGAGAGGCATGACATGCAGTCGCATGTGTGAGGAGCTCTGATACATAGAAAAGACTTTCTGAAGGCGTCATTTGGTATCGTATTCCCCTTTGGGCTTGGTTG
Source organism: Bombina bombina (assembly GCF_027579735.1). Lineage (NCBI taxonomy): Eukaryota > Metazoa > Chordata > Amphibia > Anura > Bombinatoridae > Bombina > Bombina bombina. The sequence goes on from NC_069510.1 coordinate 61,098,140, forward strand.
GGTCTCAGCAAAGCAGACACCAGGGACTGTAAAGGGGTTAAAGTTAAAAACGGCTCCGGTTCCGTTATTTTAAGGGTTAAAGCTTCCAAATTTGGTGTGCAATACTTTTAAGGCTTTAAGACACTGTGGTGAAATTTTGGTGAATTTTGAACAATTCCTTCATATTTTTTCGCAATTGCTGTAGTACCTTACTTGGACGACATTCTGATTCAAGCGTCGTCCCTTTCTCAAGCAAAGGCTCACACGGACATTGTCCTGGCCTTTCTCAGATCTCACGGATGGAAAGTGAACGTGGAAAAGAGTTCTCTATCTCCGTCAACAAGGGTCCCCTTCTTAGGGACAATAATAGACTCCTTAGAAATGAGGATTTTTCTGACAGAGGCCAGAAAAACAAAACTTCTAGACTCTTGTCGGATACTTCATTCCGTTCCTCTTCCTTCCATAGCGCAGTGCATGGAAGTGATAGGTTTGATGGTAGCGGCAATGGATATAGTTCCTTTTGCGCGCATTCATCTAAGACCATTACAACTGTGCATGCTCAGTCAGTGGAATGGGGACTATACAAACTTGTCTCCGAGGATACAAGTAAATCAGAGGACCAGAGACTCACTCCGTTGGTGGCTGTCCCTGGACAACCTGTCACAAGGGATGACCTTCCGCAGACCAGAGTGGGTCATTGTCACGACCGACGCCAGTCTGATGGGCTGGGGCGCGGTCTGGGGATCCCTGAAAGCTCAGGGTCTTTGGTCTCGGGAAGAATCTCTTCTACCGATAAATATTCTGGAACTGAGAGCGATATTCAATGCTCTCAAGGCTTGGCCTCAGCTAGCGAGGGCCAAGTTCATACGGTTTCAATCAGACAACATGACAACTGTTGCGTACATCAACCATCAGGGGGGAACAAGGAGTTCCCTGGCGATGGAAGAAGTGACCAAAATCATTCTATGGGCGGAGTCTCACTCCTGCCACCTGTCTGCTATCCACATCCCAGGAGTGGAAAATTGGGAAGCGGATTTTCTGAGTCGTCAGACATTGCATCCGGGGGAGTGGGAACTCCATCCGGAAATCTTTGCCCAAGTCACTCAACTGTGGGGCATTCCAGACATGGATCTGATGGCCTCTCGTCAGAACTTCAAAGTTCCTTGCTACGGGTCCAGATCCAGGGATCCCAAGGCGGCTCTAGTGGATGCACTAGTAGCACCTTGGACCTTCAAACTAGCTTATGTATTCCCGCCGTTTCCTCTCATCCCCAGGCTGGTAGCCAGGATCAATCAGGAAAGGGCGTCGGTGATCTTGATAGCTCCTGCGTGGCCACACAGGACTTGGTATGCAGATCTGGTGAATATGTCATCGGCTCCACCATGGAAGCTACCTTTGAGACGAGACCTTCTTGTTCAAGGTCCGTTCGAACATCCGAATCTGGTCTCACTCCAGCTGACTGCTTGGAGATTGAACGCTTGATCTTATCGAAGCGAGGGTTCTCAGATTCTGTTATCGATACTCTTGTTCAGGCCAGAAAGCCTGTAACTAGAAAGATTTACCACAAAATTTGGAAAAAATATATCTGTTGGTGTGAATCTAAAGGATTCCCTTGGGACAAGGTTAAGATTCCTAAGATTCTATCCTTCCTTCAAGAAGGATTGGAAAAAGGATTATCTGCAAGTTCCCTGAAGGGACAGATTTCTGCCTTGTCTGTGTTACTTCACAAAAAGCTGGCAGCTGTGCCAGATGTTCAAGCCTTTGTTCAGGCTCTGGTTAGAATCAGGCCTGTTTACAAACCTTTGACTCCTCCTTGGAGTCTCAACTTAGTTCTTTCAGTTCTTCAGGGGGTTCCGTTTGAACCCTTACATTCCGTTGATATTAAGTTATTATCTTGGAAAGTTTTGTTTTTGGTTGCAATTTCTTCTGCTAGAAGAGTTTCAGAATTATCTGCTCTGCAGTGTTCTCCTCCTTATCTGGTGTTCCATGCAGATAAGGTGGTTTTACGTACTAAACCTGGTTTTCTTCCAAAAGTTGTTTCTAACAAAAACATTAACCAGGAGATTATCGTACCTTCTCTGTGTCCGAAACCAGTTTCGAAGAAGGAACGTTTGTTGCACAATTTGGATGTTGTTCGCGCTCTAAAATTCTATTTAGATGCTACAAAGGATTTTAGACAAACATCTTCCTTGTTTGTTGTTTATTCCGGTAAAAGGAGAGGTCAAAAAGCAACTTCTACCTCTCTCTCTTTTTGGATTAAAAGCATCATCAGATTGGCTTACGAGACTGCCGGACGGCAGCCTCCCGAAAGAATCACAGCTCATTCCACTAGGGCTGTGGCTTCCACATGGGCCTTCAAGAACGAGGCTTCTGTTGATCAGATATGTAGGGCAGCGACTTGGTCTTCACTGCACACTTTTACCAAATTTTACAAGTTTGATACTTTTGCTTCTTCTGAGGCTATTTTTGGGAGAAAGGTTTTGCAAGCCGTGGTGCCTTCCATCTAGGTGACCTGATTTGCTCCCTCCCATCATCCGTGTCCTAAAGCTTTGGTATTGGTTCCCACAAGTAAGGATGACGCCGTGGACCGGACACACCTATGTTGGAGAAAACAGAATTTATGTTTACCTGATAAATTACTTTCTCCAACGGTGTGTCCGGTCCACGGCCCGCCCTGGTTTTTTAATCAGGTCTGATAATTTATTTTCTTTAACTACAGTCACCACGGTATCATATGGTTTCTCCTATGCAAATATTCCTCCTTAACGTCGGTCGAATGACTGGGGTAGGCGGAGCCTAGGAGGGATCATGTGACCAGCTTTGCTGGGCTCTTTGCCATTTCCTGTTGGGGAAGAGAATATCCCACAAGTAAGGATGACGCCGTGGACCGGACACACCGTTGGAGAAAGTAATTTATCAGGTAAACATAAATTCTGTTTTTTTGGTGTTTAAATGTAGTTTTTATTCTTCTATCAAGTGTTTGTTATTTTAAAATAGTGCTGGTATGTACTATTTACTCTGAAACAGAAAAGGATGAAGATTTCTGTTTGTGAGAGGAAGATGATTTTAGCAGACAGTAACTAAAATCGATTGCTGTTTCCACATAGGACTGTTGAGATGAAGTAACTTCAGTTGGGGGAAGCAGTTAGCAGACTTTTCTGCTTAAGGTATGACTAGCCATATTTCTAACAAGACGATGTAATGCTGGAAGGCTGTCATTTCCCCTCATGGGGACCGGTAAGTCATTTTCTTAGTCAAACAAACAGAATAAAGGGCTTATTATGGGCTAAAAAACTGGTAGACATTTTTATGGGCTAAATCGATTGCTTTATTTGGGCATTTTATTCATATTTATGCTGACAATTTGCATTTATAATCTTGGGGAACGTTTATTAAACGGCAGGCACTGTGTTAGACACCTTTTCCAGTCAGGAGGGCCTTCCTAGTTGTAGACTGAGCCTCATTTTCGCGCCATTACTGCGCAGTTGTTTTTTGAGAGCAGGGCATGCAGATGCATGTGTGAGGATCTAAAAATTGCTGGAAAAGCTTCTAGAAGGCGTCAATTGGTATCGTATTCCCCTCTGGGCCTGGTTGGGTCTCAGCAAAGACTATAGCTGGGACTGTATAGGGGTTAAATTTATTTTAAGGGTTAAAGCTCTGAAATTTGGTGTGCAGTACTATTAATGCTTTAAGACACTGTGGTGAAATTTTGGTAATTTTTGAACAATTCCTTCATACTTTTTCACATATTCAGTAATAAAGTGTTTCTGTTTAAAATTTAAAGAGACAGTAACGGTTTTGTTTTAAAACGTTTTTTGTGCTTTGTTGACAAGTTTAAGCCTGTTTAACATGTCTGTACCTTCAGATAAGCTATGTTCTATATGTATAAAAGCCAATGTGTCTCCCCATTTAAATTTATGTGATAATTGTGCCATATCGTCCAAACAAAGTAAGGACAGTACTGCCACAGATAATGAAATTGCCCAAGATGATTCCTCAGATGAGGGGAGTAAACATGATACTACATCATCTCCTACTGTGTCTACACCAGTTTTGCCCACGCAGGAGGCCCCTAGTACATCTAGTGCGCCAATACTTATTACCATGCAACAATTAACGGCTGTAATGGATAACTCCATAGCAAATATTTTATCCAAAATGCCTACTTATCAGAGAAAGCGCGATTGCTCTGTTTTAAACACTGAAGAGCAGGAGGGCGCTGATGATAATTGTTCTGTCATACCCTCACACCAATCTGAAGGGGCCATGAGGGAGGTTTTGTCAGATGGAGAAATTTCAGACTCAGGAAAAATTTCTCAACAAGCTGAACCTGATGTTGTGACATTTAAATTTAAATTAGAACATCTCCGCGCACTACTTAAGGAGGTGTTATCTACTCTGGATGATTGTGACAACTTGGTAATTCCAGAGAAATTATGTAAGATGGACAAGTTCCTAGAGGTTTCCGGTGCACCCCGACGCTTTTCCTATACCCAAGCGGGTGGCGGACATAGTAAATAAGGAGTGGGAAAAGCCCGGCATACCTTTTGTCCCCCCCCCTATATTTAAGAAATTATTTCCTATGGTCGACCCCAGAAAGGACTTATGGCAGACAGTCCCTAAGGTCGAGGGGGTAGTTTCTACTCTAAACAAACGCACTACTATTCCTATCGAAGATAGTTGTGCTTTCAAAGATCCTATGGATAAAAAATTAGAAGGTTTGCTTAAAAAGATTTTTGTACAGCAAGGGGTTACCTTCTACAACCCATTTCGTGCATTGTTCCTGTCACTACAGCAGCGTGGTTCTGGTTCGAGGAACTAGAAAAGTCGCTCAGTAGAGAGACTCCATATGAGGAGGTTATGGACAGAGTTCACGCACTTAAATTGGCTAACTCTTTTATTTTAGATGCTGCTTTGCAATTAGCTAGATTAGCGGCGAAAAATTCAGGGTTTGCTATCGTGGCGCGCAGATCGCTTTGGCTAAAGTCTTGGTCAGCGGATGTGTCATCCAAGACAAAATTGCTTAACATCCCTTTCAAAGGTAAAACTCTATTTGGACCAGAATTGAAAGAGATTATTTCAGACATCACTGGGGGAAAGGGCCACGCCCTTCCACAAGATAGGTCTTTCAAGGCTAAAAATAAGTCTAATTTTCGTTCCTTTCGCAATTTCAGGAACGGACCGGCCTCTAATTCTGCATCCTCTAAGCAAGAGGGTAATGCCTCACAACCCAAACCAGCCTGGAAACCGATGCAAGGCTGGAACAAGGGTAAGCAGGCCAAGAAGCCTGCCGCTGCTAACAAAACAGCATGAAGGAGTAGCCCCCGATCCGGGACCGGATCTAGTGGGGGGCAGACTCTCTCTCTTTGCTCAGGCTTGGGCAAGAGATGTTCAGGATCCCTGGGCGCTAGAAATAGTTTCTCAAGGTTATCTCCTGGAATTCAAGGAACTACCCCCAAGGAGAAGGTTCCACATGTCTCACTTATCCTCAAACCAAATAAAGAGACAGGCATTCTTACATTGTGTAGAAGACCTGTTAAAGATGGGAGTGATACACCCAGTTCCAATAAAGGAACAAGGAATGGGATTTTATTCCAATCTGTTCGTAGTTCCCAAAAAAGAGGGAACTTTCAGACCAATTTTGGATTTGAAGATCCTAAACAAATTTCTCAGGGTACCATCGTTCAAGATGGAAACCATTCGAACGATTCTACCCACTATTCAGGAAAGTCAATTTATGACTACCGTGGATCTAAAGGATGCGTACCTACATATTCCTATCCACAAGGAACATCATCAGTTCCTAAGGTTCGCTTTTCTGGACAAGCATTACCAGTTTGTGGCCCTCCCATTCGGGTTAGCCACTGCTCCAAGGATTTTCACAAAGGTGCTAGGGTCCCTTCTAGCGGTTCTAAGACCGAGGGGCATTGCAGTAGTACCTTACTTGGACGACATTCTAATACAAGCGTCGTCCCTGTCAAAAGCAAAGGCTCATACAGACATCGTTCTGGCCTTTCTCAGTTCACACGGATGGAAGGTGAACATAGAAAAAAGTTCTCTGTCTCCGTCGACAAGAGTTCCCTTCTTGGGAACAATAATAGATTCCTTAGAAATGAGGATTTTTCTGACAGAGGTCAGAAAATCAAAACTTCTAAGCTCTTGTCAAGCTCTTCATTCTGTTCCTCGTCCTTCCATAGCGCAGTGCATGGAAGTAGTAGGGTTGATGGTTGCAGCAATGGACATAGTTCCTTTTGCACGAATTCATCTAAGACCATTACAACTGTGCATGCTCAAACAGTGGAATGGGGATTATACAGACTTGTCTCCAAGGATTCAAGTAGATCAGAAGACCAGAGATTCACTCCGTTGGTGGCTGACCCTGGACCATCTGTCCCAGGGAATGAGCTTCCGCAGACCAGAGTGGGTCATTGTCATGACCGACGCCAGTCTAGTGGGCTGGGGCGCGGTCTGGGAATCCCTGAAAGCTCAAGGTCTATGGTCTCGGGAAGAGTCTCTTCTCCCGATAAACATTCTGGAACTGAGAGCGATATTCAATGCTCTCAGGGCTTGGCCTCAACTAGCAAAGGCCAGATTCATAAGGTTCCAATCAGACAACATGACGACCGTTGCGTATATCAATCATCAGGGGGGAACAAGGAGTTCCCTGGCGATGAAAGAAGTGACCAAAATAATTCAATGGGCGGAGGATCACTCCTGCCACCTGTCTGCGATCCACATCCCAGGTGTGGAAAACTGGGAGGCGGATTTTCTGAGTCGTCAGACATTCCATCCGGGGGAGTGGGAACTCCACCCGGAGATCTTTGCCCAAATAACCCAATTATGGGGCATTCCAGACATGGATCTGATGGCGTCTCGTCAGAACTTCAAGGTTCCTTGCTACGGGTCCAGATCCAGGGATCCCAAGGCGACTCTAGTAGATGCACTAGTAGCACCTTGGACCTTCAACCTAGCTTATGTATTTCCACCGTTTCCTCTCATTCCCAGGCTGGTAGCCAGGATCAATCAGGAGAGGGCCTCGGTAATCTTGATAGCTCCTGCGTGGCCACGCAGGACTTGGTATGCAGACCTGGTGAATATGTCATCGGTTCCACCATGGAAGCTACCTTTGAGACAGGACCTTCTTGTTCAGGGTCCATTCGAACATCCAAATCTGGTCTCCCTCCAGCTGACGGCTTGGAGATTGAACGCTTGATTCTATCGAAGCGTGGGTTTTCAGATTCTGTGATAGATACTCTGGTTCAGGCCAGAAAACCGGTAACTAGAAAGATTTACCATAAAATATGGAACAGATATATCTGTTGGTGTGAATCCAAAGGATTCCCATGGAATAAGATAAAAATTCCTAAGATTTTCTCCTTTCTACAAGAAGGTTTGGAGAAAGGATTATCTGCAAGTTCTCTAAAGGGACAGATCTCTGCTTTATCTGTCTTACTACACAAAAGACTGGCAACTGTGCCAGATGTTCAAGCATTTGTTCAGGCTCTGGTTAGGATCAAGCCTGTTTACAGACCTTTGACTCCTCCCTGGAGTCTAAATTTAGTTCTTTCAGTTCTTCAAGGGGTTCCGTTTGAACCTTTACATTCCATAGATATTAAGTTACTATCTTGGAAAGTTTTGTTTTTGGTTGCAATTTCTTCTGCTAGAAGAGTTTCAGAGTTATCTGCTCTGCAGTGTTCTCCGCCCTATCTGGTGTTCCATGCAGATAAGGTGATTTTGCGTACTAAGCCTGGTTTTCTTCCTAAGGTTGTTTCTAACAAAAATATTAACCAGGAGATAGTGGTTCCTTCTTTATGTCCGAATCCAGTTTCAAAGAAGGAACGTTTGTTACACAATTTGGACGTAGTCCGTGCTCTAAAATTCTATTTAGAGGCTACAAAGGATTTCAGACAAACTTCTTCCTTGTTTGTTGTTTATTCTGGTAAAAGGAGAGGTCAAAAAGCGACTTCTACCTCTCTTTCCTTTTGGCTTAAAAGCATCATCCGATTGGCTTATGAGACTGCCGGACGGCAGCCTCCTGAAAGAATCACAGCTCACTCCACTAGGGCTGTGGCTTCCACATGGGCCTTCAAGAACGAGGCTTCTGTTGACCAGATATGTAAGGCAGCGACTTGGTCTTCACTGCACACTTTTGCCAAATTTTACAAATTTGATACTTTTGCTTCTTCGGAGGCTATTTTTGGGAGAAAGGTTTTGCAAGCTGTGGTGCCTTCCGTTTAGGTAACCTGATTTGCTCCCTCCCTTCATCCGTGTCCTAAAGCTTTGGTATTGGTTCCCACAAGTAAGGATGACGCCGTGGACCGGACACACCAATGTTGGAGAAAACAGAATTTATGCTTACCTGATAAATTACTTTCTCCAACGGTGTGTCCGGTCCACGGCCCGCCCTGGTTTTTTAATCAGGTCTGATGAATTATTTTCTCTAACTACAGTCACCACGGTACCATATGGTTTCTCCTATATATATTTCCTCCTGTCCGTCGGTCGAATGACTGGGGTGGGCGGACCCTAGGAGGGACTATATGGCCAGCTTTGCTGGGACTCTTTGCCATTTCCTGTTGGGGAAGAGATATCCCACAAGTAAGGATGACGCCGTGGACCGGACACACCGTTGGAGAAAGTAATTTATCAGGTAAGCATAAATTCTGTTTTTGAATCCTGTGGACCCACTAACATGATTTTTTTTTTTAAAAAGGTACAAACCTCTATAATGTGTGTATGTATATATATATATATATATATATATATATATATATATATATACACATACTGTACATAACTAGTATAACCATAGCCAAGTTTACATTATGTATATATTTACACATATTTAAGATTTTTTTTTTTTTTTATTAACTAACTGAATGACAGAACTGAGAGAATACTTCCAAATGACAGATGAAGGGTGAGTGCCAACTTTTGAGCTGGTAACAGAGAGGCAGAAAGTGGGGAAAAAAATAATTATGTTTAAAAGGACCACAAGACTTCCAAGTTACCTCCCCAGTTAGGAATTATTCAAAACTACTTATGATCATGGACAGACATTGGAGTCATAAATTAAGTTTATATCAGAAAGCTCTCAATATGGATGTGAGCTAACCCCGACTGATGTTACTGACAATTACTATAATACTGGTGGGATATGGCTGATCTGCTGGATGGCAATTACTGGAATTTAGGTGAAAAGGCTTTGTGTGCAGGAAAATTATTAGAATAAAAAATAATTAATATTTAATAAAAAAAAGAAGATGGAGGGGAGGAAGACAAACAGTGATGTAAGTCCATCTGAAGGAATTAGGAAAACTACTACTGGGGCTCTGTGAAAAAGGATCATGATTAGCATAGCTCTTCAGATCGCTACAGGTAAGTATTATAACCCCCTAAGCCTAAGGTAAAGGAAACAAATGAATACTGCCGAATTTCATCAGTATTTGTTAGTTTTCTTTACAGTTTGTTCTGCATTTGTTCTGATATTCATGTCTTGAAAACAACACGAATATCCATGTTTCATTAATGAATTTACGTTCGTAACAAAATGAATGCACATGTCTAATGATGAGATGTATGGAGCAGTTCAAAGAAGAGTTATAAAGGGCAGCAAATGTTAAATACTAGGAAGCAGTTTGTGGATGAGAAATATGGAGCAGTTAAAGGGACACTAAACCAATTTTTTTTCCTTCATGATTCAGATAGAGCATGACATTTTTAGCAACTTTCTAATTTACTCATATTATCAATTTGTATTTGTTCTCTTGGTATCTTTATTTGAAAAAGCAGGAATGTAAGCTTATGAGCCAGCCTATTTTTGGTTTAGCACCCTGGATAGCGGTTGCTGATTGGTGGCTACATTTAGCCAAAAATCAGCAAGCGCTACCCAGGTGCTGAGCCAAAGATGGGCTGGCACCCAAGCTTACATTCCTGCTTTTTCAAATAAAGATATCAAGAGAACGAAGAAAAATTGATAATTGAGGGTAGATTTATTAAACAGTGGATGCTGCAACCTACCCCCAAAGTTTCTGGCTCGCCTGAAACAGAAGTTAAGAAGCAGCGAGCGGTCAAAAGACTGCTGCTCCTTAACTTCTCCGCCACCTAAAAGATACGATCTGGATGATTGACACCCCTTGCTAGAGACTGATTAGCCGTGAATGTGCAGGGGGCGCAATTGCACAAGCATTTCACCAGAAATGCTTGTGCAATGTTTTCAAAGGAAAAAATGGAGTGTAGATTATATGTAATCCAGGGGTCAATAAATGTGTTTAAAATTAGAAGGCAGTAAGAATATTTAGGAGGTCTACTTTTAGGACCTAGAGAGTGGTATTTGTATATAGATCTATAGTAAATAATCCAGAAAATTTGTCACGAGTCAGGGGTAAAATTCAATTTATCACAAAACACAAACATACCACACTCACTAAATAAAATAACAGATGAACAATTTTTAATGTGATGTGTGTATATATATATATATATATATTATATATACACACACACACACACAAATATGCCATGTGAGTGGTTTACACACATACACATTTTTATTTTCTAGTTAACCTTCAGTAATCAAGTTCTTCATTTATAGCAACAGCCTTACAGTCTACAAACATCGTTGTCAAAGTGCCCTAAAGGCTGTAAATCACAATCGGCAACTTGTAATAAAGAGCAGAGCAGCTAGTCCCACATAACCTCTTCACCTCCAATGCCTTTATAGAACAAAAACATTCATCCTGAAGCAGAATTTAACCCCCTGGCTATCAAAATGCACTACAGTACAAGTGAATACACTGCAATCCTCTCTGGTAGCTAAGGGGTTAAAGTGTGCTCTGCTTGTTATGTTGTCATTCTAGGCAGCATTTAGAATTCTTGTACAGTCCTAACCTGTCCTGAAGCCTTCATTCCTTCCTTCAACAAAAAGTGTCTGCTCCACATCAGCTTGGTTGTGTGAGGGAGGAAGTACAGAAAATAAAAGTGAAACTTACACAGTAAACATACCTGGCAAAAATGGGAGGGGTTTAGTTTTAATCTTTGCCCCTCTCTCTTTCATGGCTCCCTGGACTGCTGTAACATATTCCCAATGAAACACTCGACTCTGTAAGCAGCTGGCAGCACAATTCTTAATAAAAATTAATGCCCTCAGAATTTTTAATTTTTTTAATACACTGACTACAGGCAGGCGCCCCTCACTGCAATGCGCCTGTAGGCACATGCCTACTGTGCCTAATGGGAAATCCAGCCCTGAAGATGTAGTTGATCACCAAAAAATGGCAATAGCCTCCAAAAGCACTTAAAGTATTTAACACCTGGTGTTAGTTCTGGTAAATTAGAACATGGCTCCTTTAAATCCCGGCAGCGTAAGGCTATGCGCAACTAATGAAAGCTGCAGAAAAATCAGAATGAGTTTGGTCTTGGCGTACCTCGATGTGGGACGCCGTGCCTGAAGCAGTCAATCTCTGCGTTAGCCGAGACAGGTAGGCCAGGCCACAGCGGAGCTCCCAGTAAGTGCCTGATAAAGGAATTCGAAATTATAGGATGAAAAGCACAGTACAATAAATGCCTCCACTCATCCAAAGCACACTTCATTCTAAGGGCTCCATTTATTAAGTAGCGGATGCTACTTTGGAGCCCCATTGTTTCAGGCTCACCTGAAATGGAAGTTAAGAAGCAGCGGTCGTAAGATCCATTGGACGATTGGTCTCTGATGTCACTGGGAGGGTTGGACTCTGATGAACACCTGTTTGTTTTCGGCTAGCATGTGAAAGCGCTTTTCAGCTGAACTTGGCATGGCTTGTTCAAACCTGCAGTCCTTCTATACCCGAGTGACTTTTAATAAATATTTGGTTTTATTAAGCCTGGAGTCCATATCAGTCCTTTTTATTCACTGATCAGGGATATTATCATGGGCTTTTAAACTAAGTCATAGATCTTGTCTGTGTGAGTACCATTTCACCCATTTTCCTGATTGGAACATAACAATACTTCACTATTGTTTTTTCTCCTTCTTTTAAGGTTATTACCACAGAAGATCACTGGGATCTATATCCTTAATATTTTATTATTTTTTCTTTGGTGCACATATTTTACACATTTTTTTGTTTGACTGCTGGTAAGATAAGTAATAGGAGCACACAAACATTTTGAATAAAGCATCTATAGAAGTTAGTAAATACATTTCAACTGCTCTTCTGTTGGCAAGAAAAGGCCACTCCAAAATCTCAGAAACCTTCTCAGGGTCCATTTTAATATCAGGAGAGAGAACTGTGGGGTGAAATGCGTAATAGTCATGCTTCTGTGTAAGTTGTGCCTTGGTTGTGCTTGTATGCATTATTGCTAGCCTCAGTGTCCTGCAACTACCGGCAGCTTCTTGCCTTCCCCTGGTGGGTTGTGGGTACGTACTACATGACCTATAGAACTAATGCTGCTTATGCAGCCTGGGCAGGTTTGTGCTGTGGCATTAGACTGAGGATCTAGGACTAGTGCAGTGGATCAACTGGATGACCTTTCCTCTTCTATAGTGGCAGTACAATTAGGTGGCTATTGTTCCTGTCTCATTATGTATGTGCCATCTAGGTTAGCATAAATCTCTGCTTAGACCTGCCTATTCTTTTGGTGGGGACCATCTATCAGTAGCAATACTCAAAAAGAGTAGTACAAAAAGCTTTACAGATAGCAAGGAATACTGGCAGATATAAGTTATTTTATCCCCAAGTATATACTTCTGGAAATAAGCCTAGATTTGTAACACATTCATTGTCATTGGGATAAGGTAAAAGATATTTCTAAAAAGAAGAACTGGTATTTATTGACATAGAGTGAACAGCTGGCAGACATGGTGGGTTCCTTTACTCTGATAATGGCACAGAGGGCACCAAACCTACGTGGTAATTTGGTAAATAGTAACTATTGCTCAAAGCCTTAAAGTAGTAATAGGGTTTGTAACTTTGTAATTTGTGGATGTTTTCCCTGTGGCTAATGCATATATTCAAGCTCTATAACCAAAACTAAGAAATGTTCTGCACGGAATAGTAAGGAATATGCTATTTGTTATTTATTTAACTGTACCTATGTAGGGGTGGTGTACCTTCTATCTTGTCCAAGATTTTATGTGGGCACAACTAAAAGGATGCCGAAGGGACAAATTACACAGCATAGGGATGATATAAGGGCAGATATTCAATTTACTAGTGCTTCTAGGCATTTCAACAGATGTCATAAAAACACTGAAGTTTGTAGGTTTCGATAAAGGGATTACAAACGGTCAAGGAAGTAATCAAGATAATTGTTAACCCCTTAATGACCACAATGTACCCAGAATGTCACTGGTCGTTAAGGGTTTTTTCAGGACATAATAGCACAAGTCTAGCAAGAACACGCTATTAATGCCCTCCCTCCAGCTGGCTTTGTGTAATAGAGCAGTCTCAACGCTGGTGGCAAGACCACGCTATAAAACAATCAAGTCCCAAAAAAATGCCAGTGACATACAGGGTACGTCGCTGGTCCTTAAGGGGTTAATTTAGGAAGGAGAGTGCCTGGATTTATTGACTACACACCCTAGCCCTGAGAGGGCTTATTAAAAAAGATTAATTTTGCCTGCTTCTTGGGAGATTATTGTATATAATCTTGCATGGAAATAAAATCTTGTTATAGTATAATAAAATGTGTAGAATAGAGATGTAGCCCCCAAGTCATCTTTCATTTATATTTTATTAAATATTGAGTAGGCTTGTTGGGCCTATTTTTTTTCTCTGTCGTCAAAATCTATGTTTCTATTAGATATACTGATGAATAAAAATTGATGTAGCCCGGGCAGGTTCGTGCTGTGGTGTTAGAGGATCTAGGACTATTTTGGTGGATGGACTGGATAACTTTTCCTCTGCCGGAGTGGCAGTAATATTATGTGGCTACTTGAGTGCTGTAGCTTGAATTGCACTTTTATATTGAGACGTCAGTTATTAATGAACTACTCTGCTGCACTTGATTATTATGCAGTGTGAATTGTATGCTATTAATTTATAAGGCTTTGCTTTAGTTTATATGATATATACTTGCACTACTTATGCTGTAGCCTCTGAGCATAAACTAGCATTATATTGTTCCTGCCTCTTTATGTAATTAACATCAATCTATCCATCATTTCAGGGATCAGTGGCAGAGGATGCATTTTAGGGCTATGTAGTCCTCATAGGATCTTTGGCCCCAATCCTTCTCTACGAAGAATATTCCAGCCCAGGAGGTAATAAAAAACTTAGGCCCAGGTAATGGAAAATCCTTCCAAAAGAACTGAAGCTTCTGGAACCAAATCAATGGGACAATCATCAGAACATCTTGCAGGGAGCGGATTTGCCCCTTTTTTATTTAAAAACATCACAAAAGTCTCTATATTACTCAAGAATAGACTCCAATTTACTTTGACAGAAACTTAGCGATGTAGCAAATTGGCAGGGGCAAGAATCAAAGAGAACAAAGGAGAAGCCACAATATCACATTTCTTAAGCCTCTTTATGTCCTGGACTCATAATGACAGATACTGGAATTAGCCTCTTTCACACCTGGCCTGAATTTCATAGGGCTACCTTCAGCAAAATATATCTAAATAGGAGAGATCTTTGCAGGGGAATTCCAATATTAGTTGCTAATTTAGAATCCAGTCAGTCACTTGCCCCGTTGGCCGACCACTAGAAAGATATGTATACAGATAAATATGATTAAACAGGAACAGAAGAAGTGTTCAGAAGCAAAACTGAAGAATCCTTGTTACCTTCTTTAGACTCCTTCTTCGGCCTCACCGGACAGTTACAAATAAAGTGACCAGCTTTTCCACAATAAAAACACATGTTCAGAGTTCTATGTTTAGTCTGTTCTTAAAAACATAAATAGTTCCCTTAATGGCTTCAATCTGCATAGGCTGTTCTTGCAATAATGTCTCAGAGGAAGGAGAAGATACTGAAGAAGGATATACTTGGGATGGAGATGAAAACTTTGAAGTAAGATTCTGTTGTCTCTCTCAAAACCTCCTTTCAATTTGAATAACTAAGGAGATCACGCTTTCTAAGTCTGCCACAAGATGCACACTCACTTATAAATGATTCTCTAACTCAGCAGAGAAGTCCCTGATTCCTGTGATGTTACCACTCCCCCAATGTAGGGGAGCCCCAGAATATGGATTGAGTGGGGGTCATCACATATGGTTATCATCCTCACTAAGTAATAGATGTGTGTGATGAAAATAGCTTGCATCTATAGGGTTAAGAAACTGTTATAGCAGTTACTATGGACTTGTAAAAGAAATCTCCTGTTCCTGCCTTGCTATCCTTTTTTAGTGTTTATAGTTGGTGGCATTTATAAACGGATGAGTTATACATAGCAGTTAAAGGGGGGATTTTTACAGTTTGATTTACTCAACACTTTAAAGGTGACAAATATATTTTTTATTGGGAGACATATGTTAATTAAAAAACAAAAAATACAAATATTTGATGGTTGCATAAGAATTCACCACCAAATTAAAGTGATATGAAACCCAATTTTCTTTCTTTCATGATTCAGATAGAGGAGGCAATTTTAATAAACTTTCTAATTTACTCCTATTATCAATTTCTCTTCATTCTCTTGGTATCTTTATTTGAAAAGCAGGAATGTAAAGCTTAGGAGCCAGCCCATTTTTGCTTCAGCACCTGGGTAGCGCTTGCTGATTGGTGGCAGTTACAGCTGTGAATCTTTAAGGGTAAGGGGCCTTTTTATAAATGCCACCAACTATAAACACTAAAAAAGGATAGCAAGGCAGGAACAGGAGATTTCTGTTACAAGTCAGGCTCGCCGGAAACAGCAGTTATAAAGCAGCGGTCTAAAGGCTGCGGACATCAATCCGCCCAATCCTATACGATCCGGCTGATTGACACACCCTGCTAGCGGCCGATTGGCCTTGAATCTGCAGGGGGTGGCATTGCACAAGCAGTTCACAAGTACTGCTTGTGCAATGATAAATGCGTATGCTGTTGGCATTTATCAATGTGCGGCGGAGATGATACGCTACAGTGTATCATGTCCTTCGCACTTTTATAAATCGTCCCCTAAGTCTCTGCGACTTTGCACATCTTTGCAATTTTTGATAAATCATTTTGGCAAAACTGTTTCTCAATCAGAGTCATGTCTGGGGTTTGACTGGGCCATTCTAAGATATTCAGATTTTTTTTTGTTTCAAACAACTACAATGTAGCTTTGACTGTGTGTTTAGGGAAATTAGCCTGCTGCAAAGTAAACCTTCACCCCAGTCTAAGGTATCTTGCAAACTGAAAAAAGGTTTCCTCTAGAATAGCCCTGTATTGGGCTCCATTTACCTTGCCCTCAATCCTGACTAATTTGCTTGTGCCAGTCGATGAAGAACATTCCCACAACATCATACTACCACTATCATGCTTCACTGTGGAATGTGTTCTTGGGATGATGAGCCAGTGTTGGCTTTACCCAACAAATAGCATTTTATGCTAAGGCTAAAAAAGATGCATGTTGGGCTCATAAGAACAAAGTACATTTTTCCATATGTTTTTTGTCCATGAAGTACATTTTGTGGAGTGTATAGGTTAAAGTTGTCCTCTTTTCTCCCATTTTCACTTAGGATCTCTCCAGCAAATTCATTTACTATAGGCCTTATGGTTGCTTCTTACCTGGTCACTTAGTTTTAATGAATATACACAAATACCTAGTTCCTTCTGTGCGAATAATGCTCTATCCTCTAAAATCTGCTAGACATCCCAACTAGTAGATAAAATAAAAAACAATGCACAGTGCGGATCAGGTCCACCAGACCTCGCTAAATACGGAGAGCAATACGCTCTCCGTATTCAGCATTGCACCAGCAGCTCACAAGAGCTGCTGGTGCAACGCCGCCCCCTGTAGACTCGCGGCCAATGGGCCGCCAGCAGGGGGGTGTCAATGTACGATCGGCGATGTCTGTCCGCCTGCTCAGAGCAGACGGACAGGGTTATGGAGCAGCGGTCTTTGTGACCGCTGCTTCATAACTGCTGTTTCTGGCGAGCCTGATAGATAGGACCCTTAGTATATATTGTATCGATGTCCTGAATACTATTATAATCCTTTACTCACTGTGGCTGTAGTGGCTGTAGATTGCATGAGCATTGTAAGATATAAATTACGTGCTTTTCTGTACATCTGATCACTTCTCTTATCTCAAATTTTATACCATTAGTAGAAACTATTTCCTTCTTTTTCCTACTGTGTTTGCAAGCAATGCATGGAAAGAATCCAAATATATTTTCTCTATTCAAGTCTATATCAATCATACTCTTATTATTTCTGAACTCACTAAGAGCTAGTTTGTTTTTCAGGGTACGTGCTTTTCTAAAGACAAAGCTAGGATTGTTACTTATCTTATCCCCAATAATAATGTCTTTCTTTATCAGGTGCCAATGCTTTTGAACAATTCATTTAATCATACCATGTTGTTCATTATAGCTTGTAATAAAAGGTATTCTTAATGTTTCATTCATAACCTCATTTCTTTTTCTGCTCTTGCTCAATTTTCAAATACTGCTATTCTCACTAATAGGGTCCGGATCTTTTTTTTTTTTTTAAAGATAAGCTCTTCCTGATTATTTTTTCTTATTTCTTTCATATCTTTATTAACTAGATCCATGTTATATCCCTTTTCTTTAAATCTTTCGGCTATGATATTTGCTTGTATGTCAAAATCTTCTACTCTCGTACAGTTTTTCATGACTCTGAGAAACTGTTCTTTGGGAATATTCTTTTTCCATTTGTCGAGATGACAACTTTGTGAGTGTATATAATTATTGGAGTCTGTACTTTTGAAAAAAGTTCTAGTTACTAAGTCATTATTAATTATTTCTATATCTATGTCTAGAAATCTGATTTTTGTCTTACTCCACTCATGGGTAAAAGTTTATCCAAAAGTATTACAATTTAAATCATTTATAAATAGTTCCAACAATTCTGAGTCACCTTTCTATATAAGGAACAGGTCATCTATATAGCGTCTATAGAGCACAGGTTTGCACTCCATGGAGAATCTTTCATCCATTGTTCTTCAAAGAAACCCATAAACAAATTGGCGTAACTGGGTTTGAACCTTGTGCCCATTGCTGTCCCTTTGACCTGCAAATAGTATTTGCCATTACATTGAAAATAATTATTATTAAGGATAAAATCCACACAATCTGTAATAAAATGACCTTGATCTATCTTCATATTTAAATCTCTTTCTATAAAAGTTTTCAATTCATTTAATCCCAATGAATGTTCTATATTAGTGTATAAGGAACTGATGTCACATGTAAGTAACATATAATTGTCTTTCCATTCCAGATTTTTTAAAAGACCTATAAAATCTGTAGAGTCCTTTAGATAGGAAGAGAGCGTTTTCACGTAAGTTTGTAGGAAGCCGTCCACGTATTGGGACAGATTACTAGTAAGTGAATCTATTCCCAATATTATGGGCCGTCCTGGGGGATTGTCAAGATGTTTATGTATTTTTGATAAAAAGTTAAATATAGGGGTTTTAGGTTCTAATACATTCAAGAAATGAAATTGCTATATTTTTAGCTTTTTCTAACAGAATAAAGAGGTCCTTTTGTTGTTTTTGAATGGGGTTAATGGGTAATTCTCTTTATGTAGTTTCATCTTGTAATAATCTATTGGCCTCTTTTAGATAATCGTCTATGTCCATAATTACCAACCCACCACCCTTGCCTGCCTGGACACATTTCTTCAATGTATTAGAATCTAAAACCCCTATATTTTACTTTTTACTAAAAATACATAAAAATCTTGACAATCCCCCAGGATAGCCCATTCTACTAATGGTATAAAATTTGAGATAAGAGAAGTGATCAGATGTACAGATAAGAACATAATTTATATCCTACAATGCTCATGCAATCTATACTATTTAGGTCAAACAAGCAGAGTTTTTTTTATTATTTTTTTTAATGAATCAATTACTCTGAATCTCATATTATAACTTTCTTATGTTTTATTCTACTTCTGATGACAAATATTTCACTGATTTTAGCATTTAATTAGCGCTATTCTCTACTCATTCTCTCACACGTTGTCTATTTCTCGTCCTGTTAGTGGTACTTGACACCTCAGGAGAATTAGCAGCTCTTTTATGTGCATTTTTTTGTCAAGGGTCAGCGCTTGAAAATACACTTCTCTAATAAATATATATATATATATATATATATATATATATATATATACTTTTTTCTATATATAAAAACATGTCTTATATTAATAAATCTTTTATGTAATATCACCATTATCACTAAGAATACATTATATTACATATTATTTCTGTATCTGGATTGCAACAAATCTATTGCAATAAAAACATAATTTATGTAAGAACTTACCTGATAAATTAATTTCTTTCATAGTGGCAAGAGTCCATGAGCTAGTGACGTATGGGATATACATTCCTACCAGGAGGGGGCAAAGTTTCCCAAACATCAAAATACCTATAATTACACCTCCCACCTCACTCATTCCTTATTTTAACGTGTAGCCAAGAAGTGAGGTGTAAAAGAAGGAGTAAAAAGCATACAAAAAGAGGAACTGGAAAAATAAAGTGCTTTATACAAAAAATCATAACCACAAAAAATAGGGTGGGTCTCATGGACTCTTGCCACTATGAAAGAAAGGAATTTATCAGGTAAGTTCTTACATAAATGATGTTTTCTTTCATGTAAGTGGCAAGAGTCCATGAGCTAGTGACTTAAGGGATATAATACACAAGATGTGGAAATCCACGAGTCACTAGAGAGAGTCACTAGAGAGGGAGGGATAAAATTACAACAGCTAAATCCAAAAAAATAATTAAAGAGACACTGAACCCACATTTTTTCTTTCACGATTCAGATAGAGCATGCAATTTTAAGCAACTTTCTAATTTACTCCTATTATCATTTTTTCTTCATTCTCTTGCTATCTTTATTTGAAAAAGCTAAGGAGCCAGACAATTTTTGGTTTAGTACCCTGGACATGCACTTGTTTATTAGTGGGTGACTAATCAGCAAGAACAACCCAGGTTGTTCACCAAAAATGGGCCGGCATCTAAATTTACATTCTTGCTTTTCAAATAAAGATACCAAGAGAATGAAGAAAATTTGATAATAGGAGTAAATTAGAAAGTTGCTTAAAATTGCATGCTCTATCTGAATCACAAAATAAAAAAATTGGGTTCAGTGTCACTTTAAGTTTTCTTAAACATTTTTAAAAAAAACTAAAATCAAAGGCACTGCCTGAAGAACCTTTCTACCAAAGACTGCTTCCGAAGAAGCAAACACATAAAAATGGTAACATTTTGTAAAAGTTTGCAAAGAAGACCAAGTTGCTGCTTTGTAAATTTGATCAACTGAAGCTTCATTCTTGAAAGCCTAAGAAGTGGCAACTGATCTAGTAGAATAAGCTGTAATTCTCTAAGGCGGAGATTGCTCCGCCTCCAAATAAGATTTGTGAATCAAAAGTTTCAACCAAGATGCCAGAGAAATGGCAGAGGCTTTCTGACCTTTCCTGGAACCAGAAAAAATAACACATAGACTAGAAGTCTTTCTGAAATCTTAAGTAGCCTCAACATAATATTTCAAAGCTCTTACCACATCCAAAGAATGTAAACACCTTTCAAGAGTATTCTTAGGATTAGGACACAAGGAAGGAACAACAATTTCCCTATTAATGTTGTTAGAATTCACAACTTTAGGCAAAAATGTAAACGAAGTTCGCAAAACAGAAAAATCAGATAAGGAGACTCACAAGAGAGAGCAGTCAATTCAGAAACTATTCTAGCAGAAGAGATAGCTAAAAGAAATAACACTTTCCAAGAAAGTAATTTAATATCCAGAGAATGCATATGCTCAAAAGGAGAAGCCTGTAAAATCTTCAAAACCAAATTGAGACTCCAAGGAGGACAAAACAGTGAATATCAGGAAGTTTAGCAATCTTTCTATGAAATAAGACAGAAAGAGCAGAAATGTATCCTTTGAAAGTATTTGCAGACAACCCCTTATCCAAACTATCCTGAAGAAACTGTAAAATGAATGAATGCCAAGAATAATTATGAGTGGAACACCATGAAATATAGGTTTTCCAAACCTGATGATACATTTTCCTTGAAACAGACTTACGAGCCTATATCATCAGAAACCTCTATGACTAAGCACTAAGCTTTCAATTTCCATGCCTTCAAATTTAGAGATTTGAGATCCTGATGGAAAAATGGCCCTTGAGACAGAAGGACTGGCCTTAAAGGAAATGGCCAAGGCTGGCAACTGGACATACGGACAAGATCCGCATATAAAAACCTGTGGAGTCATGCTGGTGCTATCAGAAACACATGAGATTGTTCCATTATGATCTTGGATATCACCCTTGGAAGAAGAACCAGAGGTGGAAAAATATAAGCAGGTTGGTAAAACTAAGGAACTGCTAAGGCATCAACCATATCCGCCTGAGGATCCCTGGACCTGGAAAGATATCTGGGAAGCTTTTTGTTTAGATGAGAGGCCATCGGATATATTTCTGGAAAACCCCACATCTGTACAAGATGAAAAAACACATCTGGATGGAGAGACCACTCCCCCGGATGTAAAGCCTGACGGCTGAGATAATCCGCTTCCCAATTGTCTACACCTGGGATATGAATCGCAGACATTTGACAAGAGTTGGATTCCGCCCAAGAAAGTATCCGAGATACTTCTTTCATTGCTGAAGGACTGCGAGTCCCTCCTTGATGATTGACATATGCCACTGTTGTGATATTGTCTGTTTGAAAATAAATGTAAAGTTCTCTCTTCAATAGAGGCCACGCCTGAAGAGCTCTAAAAATAGCATGGAGTTCTAAAATATTGATTGGTAACCTCGCCTCTTGAGGATTCCAAAACCCTTGTGCTGTTAGAGACCCCCAGACAGCTCCCCAACCTGTGAGACTTGCATCTGTTTTGATCACAGTCCAGGTAGGACGAACAAATGGCCCCTTGAACAATAAGGTGATGGTCTAACCACCAAGTCAGAGAAAGTTGAGTGTTGGGATTTAAGTATATCAGTTGTGATATCTGAGTATAATCCCTGCACCATTAGTGCAACATACAAATCTGTAGAGGCCTCATATGAAAATGAGCAAAGGGGATCGCGTCCGATGCTACAGTCATGAGACCTAAAACTTCCATGCACATAGCCACTGAAGGGAATGGTAGAGACTGAAGGTTTAGACAAGCTAAAACTAACTTCATTTGTCTCTTGTCTGTCAGAGAAAGAGTCATGGACACTGAATCTATCTGGAAACCTAAAAAGGTGACCATTGTCTGAGGAATCAAGAAACTCTTTGGTAAATTGATCTGCCAACCATGTTTTTAAAGAAACCACACTAGTTGTTTTGTGTGCGATTCTGCTAAATGAAAAGATTGAGCTAGTACCAAGATATCGTCCAAATAAGGAAACACTGCAATACCCTGCTCTCTGATTACAGATAGAAGGGCACCGAGAACCTTCAAAAAGATTCTTGGAGCTGTCGCTAGGCCAAAGGGAAGAGCGACAAATTCGTAATGCTTGTCTAGAAAAGAGAATCTCAGAAAACTATAGTGGTCTGGGTGAATTGGAATATGAAGATAAGCGTCCTGTAAGTCTATTGTGGACATGAAATGACCTTGCTGAACAAAAGGCAGAATAGTCCTTATAGTCACCATGTTGAAAGTTTGGACTCTTACAAAACTATTTAAAAATTTCAGATCCAGAATTGGTCTGAATGAATCTTCTTTCTTTGGGACAATGAATAGATTTGAATAAAAACCCAAAACCCCTTCCTACAGAGGAACTGAAACAATCACCCCATAAATCTCTAGGTCTGAAACACACTTCTGAAAAGCCTGAGCCTTCACAGGGTTTGTTGGAACATGAGAAAGAAAGAATTTTCCCATAGGAGGTCTTAATTTGAAACCTATTCGATACCCCTGAGAAACAATATTCCGAATCCACTGATTTTGAACAGAAACTGTCCAAATGTGTTGATATCATTTCATTCCGCCCCCACCAGTTGAACTGGTTTGAGGGCGGGCCGCACCTTCATGCAGTCTTAGGGGCTGGATTTGGTTTCTAATAAGGCATGGATTTATTCCAATTTGGAGATGGTCTCCAATTAGAGCCAGAGGCCTTAGGGGAAGGAGAGGTCTTTTGTTCTCTATTCTGACGAAAGGAACGAAAACGATTGGGTGCTTTAAATTTACCCTTAGATTTCTTATCTTGGGGCAGGAAAACTCCCTTTCTCCAACATTGGTGTGTCCGGTCCACGGCGTCATCCTTACTTGTGGGATATTCTCTTCCCCAACAGGAAATGGCAAAGAGTCCCAGCAAAGCTGGTCACATGATCCCTCCTAGGCTCCGCCCACCCCAGTCATTCTCTTTGCCGTTGCACAGGCAACATCTCCACGGAGATGGTTAAGAGTTTTTTTGGTGTTTAAATGTAGTTTTTATTCTTCTATCAAGTGTTTGTTATTTTAAAATAGTGCTGGTATGTACTATTTACTCTGAAACAGAAAAGGATGAAGATTTCTGTTTGTAAGAGGAAGATGATTTTAGCAGACAGTAACTAAAATCGATTGCTGTTTCCACACAGGACTGTTGAGATGAAGTAACTTCAGTTGGGGGAAACAGTTAGCAGACTTTTCTGCTTAAGGTATGACTAGCCATATTTCTAACAAGACCATGTAATGCTGGAAGGCTGTCATTTCCCCTCATGGGGACCGGTAAGCCATTTTCTTAGTCAAACATAAAAGAATAAAGGGCTTAAAAAAGGGCTTAAAAACTGGTAGACATTTTTATGGGCTAAAACGATTGCTTTATTGGGGCATATTATGCAGATTCTAGCTAATAATTGACATTATAATCTTGGGGAACGTCTAAAAAACGGCAGGCACTGTGTTGGAACCCTTTTTTAGTCTGGGGGCCTTTCTAGTTATAGACTGAGCCTCATTTTCGCGCCATTACTGCGCAGTTGTTTTTGGAGAGCAAGGCATGCAGATGCATGTGTGAGGATCTAAGAATCACTAAAAAAGCTTCTAGAAGGCGTCATTTGGTATCGTATTCCCCTCTGGGCTTGGTTGGGTCTCAGCAAAGCATATAGCTGGGACTGTATAGGGGTTAAATTTGAAAACGGTGTGCAATACTTTTAATGCTTTAAGACACTGTGGTGAAATTTTGGTAATTTTTGAACAATTCCTTCATACTTTTTCACATATTCAGTAATAAAGTGTTTTCAGTATGAAATTTAAAGTGACAGTAACGGTTTTATTTTAAAACGTTTTTTGTGCTTTGTTGACAAGTTTAAGCCTGTTTAACATGTCTGTACCATCAGATAAGCTATGTTCTATATGTATGAAAGCCAATGTGTCTCCCCATTTAAATTTATGTGATAATTGTGCCATAGTGTCCAAACAAAGTAAGGACAGTAATGCCACAGATAATGATATTGCCCAAGATGATTCCTCAAATGAGGGGAGTAAACATGATACTACATCATCCCCTACTGTGTCTACACCAGTTTTGCCCACACAGGAGGCCCCTAGTACATCTAGTGCGCCAATACTTATTACCATGCAACAATTAACGGCTGTAATGGATAACTCCATAGCAAATCTTTTATCCAAAATGCCTACTTATCAGAGAAAGCGCGATTGCTCTGTTTTAAACACTGAAGAGCAAGAGGACGCTGATGATAACTGTTCTGACATACCCTCACACCAGTCTCAAGGGGCCATGAGGGAGGTTTTGTCTGATGGAGAAATCTCAGATTCAGGAAAAATTTCTCAACAAGCTGAACCTGATGTTGTGACATTTAAATTTAAATTAGAACATCTCCGCGCACTGCTTAAGGAGGTGTTATCTACTCTGGATGATTGTGACAATTTGGTCATTCCAGAGAAATTATGTAAGATGGACAAGTTCCTAAAGGTTCCGGTGCCCCCCGACGCTTTTCCTATACCCAAGCGGGTGGCGGACATAGTAAATAAAGAGTGGGAAAAGCCCGGCATACCTTTTGTTCCCCCCCCTATATTTAAGAAATTATTTCCTATAGTCGCCCCAGAAAGGACTTATGGCAGACAGTCCCCAAGGTCGAGGGGGCGGTTTCTACTCTAAACAAACGCACTACTATTCCTATCGAAGATAGTTGTGCTTTCAAAGATCCTATGGATAAAAAATTAGAGGGTTTGCTTAAAAAGATTTTTGTACAGCAAGGTTATCTTCTACAACCAATTTCATGCATTGTTCCTGTCACTACGGCAGCGTGTTTCTGGTTCGAGGAACTAGAAAAGTCGCTCAATAAAGAATCTTCGTATGAGGAGGTTATGGACAGAGTTCAAGCACTTAAATTGGCTAACTCTTTTGTTTTAGATGCCGCTTTGCAATTAGCTAGATTAGCGGCGAAAAATTCAGGGTTTGCTATCGTGGCGCGCAGAGCGCTTTGGCTAAAGTCTTGGTCAGCGGATGTGTCTTCCAAGACAAAATTGCTTAACATTCCTTTCAAAGGTAAAACATTATTTGGACCTGATTTGAAAGAGATTATTTCAGACATCACTGGGGGAAAGGGCCACGCCCTCCCACAGGATAGGTCTTTTAAGGCTAAAAATAAGCCTAATTTTCGTCCCTTTCGCAGAAACGGACCAGCCTCTAATTCTGCATCCTCTAAGCAAGAGGGTAATACGTCACAACCCAAACCAGCCTGGAAACCAATGCAAGGCTGGAACAAGGGTAAGCAGGCCAAGAAGCCTACCACTGCTACCAAAACAGCATGAAGGGATAGCCCCCGATCCGGGACCGGATCTAGTGGGGGGCAGACTCTCTCTCTTTGCTCAGGCTTGGGCAAGAGATGTTCAGGATCCTTGGGCACTAGAAATAGTTTCTCAAGGTTATCTCCTGGAATTCAAGGAACTACCCCCAAGGGGAAGGTTCCACAGGTCTCACTTATCTTCAAACCAAATAAAGAGACAGGCATTCTTACATTGTGTAGAAGACCTGTTAAAGATGGGAGTGATACATCCAGTTCCAATAAGAGAACAAGGAATGGGATTTTATTCCAATCTGTTCATAGTTCCCAAAAAAGAGGGAACATTCAGACCAATTTTGGATCTGAAGATCCTAAAAAAATTTCTCAGGGTACCATCGTTCAAAATGGAAACTATTCGAACGATCCTACCTACCATCCAGGAAAATCAATTTATGACTACCGTGGATTTAAAGGATACGTACCTACATATTCCTATCCACAAGGAACATCATCAGTTCCTAAGGTTCGCTTTTCTGGACAAGCATTACCAGTTTGTGGCACTTCCATTCGGATTAGCCACTGCTCCAAGGATTTTCACAAAGGTACTAGGGTCCCTTCTAGCGGTTCTAAGACCAAGGGGCATTGCAGTAGTACCTTACTTGGACGACATCCTAATTCAAGCGTCGTCCCTGTCAAAAGCAAAGGCTCATACGGACATCGTCCTAGCCTTTCTCAGATCTCACGGATGGAAGGTGAACAAAGAAAAAAGTTCTCTGTCCCCGTCAACAAGAGTTCCCTTCTTGGGAACAATAATAGATTCCTTAGAAATGAGGATTTTTCTGACAGAGGTCAGAAAATCAAAGCTTCTAAGCTCTTGTCAAGTACTTCATTCTGTTCCTCGTCCTTCCATAGCGCAGTGCATGGAAGTAATAGGATTGATGGTTGCAACAATGGACATAGTTCCTTTTGCACGAATTCATCTAAGACCATTACAACTGTGCATGCTCAGACAGTGGAATGGGGATTATACAGACTTGTCTCCGATGATTCAAGTAGATCAAAAGACCAGAGATTCACTCCGTTGGTGGCTGACCCTGGACAATCTGTCACAGGGAATGAGCTTCCGCAGACCAGAGTGGGTCATTGTCACGACCGACGCCAGTCTAGTGGGCTGGGGCGCGGTCTGGAAATCCCTGAAAGCTCAGGGTCTATGGTCTCGGGAAGAGTCTCTTCTCCCGATAAACATTCTGGAACTGAGAGCGATATTCAATGCTCTCAGAGCTTGGCCTCAACTAGCAAAGGCCAAATTCATAAGGTTTCAGTCAGACAACATGACGACCGTTGCATATATCAATCATCAGGGGGGAACAAGGAGTTCCCTGGCGATGAAAGAAGTGACCAAGATAATTCAATGGGCGGAGGATCACTCCTGCCACTTGTCTGCGATCCACATCCCAGGAGTGGAAAATTGGGATGCGGATTTTCTGAGTCGTCAGACATTCCTTCCGGGGGAGTGGGAACTCCATCCGGAAATCTTTGCCCAAATAACTCAATTATGGGGCATTCCAGACATGGATCTGATGGCGTCTCGTCAGAACTTCAAGGTTCCTTGCTACGGGTCCAGATCCAGGGATCCCAAGGCGACTCTAGTAGATGCACTAGTAGCACCTTGGACCTTCAACCTAGCTTATGTATTCCCACCGTTTCCTCTCATTCCCAGGCTGGTAGCCAGGATCAATCAGGAGAGGGCCTCGGTGATCTTGATAGCTCCTGCGTGGCCACGCAGGACTTGGTATGCAGACCTGGTGAATATGTCATCGGCTCCACCATGGAAGCTACCTTTGAGACAGGACCTTCTTGTTCAGGGTCCATTCGAACATCCGAATCTGGTTTCCCTCCAACTAACGGCTTGGAGATTGAACGCTTGATTTTATCAAAGCGTGGGTTTTCAGATTCTGTAATAGATACTCTGATTCAGGCTAGAAAGCCTGTAACTAGAAAAATTTACCATAAAATATGGAAAAAATATATCTGTTGGTGTGAATCTAAAGGATTCCCATGGAACAAGATAAAAATTCCTAAGATTCTATCCTTTCTACAAGAAGGTTTGGAGAAAGGATTATCTGCAAGTTCTCTAAAGGGACAGATCTCTGCTTTATCTGTTTTACTTCACAAAAGACTGGCAGCCGTGCCAGATGTTCAAGCATTTGTTCAGGCTCTGGTTAGGATCAAGCCTGTTTACAGACCTTTGACTCCTCCCTGGAGTCTAAATCTAGTTCTTTCAGTTCTTCAAGGGGTTCCGTTTGAACCTTTACATTCCATAGATATTAAGTTACTATCTTGGAAAGTTTTGTTTTTAGTTGCAATTTCTTCTGCTAGAAGAGTTTCAGAGTTATCTGCTCTGCAATGTTCTCCGCCCTATCTGGTGTTCCATGCAGATAAGGTGGTTTTGCGTACTAAGCCTGGTTTTCTTCCGAAAGTTGTTTCCAACAAAAATATTAACCAGGAGATAGTTGTACCTTCTTTGTGTCCGAATCCAGTTTCAAAGAAGGAACGTTTGTTACACAATTTGGACGTAGTCCGTGCTCTAAAATTCTATTTAGAGGCTACTAAAGATTTCAGACAAACATCTTCCTTGTTTGTTGTTTATTCTGGTAAAAGGAGAGGTCAAAAAGTGACTTCTACCTCTCTTTCCTTTTGGCTTAAAAGCATTATCCGATTGGCTTATGAGACTGCCGGACGGCAGCCTCCTGAAAGAATCACAGCTCACTCCACTAGGGCTGTGGCTTCCACATGGGCCTTCAAGAACGAGGCTTCTGTTGACCAGATATGTAAGGCAGCGACTTGGTCTTCACTGCACACTTTTGCCAAATTTTACAAATTTGATACTTTTGCTTCTTCGGAGGCTATTTTTGGGAGAAAGGTTTTGCAAGCCGTGGTGCCTTCCATTTAGGTGACCTGATTTGCTCCCTCCCTTCATCCGTGTCCTAAAGCTTTGGTATTGGTTCCCACAAGTAAGGATGACGCCGTGGACCGGACACACCAATGTTGGAGAAAACAGAATTTATGCTTACCTGATAAATTACTTTCTCCAACGGTGTGTCCGGTCCACGGCCCGCCCTGGTTTTTTATAATCGGGTCTGATGAATTATTTTCTCTAACTACAGTCACCACGGTATCATATGGTTTCTCCTATATATATTTCCTCCTGTCCGTCGGTCGAATGACTGGGGTGGGCGGAGCCTAGGAGGGATCATGTGACCAGCTTTGCTGGGACTCTTTGCCATTTCCTGTTGGGGAAGAGAATATCCCACAAGTAAGGATGACGCCGTGGACCGGACACACCGTTGGAGAAAGTAATTTATCAGGTAAGCATAAATTCTGTTTTCTGCCGCTGAAAGTGGAGATAATAGAATCCAATTGAGAACCAAATAAATTACTACCCTGAAATTATAAAGATAGTAATCTAGATTTAGACACCATATCCGCATTCCAAGATTTAAGCCATAAATCTCTTCTAGTAAGAATAGTTAAAGACATACGGGTAGTTTACGAGTCTTGCGTTATGAGGGGTGCGGTGCTAACGTGCAGTTTATTCTCACCGCTCACTTTCCTACAGCGCTGGTATTACAGGTTTTTACAAACCAGGCGTTAACAGGCAAGAAGTGAGCGTAGAGCAAAATTGAGCTCCACATACCAGCGCTGCTTAAGTCAGCGGTGAGCTGGTTGTACGTGCTCGTGCACGATTTCCCCATAGACATCAGTGGGGAGACCCGGCTGAGAAAAAGTCTAACACCTGCCAAAAAGCAGCGTAAAGCTCAGTAACGCAGCCCCATTGATTCCTATGGGGAAACACATTTTATGTTTACACCTAACACCCTAACATGAACCCCGAGTCTAAACACCCCTAATCTTACACTTATTAACCCCTAATATGCCGCCCCGACATTGCCAACACCTACATTATACTTATTAACCCCTAATCTGCTGCCCCCAACATCGCCGACACCTACATTATATTTATTAACCCCTAATCTGCTGCCCACAACATCGCCGACACCTACATAATGTTATTAACCCCTAATCTGCCACCCCAACGTCACACCCACTAGAATAAACATATTAACCCCTAAACCGCCGTACTTTCCGCTTTGCAAATACTAGTTAAATGTTATTAACCCCTAATCTGCCGCCCCTAACATCGCCGCCACTATTCTAAGTTTATTAACCCCTAAAAGACTAACCCTAACACCGCCTAACTTAAATATAATTTAAATAAATCTAAATAAAATTCCTATCATTAACTAAATTATTCCTATTTAAAACTAAATACTTACCTGTAAAATAAACCCTAAGCTAGCTACAATATAACTAATAGATATAGCTGATTAAATCAACCAATCGGATTTTTCCTACCTTAATTCCGATTGGCTGATAGAATCCTATCAGCCAATCGGAATTCGAGGGACGCCATCTTGGATGAAATCATTTAAAGGAACTGTCATTCGTCGAGTAGTCGTCGTGCTGGAAGGATGCTCCGCGCCGGATGTCTTCAAGATGGAGTTGCTCCTCGTCGGATGGAAGAAGATAGAAGATGAAGCCTTCTGCCGGTCCAGATGTCCTCTTCTGCCCGGATAGGATGAAGACTTCTGCCGGTCCGGATGTCCTCTTCTGCTCGGATAGGATGAAGATTTCTGCCGGTCCGGATGTCCTCTTCTGCCCCATCGGATGAAGACTTCTGCCCGGATCGGATGACCACTGGTGCCCAGCTGGGTGAAGACGGCTCAAGGTAGGGTGATCTTCAATGGGGTAGTGTTAGGTTTTATTAATGGGGGATTGGGTGGGTTTTAGAGTAGGGGTGTGTGGGTGGTGGGTTGTAATGTTGTGGGGGTATTGTCTTTTTTTTTACAGGTAAAAGAGCTGATTACTTTGAGGTAATGCCCTGCAAAAAGCCCTTTTAAGGGCTATTTGTAATTTAGTATAGGGTAGGGCATTTTATTATTTTGGGGGGCTTTTTATTTTATTAGGGGGCTTAGATTAGGTGTAATTAGTTTAAACTTCTTGTAATATTTTTTTTCTGTAATTTAGTGTTTGTTTTTGTACTATAGTTTATTTAATTTAATTGTATTTTATTTTAGCTAATTGTAGTTAATTAATTTAATTTATTTATTGATAGTGTAGTGTTAGGTGTATTTGTAACTTAGGTTAGGATTTATTTTACAGGTAATTTTGTAATTATTTTAACTAGGTAGCTATTAAATAGTTATTAACTATTTAATAGCTATTGTACCTAGTTAAAATAAATACAAAGTTCCCTGTAAAATAAAAATAAATCCTACAATAGCTATAATGTAATTATTAATTATATTGTAGCTATCTTAGGGTTTATTTTATAGGTAAGTATTTAGTTTTAAATAGGAATAATTTAGTTAATAATAGTAATATTATTTAGATTTATTTAAATAATAATTAAGTTAGGGGGGTGTTAGGGTTAGACTTAGGTTTAGGGGTTAATAAATTTAATATAGTGGCGGCGACGTTGGGGGCGGGAGATTAGGGGTTAATAAATTTAATGTAGGTGGCGGCGGTTTAGGGGGGTCAGATTAGGGGTTAATAAATGTAATATAGTGGCGGCGGTGTAGGGGGGTCAGATTAGGGGTTAATAAATGTAATATAGTGGCGGCGGTGTAGGGGGGTCAGATTAGGGGTTAATAAATTTAATGTAGGTGGCAGCAGTGTAAGGGGGTCCGATTAGGGGTTAATAAATTTAATGTAGGTGGCGGTGCGTCTGGGAGCGATGGTTTAGAGGTTAATACACTTTATTAGATATTGCAGTGGGGGATTGCGGTTGACAGGTAGATAGACATTGCGTATGCGTTAGGTGTTAGTTTTTTTTTTTACGGCATTTTATGGAGTTACAGTGCTCCCAAACTCAGCGCAAGGCCTGCTACGGCTGCTTTTTATGGCGAGGTGAAAATGGAGTAAGATTTCTCAATTTTCGCCACGTAAGGCCTTGCGCTGGATATTGGATACCAACTTACGACGCAATCCCATGTTAGCCTATGGGAGTAAAAATTGTGGGCAACGGGTGAAATATACGGGCGTAACTTGTATGCTACGCCGTATATGTGATACCAAAACAGCGCAAAAAACGTCGCCACCGGCTTTTGCGGGCGACGCTACATATCGGATCGGGCCCATAATGGTCACTCTAACTTTTTCCCATAGACTTCAATAGCAAAAACTAACACCTATCGGTTGTGCGCTAACCCAACACTGAGTAAGACCTACAGCACTAAACAGAAATAAGTAATAAATATTTTACATTCCTATGTTCTTCACATAGGATAAAATAGTGCATTTAGTTAGAGAACCACCACACCTTCCCAGAGCGGAGTCTTGTATTACACAAAGAAAGTATTCACTGACAGAATACACACCACTTTGCTTTGTTCTTTTAGTATTATTTGTTAAAAACTAAATCTAGGTAGGCTCATATTCTAAAGTTTAAGCCCTTGAAGGCCACCTCTTATTTTTAGTGCATTTTGACAGTTTTTCACAGCTAGACAATGCTAGTTCATGTGTGCCATATAGATAACATTGTGCTCACTCCCGTGGAGTTGCCTAGTAGTCAGCACTGATTGGCTAAAATGCAAGTCTGTCAAAAGAACTAAAATAAGCGGGCAGTCTGCAGAGACTTAGATACAAGGTAATTACAGAGGTAAAAAGTGTATTAATATAACTGTGTTGGTTATGCAAAACTAGGGAATGGGTAATAAAGGGATTATCTATCTTTTTAAACAATAAACATTCTGGAGTAGACTGCCCCTTTAATCCTTATCCTCTAGTCACAAACAGCATATATGCGTATGCTGCTGAACAGTAATATATTTTACTTGAAGCATTTTTGCTAATGGAAATATATTGCAAAAATTATTTTAATTTAAACTGAAAGGCATTCATGAACATTTCAATTTTGACCTTTCTATACCTTTAACCCCTTAATGACCGGGAATTTCAGATACTTTTTAGTATTTTTGCTATCACTTCATTTAAACAAGAACAGAGCCTTGTTTTTTTATGGTTGTTAAAGTGACACAAGTCACTAGCCACAGACACTAGTTACTTACCTTGTTTAGGCCTAAGCAGCACTGGGCAGAAAACAGACACTAGTAATTTGTTGCTGAAAAAGCACTTCCACACTACTCATAAGGTCATTAAGCATGATTATTTGTACTTTTGTTTTGTAGCTGATATTTTCTAGTCAGCTTTTTACAGCAATGCTGCATCACTTTCAAATGCTCTCACAGAAAATAGCTAACTTCTATAAAGGACAAAGAGGTCAATTTTATAACACAAGTATTTTGGAATTTGATTTTTTCAAATATATGGCCTGTCTGAATGTGACTTATCAGATTCATTATTACTAACTAATTTGCTGTGTAACGTAACTAAAATCTAATTTCATTTCATAGCATTATCTTTAAATAATATAACTAAATTGGAAAGTTGTTTACAAGTGTATGCTCTGTCTTAATCATACATGAGTGTCTAATTTTAACTTTACTGTCCATTTAAAGCCATTACACTTTATCGAATCTAGCCACACTATGAAATGCCTAGGGTGATGAGTTGGGGGAGGGGTTGACAGGCAGCTTACTGGAAAGGAGAAGTGTCATTAGCATAGTCTGTTCCTATATATCACTCTGTTAAAAAGTGGTTTCCTCTCAGCCACTCCACAGACTGTTATGACAGCAACTACAGCTTCAGCCTGCACAGCTGCATGAGAGAAGACAGGAGTGAGATCAGAAGGTTAGGGACAGGAGGTTTAAGCTATAGGGAATGCACAGGGCCAGACTTATATACAACTTATTATTATATGATTAGTCAAATAAAAGAAGTGAAAGAGGGCTACAATTGTATAGAGACACAAGCTGGAGAAAAGTAACAGGAAAGCTGTGTATGTAAATGGGGTAGGTTTGCTATTAGGCAAAGCAGACAGCTACCAAGGGGCAACATCACGGGCTTAGTATAGGGACGAAACTACAGGGGGTGCAGAGGTTGCAATTGCGACCGGGCACAGGGTACCTCCTTTTGCAGACATGTAATCTGATTCACATTTTTTTTCTGTGTTAAATGTAAAAAAAAAAAAAGATATGTATCAAATCCACTTTTTTGGGGGGGTCCCTTCTTAGATTCTTGCACCTGGGCCCTGTGGTTTCTAGTTAAACCTCTGGCTTAGTAGATTGTACTTACTGATGTAAGAATTTCAAATCATGGTAAAAGGGTGACACTACCTACCAATAAAATAATAAATCCATAAATTATAATCTATAAATCCCAGTTCAACTAAGAACTATAAAAACAAAAACACACAAACCAAAACAAAATACAGTACAAAGACATATCTAAATAATATACATAAGCTGAGATCCAGATATTAAAAAAATAAAGAATCATGAGATAGATTATTGACTAATTTTGATTCTGCAAGTAACCATCTGTCATGAGCTGGCCTTACTGCACATAAGAAATACAAGTTCATTGTGTATGGGTACATTTATGGGATATTGTAATATTAATACCACCTCTAAATAGCAGCTTTCATTTCTATATAATTAAAATCATAGTTTATACAGAAGCTTTTCTCATCCCCTATTACAATAGAATTACTCACTGTACACTTTCGACCCAATAGCTGAAAGACCTTCTGATTTTCTTGGGGCATGAGAAGTGTAGAGGAGACATTTTCCTGGGTTCTTGGCCCGGTTTTGGTACCACCACGACTCATGGTTGAGCGCTAACTGTTTATGTAAGTCTGCAAATACAAAAAGGGAACTTCTGTATGTCACAAATGAGTAAGCGGAAATACAAAACCACTAGACTAGCAAACCAAAGGAAATTGTAATATTTGTACTGCAAGAATCTGGGTGGTAAAACTGAATGGTGAGAGAAGTGTAGAAGATATGTGTAAGCATAAAAAGACCAAGCAGGAACCTCATGGAAGGATGGAAACAATAATAAAGTGGGGAACTACAAGTACAGGAGATTGCCTAGTAATGGAGGAGCATGTGACAGGGGTAATAAGTAGCATTATGAGTTTAAAAACAAAATATTTGCACAAATTGAAAAAGTATGTGGGGGTTATATATAATGGTGATCAAAGTTAGTGGCTACCAGTAATGCAAGAGGAACAGACATTTGGTATGCTGGAAATTAGGGAGGGCCAATTAAGAGGGATACTAGTAGTGCACAAGGAACAAATGTTGGGGATGTTAGTAATAAAGGAATACCAAGTGAGAGAGATACTAGTAGTGCACGAGGAACCAATGTGGGGGATGCTAGTAATAAAGGAATACCAAGTGAGAGAGATACTAGTAGTGCACAAGGAACAAATGTGGGGGATGCTAGTAATAAAGGAATACCAAGTGAGAGAGATACTAGTAGTGCACAAGGAACCAATGTGGGGGATGCTAGTAATAAAGGAATACCAAGTGAGAGAGATACTAGTAGTGCACAAGGAACCAATGTGGGGGATGCTAGTAATAAAGGAATACCAAGTGAGAGAGATACTAGTAGTGCACGAGGAACAAATGTGGGGGATGCTAGTAATAAAGGAATACCAAGTGAGAGAGATACTAGTAGTGCACGAGGAACAAAGGAAGGGGATGTTAGTAATTAAGGAATACCAAGTGAGAGAGATACTAGTAGTGCACGAGGAACAAATGTTGGGGATGTTAGTAATAAAGGAATACCAAGTGAGAAAGATACTAGTAGTGCACGAGGAACAAATGTGGGAGATGTTAGTAATTAAGGAATACCAAGTGAGAGGGATACTAGTAGTGCACGAGGAACAAAGGCGGGGGATGCTAGTAATAAAGGAATACCAAGTGAGAGAGATACTAGTAGTGCACAAGGAACAAATGCGGGGGATGTTAGTGAAAACTCGCCACCTTTTAACAGCCGAGAATAAAAACAGTGAAAACTGTAGTGAGAAAATGATTATAGAATCAAGCTGGGATTTTAGAGAAAATGTCATATTGTAAGGACCTTACCGGGATCTTCCAGGCCGGTACTTCCGGTCCCAGCAAATGCAAAGAATGACTTCTCTTTATCTTGCCGCCCCACATGGAGGGACACCGAGACTTTTGCCTCCCTGCTCCTGTATTCAGCTGTGTCTGCAGCTCTATAGGCACCCGCTGCCATGCGGTGCTTAGATTTAAAGGGGCCATGTCCTAATTATGGGAACTCTCACCTGGAGGTCTCAGGTGTGGGAGTTCATATACAAACTCACCTAGCCCATCACTCTGGGCTAGGTTATTGCATTACCTACCTTGCTCCTGAGACCTAAGCATGGCTACCTGATTCCTGTGTATGCTCACCTTGCTCCTGAGACCAAAGCATACTTATCTGATACCTGTTTATGCTCACCTTGCTCCTGAGATCAAAGCATACTTACCTGATAACTGTGTATCTTCACCTTGCTCCAGAGACCAAGAATACTTACCTTGTACTTGTGTATGCTCACCCTGCTCCAGACACCAACCATACTTACCTTGCACGTACGTCTGCTCACCTGGTTTCTGAATGCCAAGCAGAAGTTACTTGACACCGGTGTATGCTCACCTTGTTCCTTAAGCTGTACCTATCTGGTTTTCCGTGACAGTCTCACCAACAGTACCCGCTGGGTATCCTGTGCCTGCTGAGAACCCTGTATCTACCATACCAGTGACAGCCTTCCACAAACCAGCTGTGCCTGGTATCTGGTATTCCGTGACAGTCTCACCAACAGGACCTGCTGGATATCCTGTGCCTATTGAGAAACCTGTTTCTACCTTACTAGTGTCAGCCTTCTTCAAACCAGCTGCACCTATCAGGTATTCTGTGTCAACCGTATCATTTACTGTGCAATTCAAGCACCAGTGCCTATTGGACTTAGTTGTTGCAATCTACTTAAAGTATTCTGAACATTCTATTGGACTTTAGTATTTTGCATAAGGCCTATGTTCAAACTTGTTGTTTCTGTGATCTTCAAGCTGAACTACCAATTGTTCTTTTGCTTATCAGTAAAGCCTCAAAAATACTTTAATTGTTATTTGTATTTGTTCCTGCATTCAGCCACAAAATGGAACTCAAAGGAAGAGTTAAAGTTTTAACACAACAATTGATTGCAGTAACTCAAACTGTGAGTGCCTTACAAGAAAATCAGAACAGATTGGAATAGTAACTCCAAAGATCCCTCCAGCACCAGTAACTAGTGCACCTGTTTCAGAATTTGCTACAAGCAATCCATCTGAGCCTAGAGTTGCTCTACCTAAGAAATTTAATGGGGATTGGTCCCAATTCCGGACTTTTACTTGAGTCACAATGTGAACACCCTTACAAAACCTCTACTGCACAAGCTAAGATCTGTGCCCTTAAACAAAGTAAAAGAGATGAGGAAGAATATGTAATTGAGTTTCGTCGCCTTGCTACACTTACAGCCTGGAATGAAGCTGCTCTCCTTGATCAATTCTGGTTGAACCTGTCTGATACTTTTGAAAGATGAACTAGTACAAGTAGGGGTCCCTAAGAGTCTAGAAGGCCTAATCTTTTTGTCATCTTAGATTGATCACCGCCTTAGGGAGAAGCGGATCAAAAAAGCTGGTGCCTATAACCCTCCTCACAAGTGTTTTGTTTTGCCCTCTGCCTTAACCTTCACCAGCCGTCTCTGCTGAAGAACCCATGCAAATAGGAGGTGTCTGAGGTCCCCTCTCTGAAGACGAAAAGCAAAGAAGAAGGTTGCTAAACCTCTGGTTGAACTGCAGAAAGCCTGGACATATAGCTCAAGTGTACACTGCCAAGACCAACACTTCTAGGGGTAAGCAGCATCTTCCCTTCCTAACTATTAATCAAATGGCAAGATATTCAAAGCCTCATTTGTCCCTACCTCTTTCCTTGCAGTGGGACAAGAACTCAGTTAATCTACCTGTCATGATTGATCCAGGGGCCAGCGGACATTTTCTGGACACCCAATTAGCCAAAGGTCTGCATATTAGTGTCACTAAAGAAAAGCCAATTCACATACAGCTTAATGATGGGTCACCATTGAAAACCAGTCCAATCTCAAAAGAAACAATTTCTTTATCGGTCACAATTGGTCTTGGGCACCAAGAGACTGATATTGTTTTTTAGTAACTTCACCAGTGTTCCCTTTAGTGTTTGGCCTTCCCTGGTTGCAAAGACATAATCAATTTATCAACTGGAAAACTGGAACTGTACACCAATGTTGTCTTTAGCATTATCTTAAGTCCCTCATGAATGCTACCCTCCAACCCAGGACTCCAGTAAGACTTCAAATATTGGATATATACCAGGATTTTCATGATGTTTTTGAGAAGAAAGGAGCTGATACTCCCCATAGGGCTCCAATTCCCTTCGGTTGCATCTATCTATAATCAGAACCAGAGTTAAAGATGTTAAAAGAATATATTGAAGAAAATCAAACCATCCAAGTCACCTGCTGGGGCTGGCATATTCTTTGTCAGCAAAAAGGATGGAGGATTTAGCCAATCCACAAACTACAGGGACCTCAATGCCATTACTGTAAAAATAAATATTCATTACCACTTATTCCAGAACTCAGATCAGCAGTTATCTTCAGTTAAATTGATCTAAGAGGTGCTTACAATCTTGTAAGAGTACAGAAAGGAGATGAGTGGAAAACTGCCTTTCGTTCCCGTTATAGGCACTATGAATACACTGTGATGCCCTTTGCTACCTTTCAAAAGTTTGTCAATTAAATTTTTGTAAAATCCTGGACATTTATGTAGTAGCCTACCTACTCATTTACTTCTCTTTTCTGTACAACAACCTTATGATAATGTGAGAACTGTGCTATCCCGTCTACAATCTTATCGTCTATACTCTAAACTGGAGAAATTTCTCTTTTAAGTAGAATTCTTAGGCTTCATTTTAGCACCTGGAGATATCCATATGGATTCCAAGAAAATTGAAGCTATAATAAAGTGGCCCACTCCAGACAGTAAAAGAGCCATTCAACGCTTTGTGGGATTTGCAAACTTTTACAGAAAGTTTATAATGGACTTCTCTTGTGTTATTAAACCCATTACAGCCCTCACTAAGAATACCATCAAATTTCACTGGGCTAACAAAGCATAACAAGCTTTTGATAAAGTGTCTTTTTACCCCATTATCCATCCTGATTTTACCTGAACCACGACAGCCCTTCTATGTTGAATTTGATGCCCCTGAGACAGCAATTGGAGCAGTATTATCTAAAAGAGCCGGTAACAAGAATTACCTCCACCCTGTGGCCTTCCTGTCTCGAGTTCTCTCCAAAGCAAGAAACTGATGTGGGGGATAGAGAACTACTTGCCATAAAAACAGCCTTTGAGGAGTGCAGACATCTACTGGAGGGAGCCGATCACCCCATCACTGTTTTCATTGACTATAGAAATCTGGAATACTTACGTTCAGCTCGTAGACTCAAACCCAGACAGGCCCAGTGGACACACTTCTTTAGCTGCTTCTATTTTCTCAT
The DNA here is from genome assembly GCF_027579735.1 of Bombina bombina. Lineage (NCBI taxonomy): Eukaryota > Metazoa > Chordata > Amphibia > Anura > Bombinatoridae > Bombina > Bombina bombina. Next base: position 61,137,463 of record NC_069510.1, read on the forward strand.
TACATATCGACCTGGAGCCAAGAATGGCAAAGCAGATGTCTTATCCCATATTGAAGAAATTGAGAAGACAGTATATGAGCCAACTACTATTCTGCAACCAGAACATATTATAGCTAACAAAGCTTCCTTATGGGACACTACTCGTCTAAAGACTCAAAACCATGAAGAATCTTCTAGTTCCTCAGAACTTATTCAACATCCAGAGTTCCTGAAGTCCTACATTATTTACATGACCCCCCTCTGTGAGGACATGGGGTATCCATAAGAATCGAGAGTTAATTAGTCAAAAGTTCTGGTGGCCTGGCATGCAAAAGATATAAACTCTTTTGTACAGTCTTGTCCTGTGTGTATAGTTAACAAGGACTCACAACAATCTCCTTCAGGTCTCTTACCACCACCTCATGTGCCAAGCAGACCCTGGGCTGAAATTGCCATGGATTTTGTATTTGATTTAGCCTCTGCTCAAGGCTACACTTAAGTTTTAGTGGTAGTAGATAGCTTTTCTAAAATGGCCCATTTTAATACCACCAAGGGTGTACAGACCACACAGGTCACCACCAAGGGTGTGCAGATCACACAGCTTTTTTACAATTTTTCTACAATAGATTTTCTGACTGCATGGCTAACCAGAGACTATAGTGTCTGATAGGGGCCCCCAATTCACGTCTAAATTTTGGACAGCCTTTTGCAAATGACTTTACATTCAGTGGGCCCTATCAACTGATTTCTATCCCCAAACAGATGGCTAAGCTGAATGCACAAATCAAACTCAAAAGCAATACCTCAGATGCTATACTACAATGTTACAAGATGACTGGGCTCAATACCTTGCTTTGGCTGAATTTGCCTATAAAAATCAAGTTCATAGGCCTATGTCCATGTCCCCTTTTATAGGTACAATTCAACCATGTTACCTGGCTCCCTTCTCCAAAGCTCAGTTCCTGATGCTAATCAACATTTACAGGAGGCTTACAATACTTTCTCTGTAATAAAGAAGTGATTATTGGAGGCCCAACAACAATATAAACATTATGCTGACAAGAAGAGACATCTTACTCCTGCTTATCAAGTTAGAGACAAAGTATATTTATCCACTGCCAATCTTTGACTTGCTCTTCCTTCCAAGAAATTAGTCCCTTGCTTCATTGGACTTTTCATCATTGAAAAAATTATATCTCCAGTTGCAAGTTGTCTCCAGTTGCCATCTTCATATTGCATCAATCTAGTTTTTCATGTCTCTCTTCTCAAACCTGCAGTGCCTGACCCCTTTCCATTTCGCAAGGCACCTACTCCAGGGCATGTCATGGTGAAGACTATGAGGTTGAAGAAATTCTAAATGCCAGACTTCACAGAGGAAGACTGGAATACCTCATCCATTGAAAGGGATATGGTCCTGATGAAAGAAGTTTGTTACTAGCATCTGAAGTGCATGCTCCTGCACATATCAGAGACTTTAAAAAAAACATCTGAAGCATCCTGTTCTCAGTCATCCCCAAAGGTTACACCTAAAAAGGGGGCACTGTAAGGACCTAACCGGGAGCTACCGAGCTGGCCCCTCCATTCTTGTCAAATGCCGAGAATGACTTTGGCCTTCCTGCTCCTGTCTTCAGCTACTGTTGCAGCTCTCTAGGCGCATGTAGCCGCGCATTGCCTAGATTTACATGGGCCTTGTCCTAATTATAGGAACTCCCACCTGGAGGTATCAGGTGCAGGAATTCCTATAAAAACTAACCCAGCCCATTACTCTGGGCTGAGTTATTGCCTTAAATTATATTTTTCGTTTATATTATTTTCTGTGTTAACCACATTATTGTGATTTTTGTATTTATTATTGTTTATTTTTTGTTCAACCACGCCTATTTGCCTGATACCTGTGTATACTCACCTTACTCTAGAGACCAAGCATACTTACCTTTCACCTACGTATACTCACCTTGTTCCTGAAGCTGTACCTATCTGGTATTCCGTGACAATCTCAAAAACAGTACCTGCTGAGTATCCTGTACCTGCTGAGAAACCTGTGTCTATCAGTTCTGGGGACTGATCTCAAAAAAATACATTGCAGACTTAGAAAAAGTTCAGAGAAGGGCAACAAAGCTAATAAGGGGTATGGAGGATTTAAGCTATGGGGGAAAGTTAGCCAAACTGGATCTGTTTTCTCTAGAAAAAAGGCGTTTGAAAGGTGACATGATTACTTTATATAAATATGTTCAAGGCCCATATACAGAGATGGCAGAAGCTCTGTTTATTCCAAGAAAATTGTTTGTGACAAGAGGTCACAATTTAAGGCTGGAGGAAAGGAAATTTAATCTCCTGCAACGGAAACGTTTTTTACTGTAAGAGCAATCAAATTGTGGAACTCATTACCAAAGGAGGCAGTGAATGCCGATACTTTAGATACATTTAAAAATGATTTGGATACATTTCTGTCTAGAAACACCTTTTAATGGGATTAATTTAAGCTCAACTGGAGCTTCTTTGTAAGTATATTAGATTTGTATAGGTTGAACTCGATGGACCTCTGTCTTTTTTCAACCTCATCTACTATGTTACATTACCAGTGACAGCCTTCCTCAAACCAGCTGTGCCTGATGTATATATCTGGTATCCTGTGACAGTCTCACCAACAGTACCCGCTCTGCATTTGGGGCAGTTTTATAAAATTAACCAGAGATTCGATCTCTGGTTAATTTTATAAGCGGTAATTGATATTGCGAGCTTGCGGTAGCAATAACATGCCACTTGTAATGTCTGTAATTATTGCAATAATTTAGCGCTCCACTTGTAATCTAGCCCAATGTTTGGTGAACAATTTTGTTATGATTTTTGATGCACCTTAACAATACAATTTATTCTTATTTATTTTTGTGTGAATGGTTAAATTATTTATTTTGTATGATTTTTAAATTACGATTTTTATTGTGTACTGTTGTAATGTCCGCATCTCTTTCCCTTACAAAAATACAGTATATACCCCTTAGCGAAACACCCTGGGTAAAAATTGGCTTTAGATAATTTGATCAGGGAAATAGAAGTACTAGTGAGCATTCTTATAGGATCTCACCAACCCAGAGATCTTTTTAGAATCGGGACTTATGTAAGTTAATAGATCACTACAATGAGACATTTTCTGCCCCATAGAAATAAAAAGGTCTATTAGTGAGGATCCAAAAACACGTTTGCGAGTCCGGAAAAGAGCAATAAAAAAAGTACTAGTATAATTCTGTTAAATCAAAAAGTAGCCTTTTCAGACAGATAAAGAGACAAAATGGCATCAGCCAATAATATATCAGCCAGCTCATTATTAGAATAAGTCTGCAGATCCTGTGCGCTACTCTACAACAATGGAATTCACAGAGTGCACCCAACACTGGACTAGATTACAAGTGGCCTACTAATGTTAGCGCACACACGATATAGAAATATTGATTCCACGCCAACTTGTGCTCATATTACAAGCTGCCATAAAGGGTTAGGGAAAAATTAAAGTTGCAGTAAACACAACATAAATACATTTAAAAATACATGTACACTCATATATACATTATCTAATAAAAATTATGCAAATGGATATTATAAAAAAAATAAAAAGTTATAAGATTTCATAGGTATATCATATTTGACAAGGTGTTTGACTGCAAAGGGATATTATATATATTATTATTATTATCGGTTATTTGTAAAGCGCCAACAGATTCCGCAGCGCTATAAACAAAGGCAGAGTACAACAAAACAATTATAGGGATCAAATGGGTAGAGGGCTTTGTATGTCAGAGTGAGAATTTTGTGTTTAATCCTAGAGGCAAGAGGAAGCCAGTGAAGGGATTGGCAGAGAGGTGCAGCAGTTGAGGAGCAACGAGTAAGGAAGATGAGCCTGGCAGAGGCATTCATTATGGATTGTAAAGGAGCTAGGCGGCAGTTGGGGAGACCATATATATATATATATATATATATATATATATATATATAAAAATAGAACATTTTCTTCTATATGATGAAGATTGAAATGCAAAATATTCATAATCCATGTCGGGTATAACACACTTGGTTAAACACGGTCGGGTAAGCCGTGAGTGATAGGCAACAGGTGTTTTTCTGGTTTGTGTGTTCCATTAAAGCCTATGGCGAGAAGTAAGTTGCGATATCCAACATTTAGCATACGCCAGATTACATTTGCCTCAAGTAATTTACTTTCCACTTGTAATACGCAGGCTATTCCGTGCAAGTTAGAAGTTTACGTCTTGCGATGTTTGCGTGCGAGCAAAAGTGCTAAATAGTGCGCCACTTGTAATCTGGCCCACTGTCAGCAGGGCTAAACCTCAGCTTCTTAGAGCAGCCCTGGATTCCAACTGCACTCAAAATATTTTCCTGGATCCTCAGAGAACATCTAATACTAAACTTAGCCCCCCCCCCCCCTACTGCTCTCAGGTACGCTACCAGATAATTGACATTTATATTTTCTATTAATGTATGATCTGTTGTTTTTCACTCCACAATGATCTGGTCTTTCTTACTAGTGACCAAGATTTTCTTTGCTTGTTGGAGATTTGAGGCATCTGCTTCTTCCTTTATTTCATTTCACTAGTCTTGAATCTGTTTTGCCTTTTTCTGGACTCCACCTTCCTCTACCATGACCTTCTCCTTTGTGAGTTGTATTTTCTTCTTTGCATAATACAATTGTTCTTTTCTGAACCTCCCTTTTTTCTTTCACTATATCTTTGATGGCCTGGTAATTTAATTTACAGTTTATGGCCTCGTTAATGGGCACCACTTCTTTCTTGTTAATACCATCTAGAACGGGAAGTTACATACCAGCAGAGAATATTGTCTCTTTCATTTTTATGAATTCTCTGTCTGTAAACTCCAAAAAGAAAACAAAACTCTCTGTTTTCTGCCATGCTGAAACTACAAGCCTTTGTTTCTCTGGTTCCAAGTTGGTAAATGTTACCAGTCTATACCACACCTGTAATCTATGTTACCCTATAACGAATTTGCTGTTATAATAGTTGATGTGCACCATTGTTACAGCTTGTGAAATGATAACTACATTTTTCTTTATTTCTTCAAGTTAAAGTTGAGGAGAAGATTTTCATGGGATCTCTTGAAGCTGGATGAAACACTCTTGCAGTATGAGGCCTTACAAAGTTTGTTCCACTTCCATAAATGGTCAAAACAAACAAGGCGCCACTTAGAAGGCTATCATTGACAATCCTCAATAAATACACCAGGATCTGCTGTTCTCAACAAATCAAAGTCCAAGTACTGAAGAAGAAGCAAAAGATGTGCACCAATGGTATAGTATATGTCATTTTAAATAATTTTTAATAAATTCTGCTATAACCATTTTGTTGATGGTAGACAATGGATTTTAACTTTTCACATTTGTGTGGAATCTTTAACATTGGGGCTTACACAGGGGTGGAACTACCATTGGTACAACTGGTGAAATGGCACCAGGGCCCAAGATCTGGGGGAGCATAGCAGCCAGTCTATACATAAGCATGTGTAGAATGTATACAATCTTAATGCAGAGGACAGGGCCGGCCCTAGCCAGGATAACAAAATGCCCCCCCCCCCAGCAAACCTAAAACAATTGCTATTATAAATTCACCATGACCCTGAATATGATTTTTCTGCGTTATTTAAAGGAATATATAATCTATACAACAAACTAGTGTATTAATGTTCCTCATCAGTAGAAGAAGGAATGGCTCTATTACACAAAAGTGTGAACTCCACCTGAGGATATTTGACAAATATAAAATAATGTAATAGCACTTTCAATTTGAAATCAGCAAAATATTTTCTGGCAAATTAAGTTAATCCAGTCTCCCCTCTAGCCTGTATCATGTGACAGCCATCAGCCAATAAACAAAAATGCATATCCATATATACTGTACACTTTTGCACATGCTCAGTAGGAGCTGCAGACTCAGAAAGTGTGCATATAAACATATGCATGTTTTGATAATGGAAGTAAATTAGAAAGCTTTTTTTTTTTTTAAATTGCAGTGCTTTAACTATATCATGTAACAAATTGTGACTTTAGTGTCACTAGGTCCCTTGCCAAACGTGATGCAATGACGTTTTACACACTGCATATGCATACACTTCCCCTCCTCTCAAAGACTGACAAGTGCATCACACGTGGACAGATCTCACCGCCTTAACAATAGCAGGGAGAAAAATAAGCCAGTCAGTCACTTTGTACAGCAGACCAGGTGATATTTACACACTGACCCAGCAATTGCAAAAAATACCCAATTAGTTCTTTTATTTTGCTTTTATGATATGGTCGTGGACGTGTAGAGATTTAAAATACCATAAAAGCAAGATAAAGCTGTATTTGTAATAAAATAAAGAAAGAATTTAAGGAACCAATAGAATGCAGCTTTCTCTGTCCGTCCTTCCTATTTGACAACTATAAATCGTTTTCAACCTTGTTGCCTAATTATGCTGGGTTGAGTTTACAGATAGCGTAATTTTTGGTGGCAAGAGTGACTGTTATCAGCTCCTGGGCATAGCAACTAGAGACGAGCATATAGCACACTATCACTAATTAACAGTAGTATGAGTTTGATCACATTTATAAAATGGTAGCACTGTAAAATACAAACTGCTATTGCTATAATTTTTCATAATTCCATAGTGACTTTCATAGCATTACTCTGTTATACATTTTTTAGCAGCTGAATATCTGCATTTGAAAACCATCAGAGATGGCATGAGACAGACTGTGATAATCGTACCTGAAACATAGTCAACCTGTATAAATATCTCCCTTGCCTTTATATCAGCAATTAAAATAGCTGACTTTGTCTGTGGTATCCCTTCCTATACTGAAAATGTCTATACTTAAAGGGACATGACACCCACATTTTTTCTTTCATGATTTAGAAAGAGAATGCAATTTTAAACATCTTTTTAATTTACTTCTATTATCTAATTTGTTTTATTCTCTTGATATTCTTTGCTGAAAAGCATATCTAGATATGCTCAGTAGCTGCTGATTGGTTGCTGCACATAGAAGCCTCATGTGATTGGCTCACCCATGTGCATTGCTTTTTCTTCAAATAAGGATATCTAAAAAATGAAGCAAAATAAATAATAGAAGTAAATTGTAATGGTGTTTAAATTTTTATGTTCTATCTGAATTATGAAAGAAAGATTTTGGGTTTAGTGGCCCTTTAAGTATAGGCAAAATGTAAACATAGCCAGCAGAAGAAATTACAATCCCTTTGGTTTACAGCCAGAGATAATATAAAGTAGCATTTGTGTGTACAGAAAGTGGTAAAATAAGATTTTCTGATTTCCCTGCTAGCTCAGCCGATTTTTACTGAGTTCTGGTTTCAAAGAACAAAAGCCATTTGAAAGCAAAAAATGTGATTTTTTTTTTTTAATCATGCACATTTTTCTGTATAACCTCACTTTTGGCACATAAATGACAATGTCAGAGCAGTAACAGTATATATATATATATATATATATATATATATATATATACATACAGTACCTCCAAATTACTGAACAGTGCCAATGCCATGATCCTTACTTCAGGGTCTGACTGACTAACTGTTGATATGCAGTTGCCACTGCCAGCCAGACCCCTTATAGTCTCCCACGCTTTCCATGCTGCAAGGGGCCCGCCGCTATGTAGTGCTGACCTGGTAGCCAGCCCCCCTCCACCTCGGAAGATTTTCTTGTCACTGGCTGCCTTCAGGTCCCTCCGGCTGACCCCACTCACCTTAGCAGCACAGCAGATGCCAGTGCAGTGTGTGGTTGGGGCCTTCGTAACACCCCTCTTTGCCAGGATCCGGCCGGGCGCGGTAACCCCCTCAAAAAAGTGCAAACTTTTCACTCGCTTCCCTCCCAGCCTCACTACAACCCCCCCCCCCAAAAAAAAAAATGGCACGAAAAATCATATTTAAAATTATGACAGACAAAAATATATATTAAAAAAAAAAAAAAACCATTAAAAAAAAATAAAGTTGGCACAATCTCAGGGCCCCCTAACCACGGGACCCTAGGTGGCCGTCTTCGTCACCTTGCCCTAAGGCCAGCCTTGGCAGAGGAGCAATCTATCATCTAGCTATCCTGAAAATCATTATATGGAGTAGCTTGTATATTACTTACTACTGTATTACCTGGGGGTGGGCCCAGAAATTTTGTTTCACCAGGGCCTTCTGTCAGCTTGTATATTACTTACTACTGTATTACCTGGGGGTGGGCCCAAAAATTTTGTTGCACCAGGGCCCTCTGTCAGCTTGTATATTACTTACTACTGTATTACCTGGGGGTGGGCCCAAAAATTTTGTTGCACCAGGGCCCTCTGTCAAATAGGTCCGCTACTGGGCTCATATAACATCTAAATCCACATTCTTGGATCAGATACTTGATTACCGGAGGGAACTAGCTGGGGAGCTCTGATACACCCAGCTTGCGTGTTTTGCACTATTGTTAGTGCGCCAGAATTGTGAGCATAATACTGTACCTCTGAGCAAGCGTGTTTGTATGGTGGATTGGATGCTTTTACTTGCAATATTATACAATTAGAGCGCCTTCTTTTGCCCTTTGTTTCTACAGTTTGAGACTGTACCTTTCTCAGGAGCAGAGCCAAATTGTCTTGTAACACAGATAGGAGAGGAGGTTTTGTTTGTACGTTTCTTCACGGTCATCTACTTCTCTGCACCTTTTCCATGCTTCACCTTTAACTTCTAACTGGCAAGTCATCATTGTTAGAGATCTCAGAATCTGTAGTTGTAGAAGGTTTGCTGACTGATTGCTATTTTTATCTGTATCAAACCTCAATCTAATTTGAACGCACATCAGCTACTTGTTCCTTGTTCTCTTGGTCTAAATTTATAAAACTGAAATGCTCAAAATTTCAGAATGGAATTACAGGTAAAGCAGACAAAATAAATAATGAAAGTATATTGTAGAGGTTTTTAATATATACGATTTATCATTTTATATTACCATCTTAAAGTGTTTAAAGGGACAGTGTACACCAGTTTTTATATAACTGCATGTAACAGACACTACTATAAAGAAGAACATGCACAGATACTGATATAAACATCCAGTATAAAACCTTTTAAAAACTTCCTTAGAAACTCACAGTTTAGCACTGTTGTTGAGGTAAGGCTAGGACACCCACTGAAAGGGGCTGGGAAATCAGGAATAGCCGACACTCCCTCCTTCCGTCATATGAAAAGACCTATAAGAAAAACAGTAGCAAGCTTGAATCTGTAGACATCGGTATCAACTTTGGGGCTTGGTTAAGAGTCTGAAAATCATCACAATGTTATTTTTTTTAAAAAAAGTAAAACTATACATTATTACAAAAACATTCCCAGATGGGCTATATAAATGGATCATCTACAAACATTTATGCAAATAAAAATCTAGGGCTAGATTACAAGTGAGGCAATGACCTTTTTGCAAGCCATTTTCAATTGGCTGATATTATAAGTTGAGCGAATCTAGCGCAATCGCCTTTTGCGCTTCAATCCTTAGCGCAAACTCAGAGTTGTTGTTAACTGTTTTCCGAAACAAAAAGTTTCAGCAAACACATCAAAAATATATTACAAAGTACAGTTACACTCATAAACCTAAACCTCCATCCCAGACATCGCACACACTAAACTTAACTTTTAACCCCTAAACCGCCACCCCCTACATGGCAAACTATCTAAATAAACTATTAACCGCTAAACCGATATCCCCACACAATGAACACAAAGTAAGTAACTAACATCTAAACCCCCTAAATCTAACACCCACTAATTTAACCCAACTTAAAATACCCCTAAATTTACAAAAAAATTCTAACTACCTTAAAAAGACTTACTTGTAAAATTAAATAAAAACCTAATCTTACCTTTGAAAAAAACCCAAAAACTAACATTACTAAAAAATAAAAAAACTAACATTACAGAAAAAAATAACATTACCAATAAAAAGTCTTACATTACAGAAAATAAAAAAGTAATTACCAAAAAAAATAAAAAAATGAATCCTATTCTAATAACCCCCCCAAAAAAATAAAAATGTAATCCTATTTTATTACTGCCCCCCCATTTTTTTTTTAAATCCTATTCTAATACACCCCCCCCAAAAAATAAAAAAGCCCTGTCATGAGATGCAGGACACAGCAAAGATGGTACAACTCTATTTTATTGTAGAGCATGGAAACATACATCTGGTAGCATTGATCACACTAACTGCGATACAGACAAACGGACCTAAGCCCCGCCCCCAATCTGGTGACATCATTTCCCACTCTCATCACATCTTCCCCCTTTTCAAAGGACAAAGCATACATTTTTTTTCATTTGAATATAACAAATAACAAGGTATACAAAAACAGTTTTGTATAGTATATAACAAATAACAAGTTACAGAAAATATAAACAACAACATGAATTACATTCTGGCTAGAACATCGGGGTCGACTACCCTAGTCCACAGTGACCATGGGATTATTCTGCCCATACTTCTGGTCACTATTCTAACTAAAGTTAATCCCGATATCGGGCCGGAAGTTTCACCACTCTTCCACTTGATGTAACTCTACATGAACTGTCCTCTGATACAGAAGGAGTGATTGAGAGTCTGCTGGAGGCAAAGACATATCCCCGCTGTGATCTTGCTGAGGGGAAGGCACCCCTTTTAAATCAGGGGATCCCACCGGCGGTGGTACTGAGGCATCCAGTTCCAAACTCTCAGGTACAGGCTGAAGATGTTTTCGATTACGGCGTGTAACTGTCCCTCCATCAGTAAGGACTACATAAGACCTTGGTTCTGGAGAGCGCCAATTACCGTAGCAGGCGTCTTCCATTTCTTCTCATCATCCAGTTTAATTCTGACACTTTGCCCCGCATTCAGCTCCTGCAAGGGCCTCACAGAATGTCTCCTGTCGTAGAAGAATCAATAGCCCCTTTTTGCCTCTTCATCCCTCCTAAGGACTTCGTCCCGAGGAATAGAGCTGGTTGGCTGGAAGACACCCACAGAGGGTAACGGGGTGCGAATCTGGCGTCCTAGCATCAACTGTGCCGGGCTAAACCACGTGGCTTGAATGAGTGTCGCCCTATAGGACAAGAGGGCCAGGTACGGCTCAGATTGCTTCAAAATGAACTTTGTTGAGACGAGTGATAACGGCTTGACTTGTGATTTCATTCAAAGGTTCAATTTCCAAATACCTGGAATAGTATTCGATCACGACTAAGAACTTTTTTCCGTGCAGTTCGCACAAATCAGCAGCTATTTTCTGCCACGGGCCTACAGGCAGCGAAGTAGAAATCAAGGGCTCCCTTCTCTGAGTAGGCCAGCATTCCCGGCAAAAAGCACATTTAGACACATGACTTGCAATGTCGGAACTGATCCCAGGCCACCACCATACTGCCGTAGCTGCCCTTTCTCTGCACTTTGTAATGCCTAAGTGGCCATCATGAATCCTGTTTAACATCTCCTGCCTCATACTGACAGGAATAACAATGCGGTCCTGGAACAGCACCAACCCATCCAGCTCCCAAAGTAACATAACTCAGTTTTCCTAAAATGGCATTTTTCTTTGTTTAGCTTCAGCCCGGACTCTCTGATAGTCTGCAGCACACAGCTCAATCGCTGATCATGTTCCTCCAATGTAGACCCATACACTAAGATGTCGTCCATGACGACTGCCGTGCCCACGTGGTCTCTTAGGAGAGAACTCATTTCTCTTTGGAAGATTTCAGGAGCAGAGGATATCCCGAAGGGGAGTCTGCAAAAACAAAACCGACCTACTGGTGTAATGAAGGTAGTCAGTTTGCGGCACTTTGGATCTAGAGGTATCTGCCTGAAGCCGCTAGAAGCATCCAATGTAGAGAAGAACTTCGCCCCCGCCAATTTTGGAGCTATGTCTTCAAGTGTCGGCAGCACATATCTCTCTCTTTTCACTGCCTCATTCAGCCTTTTCAAGTCTACACAGATGCGCACCTTCCCGTTCTTCTTCGCAACGGGCACAATGGGGGCACACCAGTCAGTTGCTTCAACAACCTCTTCACTAACCCACATATTCTTCATACGCAGAAGCTCCTTCTCCACTTGAGGCATGAGCGGGAACGGAATTCTACGCGGAGTGGTAATGCTGTATGGGACTGCGTCACCTTTAAGTGATATACGGACTGGGTTGCAATTCAGTAGGCTCAATTCACCAAACATATCTTCTGAAATCTCATTCACTCTGGCTACTAGGCCCAAACCACAGGCTGCTTTTCTGCTCAATAAGTTGTTAACACACTGACCTCTAATCACATGCACCCACATGGTGAATTTCCTTTGCTTGTACTCGCAGCTGGCAAGGAATTTCCCCGCACAATCAATGCGGCCACCAGGACTATGGACTTTTATTGTAACTTTTGCCAGCTGGGGCTGTCGAGGCAGTTTTATGAACGCTGCAGACATTACAGTGATGTCTGCTCCTGTGTCAATCTTAAAGGCAACTTTGGCTCCCATTACAGTAAGGGTAACCCTCCAATCATCTTCTGAACCCGGCCGTTCAACAACAGACCCCACAAAGGACACTTCTTGACCCTCCTGGTCGCTATCCACCTGCATCTCCTTAATATATTCAGTCTTACACACCACTTCAAAATGGCCCATCCTGTTACATTTTCTACATATTTTGTCTTTAGCAGGGCATATGACACTCTGATCATGGGCACAGTTGCACCGTGTGCATCTGGCATGCTGCGCCCATCCACTTCTGAGCCTGTTGCCCTAGGTCTACCGCTCACACTGTGCCTTTCACTGGAAGCTCTCCTGAACTGCTGAACTTCATCCACAATACTCTCAGACCTCAGATCAGCACTTTGCTTTTTCACCAGTTCACTCTGGCGGGCCATCCTAATAGCCCCATCTAATGTTAAATCAGACTCTAACTGTAGCTTCAGTGTGACTTCAGCATCTGCAATTCCAATAACTATTCTGTCTCTGATTTGCTCTTCTTTAGCAACACCAAACTCACAGAATTCAGCTAGTTCATACAGGCTGCGCACAAATGACTCCACAGATTCTCCCACACGCTGATTACGTTTGTGAAAACAAGCTCTCTCATGAATCACATTTTTTTGGGGCACAAAGTGGGCACTGAGCTTATTCATAACTATTTCAAAGTCAAATTCTTCCCTTTCTTGGAAAGTAAAAGCATTGAACACTGGATCCACATCCTTCCCCATAGAGTATAAAAGAGAATTAACTTGTACTTCACCACTCTCCTTGTCCAGCTTGGAAGCAATCCTGAAGAGCTGAAACCGCTGACGCCATGTGGGCCAAGCTGCAGGCTGAGAGAGATCAAAAGGCTCAGGTGGGGTAAACTTTGACATTGCAATCGATCAGGAACAGAAGCGCAGTCCAGAACTTCTGACACCATTTCATGGGATGCAGGACACATGCAGGACACAGCAAGGATGGTACAACTCTATTTTATTGTAGAGCATACATCTGGTAGCATTGATCTCACTAACTAACTGTGACACAGACAAACGGACCTAAGCCCCGCCCCCAATCTGGTGACGTTACTTCCCGCTCTCATCACAAGCCCTATTCTAAAACTAAACTACCAATAGCCCTTAAAAGTGCCTTTTGTAGGGCATTGCCCTAAAGCGATCATTTGTGTACATGTGTATGCTGTGGAGAGTGTGTGTTTGTGTATAAATGTGTATATTTATGCTCTGGAGAGTGTTTGTTTGTGTGTACATGTATATGTGTATGCTCCTGAGAGTGTGTGTTTGTGTGTACATGTGTATGTGTATGCTCTGGAGAGAGTGTGTTTGTGTGCACATGTGTATGTGTATGGTCTGGAGAGTGTGTGTTTGTGTGTACATGTATATGTGTATGCTCTGTAGTGTGTGTTTGTGTGTACATGTATATATGTATGCTCTGTAGTGTGTGTTTGTGTGTACATGTGTATGTGTATGCTCTGGAGAGTGTGTGTTTGTGTGTACATGTGTATGTGTATGCTCCTGAGAGTGTGTGTTTGTGTGCACATGTGTATGTGTATGGTCTGGAGAGAGGGTGTTTGTGTGCACATGTGTATGTGTATGGTCTGGAGAGTGTGTTTTTGTTTGTACATGTTTATTCTCTAGAGAGTGTGTGTTTGTGTGTACATGTATATGTGTATGCTCTGTAGTGTGTGTTTGTGTGTACATGTATATATGTATGCTCTGTAGTGTGTGTTTGTGTGTACATGTGTATGTGTATGCTCTGGAGAGTGTGTGTTTGTGTGTACATGTATATGTGTATGCTCTGGAGAGTGTGTATTTGTGTGTACATGTGTATGTGTATGCTCTGTAGTGTGTGTTTTTGTGTACATGTATATGTGTATGCTCTGGAGAGTGTGTATTTGTGTGCACATGTGTATGTGTATGGTCTGGGGAGTGTGTGTTTGTGTGTATATGTGTATGCTCTGTAGTGTGTGTTTGTGTGTACATGTGTATGTGTATGGTCTGGAGAGTGTGTGTTTGTGTGTACATGTGTATGCTCTGTAGTGTGTGTTTTTGTGTACATGTGTATGTGTATGCTCTGTAGTGTGTGTTTTTGTGTACATGTGTATGTGTATGCTCTGTAGTGTGTGTTTTTGTGTACATGTATATGTGTATGCTCTGGAGAGTGTGTATTTGTGTGCACATGTGTATGTGTATGGTCTGGAGAGTGTGTGTTTGTGTGTACATGTGTATGCTCTGGAGAGTGTGTGTTTGTGTGTACATGTGTATGTGTATGCTCTGGAGAGTTTGCGTTTGTGTGTACATGTATATGTGTATGCTCTAGATATTGTGTGTTTGTGTGTACATGTATATGTGTATGCTCTAGATAGTGTGTGTTTGTGTGTACATGTATATGTGTATGCTCTAGAGAGTGTGTGTTTGTGTGTACATATGTATGCTCTGGAAAGTGTGTATTTGTGTGCACATGTGTATGTGTATGCTCTGGAGAGTGTGTGTTTGTGTGTACATGTATATGTGTATGCTCTGGAGAGAGTGTGTTTGTGTGCACATGTGTATGTGTATGGTCTGGAGAGTGTGTGTTTGTGTGTACATGTGTATGTGTATGCTCTGTAGTGTGTGTTTGTGTGTACATGTGTATGCTCTGTAGTGTGTGTTTGTGTGTACATGTGTATGTGTATGCTCTGGAGAGTGTGTGTTTGTGTGTACATGTATATGTGTATGCTCTAGAGAGTGTGTGTTTGTGTGTATATGTGTATGCTCTGGAGAGTGTGTGTTTGTGTGTACATGTGTATGTGTATGCTCTGGAGAGTTTGCGTTTGTGTGTACATGTATATGTGTATGCTCTAGATATTGTGTGTTTGTGTGTACATGTATATGTGTATGCTCTAGATAGTGTGTGTTTGTGTGTACATGTATATGTGTATGCTCTAGAGAGTGTGTGTTTGTGTGTACATATGTATGCTCTGGAAAGTGTGTATTTGTGTGCACATGTGTATGTGTATGCTCTGGAGAGTGTGTGTTTGTGTGTACATGTATATGTGTATGCTCTGGAGAGAGTGTGTTTGTGTGCACATGTGTATGTGTATGGTCTGGAGAGTGTGTGTTTGTGTGTACATGTATATGTGTATGCTCTGTAGTGTGTGTTTGTATGTATATGTGTATGGTCTGGAGAGTGTGTGTTTGTGTGTACATGTATATGTGTATGCTCTGTAGTGTGTGTTTGTGTGTACATGTGTATGTGTATGCTCTGGAGAGTGTGTGTTTGTGTGTACATGTATATGTGTATGCTCTGGAGAGTGTGCGTTTGTGTGTACATGTATATGTGTATGCTCTGGAGAGTGTGTATTTGTGTGCACATGTGTATGTGTATGGTCTGGAGAGTGTGTGTTTGTGTGTACATGTGTATGTGTATGCTCTGTAGTGTGTGTTTGTGTGTATGTATATGTGTATGCTCTGGAGAGTGTGTGTTTGTGTGTATATGTGTATGCTCTGTAGTGTGTGTTTGTGTGTACATGTGTATGTGTATGCTCTGGAGAGTGTGTGTTTGTGTGTATATGTGTATGCTCTAGAGAGTGTGTGTTTGTGTGTATGTGTATGCTCTGGAGAGTGTGCGTTTGTGTGTACATGTATATGTGTATGCTCTAGATAGTGTGTGTTTGTGTGTACATGTATATGTGTATGCTCTGGATAGTGTGTGTTTGTGTGTACATGTATATGTGTATGCTCTAGAGAGTGTGTGTTTGTGTGTACATATGTATGCTCTGGAAAGTGTGTATTTGTGTGCACATGTGTATGTGTATGCTCTGGAGAGTGTGTGTTTGTGTGTACATGTATATGTGTATGCTCTGGAGAGTGTGTGTTTGTGTGTACATGTGTATGTGTATGCTCTGGAGAGTGTGTGTTTGTGTGTACATGTATATGTGTATGCTCTGTAGTGTGTGTTTGTGTGTACATGTATATGTGTATGCTCTGTAGTGTGTGTTTGTGTGTACATGTGTATGTGTATGCTCTGGAGAGTGGGTGTTTGTGTGTACATGTGTATGTGTATGCTCTGGAAAGTGTGCGTTTGTGTGTACTTGTATATGTGTATGCTCTAGATAGTGTGTGTTTGTGTGTACATGTATATGTGTATGCTCTGGAGAGTGTGTGTACATGTATATGTGTATGCTCTAGAGAGTGTGTGTTTGTGTGTACATGTGTATGCTCTGGAGAGTGTGTGTGTACATATATATGTGTATGCTCTGGAGAGTGTGTGTTTGTGTGTACATGTGTATGCTCTGGAGAGTGTGTGTTTGTGTGTACATGTATATGTGTATGCTCTGTAGTGTGTGTTTGTGTGTAGATGTGTATGCTCTGTAGTGTGTTTGTGTGTACATGTGTATGCTCTGGAGAGTGTGTGTTTGTGTGTACATGTATATGTGTATGCTCTAGAGAGTGTGTGTTTGTGTGTACATGTGTATGCTCTGGAGAGTGTGTGTGTACATATATATGTGTATGCTCTGGAGAGTGTGTGTTTGTGTGTACATGTGTATGCTCTGGAGAGTGTGTGTTTGTGTGTACATGTATATGTGTATGCTCTGGAGAATGTGTGTTTGTGTGTACATGTATATGTGTATGCTCTGTAGTGTGTGTTTGTGTGTAGATGTGTATGCTCTGTAGTGTGTGTTTGTGTGTACATGTGTATGCTCTGGAGAGTGTGTGTTTGTGTGTACATGTATATGTGTATGCTCTAGAGAGTGTGTGTCTGTGTGTACATGTGTATGCTCTGGAGAGTGTGTGTTTGTGTGTACATATATATGTGTATGCTCTGGACAGTGTGTGTGTACATGTATATGTGTATGCTGTGGAGAGTGTGTGTTTGTGTGCACATGTGTATGGTCTGGAGAGTGTGTGTTTGTGTGTACATGTGTATGCTCTGTAGTGTGTGTTTGTGTGTACATGTGTATGTGTATGCTCTGTAGTGTGTGTTTTTGTGTACATGTGTATGTGTATGCTCTGTAGTGTGTGTTTTTGTGTACATGTATATGTGTATGCTCTGGAGAGTGTGTGTTTGTGTGTACATGTATATGTGTATGCTCTGTAGTGTGTGTTTGTGTGTATGTATATGTGTATGCTCTGGAGAGTGTGTGTTTGTGTGTATATGTGTATGCTCTGTAGTGTGTGTTTGTGTGTACATGTGTATGTGTATGCCCTGGAGAGTGTGTGTTTGTGTGTACATGTATATGTGTATGCTCTGTAGTGTGTGTTTGTGTGTATGTATATGTGTATGCTCTGGAGAGTGTGTGTTTGTGTGTATATGTGTATGCTCTGTAGTGTGTGTTTGTGTGTACATGTGTATGTGTATGCCCTGGAGAGTGTGTGTTTGTGTGTACATGTATATGTGTATGCTCTAGAGAGTGTGTGTTTGTGTGTACATGTATATGTGTATGCTCTGGAGAGTGTGTGTTTGTGTGTACATGTATATGTGTATGCTCTGTAGTGTGTGTTTGTGTGTACATGTATATGTGTATGCTCTGTAGTGTGTGTTTGTGTGTACATGTGTATGTGTATGCTCTGGAGAGTGTGTGTTTGTGTGTACATGTGTATGTGTATGCTCTGGAGAGTGTGCGTTTGTGTGTACTTGTATATGTGTATGCTCTAGATAGTGTGTGTTTGTGTGTACATGTATATGTGTATGCTCTGGAGAGTGTGTGTTTGTGTGTACATGTATATGTGTATGCTCTAGAGAGTGTGTGTTTGTGTGTACATATATATGTGTATGCTCTGGAGAGTGTGTGTTTGTGTGTACATGTATATGTGTATGCTCTGGAGAGTGTGTGTTTGTGTGTACATGTATATGTGTATGCTCTGTAGTGTGTGTTTGTGTGTAGATTTGTATGCTCTGTAGTGTGTGTTTGTGTGTACATGTGTATGCTCTGGAGAGTGTGTGTTTGTGTGTACATGTATATGTGTATGCTCTAGAGAGTGTGTGTTTGTGTGTACATGTGTATGCTCTGGAGAGTGTGTGTTTGTGTGTACATGTATATGTGTATGCTCTGGAGAGTGTGTGTGTGTACATGTATATGTGTATGCTGTGGAGAGTGTGTGTTTGTGTGTACATGTATATGTGTATGCACTGGAGAGTGTGTGTTTGTGTGTACATGTATATGTGTATGCTCTAGATAGTGTGTGTTTGTGTGTACATGTATATGTGTATGCTCTGGAGAGTGTGTGTTACTGTGTACATGTATATGTGTATGCTCTAGAGAGTGTGTGTTTGTGTGTACATGTATATGTGTATGCTCTAGAGAGTGTGTGTTTGTGTGTACATGTATATGTGTATGCTCTGGAGAGTGTGTGTTACTGTGTACATGTATATGTGTATGCTCTAGAGAGTGTGTGTTTGTGTGTATATGTATATGCTCTGAAGAATGTGCGTTTGTGTGTACATGTATATGTGTATGCTCTGGAGAGTGTGTTTTTGTGCGTACATGTATATGTGTATGCTCTGGAGACTGTGTGTTTGTGTGTATGTGTATGCTCTAGAGAGTGTGTGTTTGTGTGTACATGTATATGTGTATGCTCTGGAGAGTGTGTGTTTGTGTGTACATGTATATGTGTATGCTCTAGAGAGTGTGTGTTTGTGTGTACATGTATATGTGTATGGTCTGGAGAGTGTGTGTTTGTGTGTACATGTATATGTGTATGCTCTAGAGAGTGTGTGTTTGTGTGTACATGTATATGTGTATGCTCTAGAGAGTGTGTGTTTGTGTGTACATGTATATGTGTATGCTCTGGAGAGTGTGTGTTTGTGTGTACATGTATATGTGTATGCACTGGAGAGTGTGTGTTTGTGTGTATGCTCTAGAGAGTGTGTGTTTGTGTGTACATGTATATGTGTATGCTCTAGAGAGTGTGTGTTTGTGTGTATGCTCTAGAGAGTGTGTGTTTGTGTGTACATGTGTATGTGTATGCTCTAGAGAGTGTGTGTTTGTGTGTACATGTATATGTGTATGCTCTAGAGAGTGTGTGTTTGTGTGTACATGTATATGTGTATGCTCTAGAGAGTGTGTGTTTGTGTGTATGCTCTAGAGAGTGTGTGTTTGTGTGTACATGTGTATGTGTATGCTCTAGAGAGTGTGTGTTTGTGTGTACATGTATATGTGTATGCTCTAGAGAGTGTGTGTTTGTGTGTATGCTCTAGAGAGTGTGTGTTTGTGTGTACATGTGTATGTGTATGCTCTAGAGAGTGTGTGTTTGTGTGTACATGTATATGTGTATGCTCTAGAGAGTGTGTGTTTGTGTGTACATGTATATGTGTATGCTCTAGAGAGTGTTTGTTTGTGTGTACATGTATATGTGTATGCTCTAGAGAGTGTGTGTTTGTGTGTATGCTCTAGAGAGTGTGTGTTTGTGTGTACATGTATATGTGTATGCTCTAGAGAGTGTGTGTTTGTGTGTACATGTATATGTGTATGCTCTGGAGAGTGTGTGTTACTGTGTACATGTATATGTGTATGCTCTAGAGAGTGTGTGTTTGTGTGTATATGTGTATGCTCTGAAGAATGTACGTTTGTGTGTACATGTATATGTGTATGCTCTGGAGACTGTGTGTTTGTGTGTATGTGTATGTTCTAGAGAGTGTGTGTTTGTGTGTACATGTATATGTGTATGCTCTGGAGAGTGTGTGTTTGTGTGTACATGTATATGTGTATGCTCTAGAGAGTGTGTGTTTGTGTGTACATGTATATGTGTATGGTCTGGAGAGTGTGTGTTTGTGTGTACATGTATATGTGTATGCTCTGGAGGGTGTGTGTTTGTGTGTACATGTATATGTGTATGCACTGGAGAGTGTGTGTTTGTGTGTATGCTGTAGAGAGTGTGTGTTTGTGTGTACATGTATATGTGTATGCTCTAGAGAGTGTGTGTTTGTGTGTATGCTCTAGAGAGTGTGTGTTTGTGTGTACATGTGTATGTGTATGCTCTAGAGAGTGTGTGTTTGTGTGTACATGTATATGTGTATGCTCTAGAGAGTGTGTGTTTGTGTGTACATGTATATGTGTATGCTCTAGAGAGTGTGTGTTTGTGTGTACATGTATATGTGTATGCTCTAGAGAGTGTGTGTTTGTGTGTATGCTCTAGAGAGTGTGTGTTTGTGTGTACATGTGTATGTGTATGCTCTAGAGAGTGTGTGTTTGTGTGTACATGTATATGTGTATGCTCTAGAGAGTGTGTGTTTGTGTGTACATGTATATGTGTATGCTCTAGAGAGTGTGTGTTTGTGTGTATGCTCTAGAGAGTGTGTGTTTGTGTGTACATGTGTATGTGTATGCTCTAGAGAGTGTGTGTTTGTGTGTACATGTATATGCTCTGGAGAGTGTGTGTGTGTACATGTATATGTGTATGCTCTAGAGAGTGTGTGTTTGTGTTTATGCTCTAGAGAGTGTGTGTTTGTGTGTACATGTGTATGTGTATGCTCTAGAGAGTGTGTGTTTGTGTGTACATGTATATGTGTATGCTCTAGAGAGTGTGTGTTTGTGTGTACATGTATATGTGTATGCTCTAGAGAGTGTGTGTTTGTGTGTACATGTATATGTGTATGCTCTAGAGAGTGTGTGTTTGTGTGTATGCTCTAGAGAGTGTGTGTTTGTGTGTACATGTATATGTGTATGCTCTAGAGAGTGTGTGTTTGTGTTTATGCTCTAGAGAGTGTGTGTTTGTGTGTACATGTGTATGTGTATGCTCTAGAGAGTGTGTGTGTGTTTGTGTGTATGCTCTAGAGAGTGTGTGTTTGTGTGTACATGTGTATGTGTATGCTCTAGAGAGTGTGTGTTTGTGTGTACATGTATATGTGTATGCTCTAGAGAGTGTGTGTTTGTGTGTACATGTATATGTGTATGCTCTAGAGAGTGTGTGTTTGTGTGTACATGTATATGTGTATGCTCTAGAGAGTGTGTGTTTGTGTGTACATGTATATGTGTATGCTCTAGAGAGTGTGTGAATGTGTGTATGCTCTAGAGAGTGTGTGTTTGTGTGTACATGTGTATGTGTATGCTCTAGAGAGTGTGTGTTTGTGTGTACATGTATATGTGTATGCTCTAGAGAGTGTATGTTTGTGTGTATGCTCTAGAGAGTGTGTGTTTGTGTGTACATGTGTATGTGTATGCTCTAGAGAGTGTGTGTTTGTGTGTACATGTATATGTGTATGCTCTAGAGAGTGTGTGTTTGTGTGTACATGTATATGTGTATGCACTGGAGAGTGTGTGTGTGTGTGTGTGTGTGTACATGTATATGTGTATGCTCTGTAGTGTGTGTTTGTGTGTACATGTATATGTGTATGCTCTGTAGTGTGTGTTTGTGTGTACATGTATATGTGTATGCTCTGTAGTGTGTGTTTGTGTGTACATGTATATGTGTATGCTCTGTGGTGTGTGTTTGTGTGTACATGTATATGTGTATGCTCTGGAGAGTGTGTGTTTGTGTGTACATGTATATGTGTATGCTCTGGAGAGTGTGTGTTTGTGTGTACATGTGTATGCTCTGGAGAGTGTGTGTTTATGTGTATCCTCTGGAGAGTGTGTGTGTGTACATGTATATGTGTATGCTCTGGAGAGTGTTTGTTTGTATGTGCATGTGTATGCTCTGTAGAGTGTTTGTTTGTATGTGCATGTGTATGCTCTGGAGAGTGTTTGTTTGTATGTGCATGTGTATGCTCTGTAGAGTGTTTGTTTGCATGTGCATGTGTATGCTCTGGAGAGTGTTTGTTTGTATGTGCATGTGTATGCTCTGTAGAGTGTTTGTTTGTATGTGCATGTGTATGCTCTGGAGAGTGTTTGTTTGTATGTGCATGTGTATGCTCTGTAGAGTGTTTGTTTGTATGTGCATGTGTATGCTCTGGAGAGTGTTTGTTTGTATGTGCATGTGTATGCTCTGTAGAGTGTTTGTTTGTATGTGCATGTGTATGCTCTGTAGAGTGTGTGTTTGTGTGTACATGTGTATGTGTATGCTCTGAAGAGTGTGTGTTTGTGTGTACATGTATATGTGTATGCTCTGGAGAGTGTGTGTTTGTGTGTACATGTGTATGTGTATGCTCTGGAGAGTGTGTGTTTGTGTGTACATGTTTATTCTCTAGAGAGTGTGTGTTTGTGTGCACATGTGTATGTGTATGCTCTGGAGAGTGTGTGTTTGTGTGTACATGTGTATGTGTATGCTCTGGAGAGTGTGTGTTTGTGTGTACATGTTTATTCTCTAGAGAGTGTGTGTTTGTGTGTACATGTGTATGCTCTGGAGAGTGTGTGTTTGTGTGTACATGTATATGTGTATGGTCTGGAGAATATGTATATGGGTTAGGGGAGTTTGTTATGTTAGGCATTCCCTTGGTATTCATGAAAGTGGTAATTTTGCTGTACAGTGACTGTCTAAACAATAAATATGTAGTGAATATCGCAAAACTGGTGAGATGCTTTTAGGGGGGCCCAAAATAAATTCTTGCACCGGGGCCTTGTAGACATTAGGTCCACCACTGATTTTTACTATGCAATGCCGTGCATCGCATTAAATATTTATGTACTATAAATAAATTTAAAAACATTTATTTAATTAATTAATTAATTAATTAGTAAATATATTAAATTAATCCATAGTAGAGGAATTTATATATTTATTTCCTTATTAGTACTGCTTAGGTCCAGATTCACATATTGCAATATATTTCATATTTTTTTTAAATGATTAGCCCAGCAGTGGATGATCCACTGCTGTGCTAATCAGTTAAAAAAATATATAAAATACATTGATTTAATTGGTTTTTGGGATGTTGGGGTGGAGAGAGAAATTGCATGGGGGGGGGGGCAAGAAAATGTTTGCCCAGGGTCCAAACAATATTAATCACGGCCCTGAACACAGACACACACACAGATACTAATACAGATACACACTAACACATACAATAATACAGTCCTGCACTACACACTGATACACACACAGATACATACACATAGATACTAACACAGATACACACTAACACATACAATAATATAGGTTCTGCACTAACACATACACATAAACAGACACACACTAATACACTAACAGACACACAAACACAGATAATTATACAGATACACACTAACACATACAATAATACAGTCCTGCACTAACACATACACATAGACAGACCATACACATAGACAGACATACACACAGACACTAATACAGATACACACTAAAACATACAATAATACAGTCCTGCACTAACACATACACATAGATGGACACACACTAATACACACACAGACACTAACACAGACAGAGAATACTAACAGACTGTCTGTAGAGATATAAGCAATCCAGCACACTCAATCTTCTTTGCAAACTGCAAGTGACCACGAACACTCGGCAATTAAAAAAACAAAATCACAGCAGCACTAAAATTTAAATAATTCAATTTTTTTCTTCTATTGCATTCCAATGCAGTGATAGCAGCAAAAACAACGTTTCAAGTTTCACTTCTTAATCATGTTAGATGCACAATCGCACATCTGTTCAAATATAAATACTTTCAAAATCCAAAAGGAGGCTACCACGATTAACCCTTCACCATTCTGTAACCCTAATTACAAGTGAACATTTGCCACCTAGTGGCCAGACTTATAAATATACATAGATCAAGGATTAGCCTACTTAAAGTTTATACATTTATCACAGCCATATTGGTAATACTTATTTTACATCACTGGATTTGGGAGCCAAAATATCTAAATAAAAAATCCAAAATGTTTCCCTTTTATTTAACTGGAAGTCCCTATCTCCTCCATGTCTTTTAGAGTTTGTGAATTATATCAATAATGCCATGGATCATACACAGTGATAAGTACAGCAGCTGTCTGAGTGCAAAAGGGCACTCGTGTCGACCAGGGATACTTCTTAGTCCCTCAACGTATTCACAACAAGAATGGTCCACAACACCTGCACCTTTTAAGCCATCTTTATTGTGGGAAGAAAGAATACAATGCAACATTTCAGAGTAATCCCCTTAATCATGCATATGCTTGACATACACTAGACTTGTCCTTTTAAGCAAACATATGTTCACACCACTTTCACCAATATTTGGTATCTACCACCAGCTAGAGGACATATCATAAATTACAACTACCTTTCTATCTTACCCCATAATAATTTAAAACAATTACAAATATCATACATTAATCTCTTCTATATAAGGTCCTTATCTTTATACTATAACAAGTATTTAACAAAATTAAACACATTTTCTCTTATCAACACTACATTATCACAAAAAAACTGTTAAATCATAGTCTTTATTAAGACCTTTAGGAACCAATGTTTCTAATCTATGTATCCAGAGAGTTTTGTTTTGTTTTGAAAGCCTTTCTCTATCCATACCATTCTTTTGTGGCCATACATGGTGTATAATTTGCCATCTCATCTGACTTATCTGATGTCCCTCTTGTAAAAAATGACTAGATAAAGGAGCTTCCTGATTCTTGCATCTAATATCTGAACAATGTTTGCTCTTTAGCTTGTTTATCTTTAGCTTTTTGTGTAGTCTCCCCTATATAAATAAGAGAACATGGACATTTAATTAAATAGACTTACACATATAATACCCATTTATTTTGGGGATGTTAGAAATTTTCGCTCTTTATGATTGAAGTGCAGGTCATACAATTTAAACAAGTGTAACTCCCTGTTTTTTTATCTCCTATATATGTTTGCACTACATTTTTATTTGGGCCTACATCAGTATTAACCAGATTATCTCGAAGATTTTTTACCCTCCTGTGTGCTATAAAAAGGTGGAATTTGTTTATTACAATCCCTCAGTATGTGCCAATGTCTATGTATATCCTCGATAAGTGGTTACTTAAAGGACTATACTGTGATACAAAAAACATTCTATCTTTCTGATCTTTTCTATCAGTTGATATTTTATCCATCAACATTTCCTTGGTTTTTGTTTTACCAAACTGTCGATATCCTCTATTAATATTTTTTTTCCATTTCATTTCATCTTTGATCTAACGCATTCTCTTCACTTCTGATGCTTTTGACTCTAAGTGACTGACTTTTGGGTAAAGAGTCTTTAAGTTTTCTTATCCTTCACAAAAAGATCAAAAGCTACCAGGTTAGTCCTTTTATATACGTTAGTATCCAAAAATGAAATGGTTTCTTCACAGAACGTTACTGTAAACTCCATCCATCTAACAGCTAAATTTTACCCCTTGAAGGGACATTAAACCCAATTTTTTTCTTGTATGATTTAGAAAGAGCATGTCATTTTAAACAACTTTCCAATTTACTTCTATTATCTAATTTGCTTCATGCTCAGTAGCTGCTGATTGGTGGCTGTACATAGATGCCTTGTGTGATTGGCTCACCCATGTACATTGCTATTTCTTCAACAAAGGATATCTGAAGAATGAAGCAAATGAGATAATAGAAGTAAATTGGAATGTGTTACGGTTGCCTCCAGGCTGGCTGGAAGTTGGACCGTAGAAAAGGATGCTCCTAGCGCTCACCAAAGAATCATCAGCACCGTAGTCAGCAATCCCTGTAGTGATATTAGCTGTCCCCTACAAACATGAGTCAAAGCTGCAAGTTAGAGGGTCAGAATAGGTCTGATGTGCTGGAGCACACAGCCTGCTTTTTATTGAGGTTACATGCAAACAGGACACTCTCAGGGGGAGGCATAAAATCCCCCATCACACATTTGATATTAGATAGAGAGACACTCCCTTTGACAGGCCACAACATTACTTCAGCAGATAACAAGTTACACACAATAAAACAATGCAGTCCACCTTATCACTAGCAGTCTGATTAGACAATGGTAAGGTTTATCACTAAACCTAATTAGAGCTGATCCCAGCAAACTTGTATTTAGAATTGAACAAAATTAACTCTTAATGGCACACAATGAAACTGAACCAAGTGGGAGAAAGCCAGGGACAAGTCATTTCACAGGTCTGGGGACATAGTCTTAAAGGGGCATTGTTCACCAAAGTCACAATATGTCCCCAGACAGTTCTTAAAGGGCCATACACACCCAATAAAAGTTAATATACTCTCAGGGGCACAATCTTCCAGGGGCCATAGTCATGAGGAAGGAGGCTGGCAAATAGGCTTCTCCAAAATCCAGGGAAGCAGGGCAATTTTCCATTTAAAGGGCCAGTCACAAATAGCAGTTTGTAACATATCTCCCCTTTTGAAGGGAGACTAACCAGGCACCTGACCTTCTGTCGGTCAGTGCCTAAGTTAGTCTCGTAACCCACCCACAAATAAACATTAGCAACAAAGTAGCCCCCCCACAATAAGTAGTACTGGCCTGTAGGTTCCAGGTTGTAGGATGAAAGTGTAGCATCCTCGGCCTTCCTGGCGCAGCTGGGCAAATAGCTGGTGGTACTTGGGGGGCAGAGGCCAGCGGCACTCTGCCCTGGTGCCAGTGCTTCTGCTGGGGTGAGGGGTTTGCAGGCCAGTCCTGTAACAAGGGGATCTGTAAGGCAGAGGCCAGCAGCGCTCTGTCCTAATGCCAGCTCTTCTGCTGGGGGCATTGGGGCATAGTCCTGCCCGGTGGCAAAGGGAATGTGGGGGTCAGTGGGGGTTAACATCTCCACTGTTAACCCTGGGCCCAAGTTAGGAGTTAGCTGGAGAATGGAG
Source organism: Bombina bombina (assembly GCF_027579735.1). NCBI lineage: Eukaryota > Metazoa > Chordata > Amphibia > Anura > Bombinatoridae > Bombina > Bombina bombina. Next base: position 61,164,606 of record NC_069510.1, read on the forward strand.
ACTGGGCTCCCAATCCACTGCATCTCACTCTGCTGATGGGGGACAGGAGCAACTGTCTCTGCCCCCTGTGCTGTAAGTGCAGAGACCACGGTCCCATCTGCACGGTTGTGGGGCTTACTGTCTCCCCCTGGTGCGTTAAGCTGCCGCTGGGGAGAGGGGGTTACAAGCTCCTCTCCCATACATACTTCCAGCCGCTGGGGAATGGAGTCTGGGCTCCCAATTCCCTGCATATTCCTCTGCTGCTGGGGGACAGGACCAACTGTCTCTGCCCCCTGTAACTCAGCCTGCCGCTGGGGAATGGAGTCTGGGCTCCCAATTCCCTGCATATTCCTCTGCTGCTGGGGGACAGGACCGACTGTCTCTGCCCCCTGTAACTCAGCCTGCCGCTGGGCAATGGAGTCTGGGCTCCCAATTCCCTGCAATTCACTCTGCTGCTGGGGGACAGGAGCAACTGTCTCTGCCTCCTGTGCTGTAAGTGCAGAGACCACAGTGCCATCTGCACGGTTGTGGGGCTTACTGTCTCCCCCTGGTGCGTTAAGCTGCTGCTGGGGAGAGGGGGTAACAAGCTCCTCTCCCATACATACTTCCAGCCGCTGGGGAATGGAGTCTGGGCTCACAATTCCCTGCATATTCCTCTGCTGCTGGGGGACAGGACCAACTGTCTCTGCCCCCTGTAACTCAGCCTGCCGCTGGGGAATGGAGTCTGGGCTCCCAATTCCCTGCATATTCCTCTGCTGCTGGGGGACAGGACCAACTGTCTCTGCCCCCTGTAACTCAGCCTGCCGCTGGGGAATGGAGTCTGGGCTCCCAATTCCCTGCAATTCACTCTGCTGCTGGGGGACAGGAACAACTGTCTCTGCCCCCTGTAACTCAGCCTGCCGCTGGAGAGCAGGTGTCCATACCCCCAAACTCCACAGTTGGCGCTCAAAGGCTCGTGCCGCTTCGTTCTCAGTAGCCAATTTTCGTATGATTCGACTGACTACCTCCTGCGCAGGGTCTGGACCATATCGGACTAGCCGCCTCTTTACCTCTGGAACAAAATCAGCGCCCTCATAGCGACGGATCAGGTTGAGGTGCTCTTCACAGGGTTCTGACCAGTGTCTTGTCAGCTCCATGCTGCTGTAGGTAGGGACGCTGCGCAGTGGCTAGTGTTGCCCTCAATAACTCTCCTACGATACCAGTGCTGTTGGGGTGCTGCTCCTTGCGCTAGGACGCCATCCCACCGCTGCCGCCAAATGTTACGGTTGCCTCCAGGCTGGCTGGAAGTTGGACCGTAGAAAAGGATGCTCCTAGCGCTCACCAAAGAATCATCAGCATCGTAGTCAGCAATCCCTGTAGTGATATAAGCTGTCCCCTACAAACATGAGTCAAAGCTGCAAGTTAGAGGGTCAGAATAGGTCTGATGTGCTGGAGCACACAGCCTGCTTTTTATTGAGGTTACATGCAAACAGGACACTCTCAGGGGGAGGCATAAAATCCCCCATCACACATTTGATATTAGATAGAGAGACACTCCCTTTGACAGGCCACAACATTACTTCAGCAGATAACAAGTTACACACAATAAAACAATGCAGTCCACCTTATCACTAGCAGTCTGATTAGACAATGGTAAGGTTTATCACTAAACCTAATTAGAGCTGATCCCAGCAAACTTGTATTTAGAATTGAACAAAATTAACTCTTAATGGCACACAATGAAACTGAACCAAGTGGGAGAAAGCCAGGGACAAGTCATTTCACAGGTCTGGAGACATAGTCTTAAAGGGGCATTGTTCACCAAAGTCACAATATGTCCCCAGACGGTTCTTAAAGGGCCATACACACCCAATCAAAGTTAATATACTCTCAGGGGCACAATCTTCCAGGGGCCATAGTCATGAGGAAGGAGGCTGGCAAATAGGCTTCTCCAAAATCCAGGGAAGCAGGGCAATTTTCCATTTAAAGGGCCAGTCACAAATAGCAGTTTGTAACACAATATTTAAAATTGTATTCTCTATCTGAATCATGAAAGAAATGTTTTGGGTTTTATGTCCCTTTAACCTTTAATTATGTTGGATGCACAATCACACATCTTCAAATTGAAATACTTTAAAAATCCAAAAAGAGGCTACCGCTATTAAAGTGAATGTAAATTTTGATGATAAAGTGCCACTGCCTGGTACTTTAATTCATCAAAATTTACATTTCACTTGTGTTGTAAAAAAAAACTTATCTTTTAAACTTGACAGCCGCTCCAGCTTCCCCCGGTCGTCGCAAGCCATTTCTGACATCAGAAATAATAGATCGATCATCCTCCAATCACTGCTTCCTCCCGGGGGAATCAGTGTCTGATTCAACGCTGTGATTGGAGGAAGCCGGATTCCTCATTTTAGACCTAGGAAGAGGCTTTGCAACGGGCGGAGGAAGCTGGAGCGGCTGTATTAAAAGGTAAGTATATTTTCACAACAGGAGTGAAATGTAAATTTTGATGAATTAAAGTGATCCTGTTTTTAATCAAATTTTTAAAAACCGGGCACTTTAACATCAAAATTTACATTCATTTTAACCCTTCACCCTTCTGTAACTCTAATTACCAGTGAACATTTGCCACCTAGTGGCCAGACTTATAAATATGCACAGATCAAGGATATATGCACAGATCAAGGATTTGCCCACTTTATACATTTATCACAGCCAAATCAGGACACATAGTCTCCCTACACTCTTGATATCCACATAATGATAATACTTATTCACATCACTAGATTTATTGAAAAGGAGATTAAGCTATCTCTTTGTTTAGGACATTGGGAGCAAAAATATCTAAATAAAAAATCCAAAATGTTTCCCTTTTCTTTAACTGTAAGTCCCTATCTCCTCTATGTCTTTTACAGACTCAGTTTGTGAATGATATCAATAATGACATGGATGGTATTAAACTTAAATTGACTTGGAGTGAGACAAGTATAGACTTTTTGGATGTAACAATATATAAGGATAAGAAAGGTCTAAGTACTGAGTTGTTTAGGAAACTGACACATTTGTAATAGTTTACTATAACAGTGCTAATTCTGCCTCCCTTTTAAAGTCACTGCCCAAGAGCCAATTAATAAGAGTAAAGCATATAGTCTCAGATGAGATATTAGTAAAACAGAAGCTAGAAGAGATGGCAAGTCAATTTTTATAAATGGGGTACCCTAAGCAATTAAAATAAAATTAAGAATGTTATTGATAAAGAAATAATAAATAAGGGACTTCCTGTGTACCACTAGGAGCAAAAAGAAAGAAATGGATAGAATGGTGTTTATATCACAGCATTGCAACCAAAGCAGCAAGATTGCCAACATTATTAGAAAACATTGGTTTATCATCAAGGAGTGTAACCCCAATATACAGGTCTTTCAGAATATACTTATGGCAGCCTATAAAATGGCACCCCATTGAGAGATAAATTGATTAAAGCTCCAAAAAAGAGGATAAGAATTTTGGCTGCTTTCCCCTGTTTGGGGTGTGTAAACTGCAGTAGTATGATTAAAGGCCCTCATTTTTTCCACCCCTGGTCTGTCAAACAAAAATTACTATACATGGATATTATACTTGCTATACAGATTATCTAGTGTACAGTATCTGATTAAATGCCCATGTTCCAAAATTTACATAAGGGAAACGAGCCGTAGGATATGTGACCATATAGTAGAACATAGGGCTAATATTATAGCTAAGAATAAGGTTGCTCCTGTTGTCTGTCATTTTTTAACGGCAGGGCACAGTGTGTCACAGTTATGTTTTCAAGTTATAGAACAAGATATTTGCCCTAGACATGAGGAGATAGGGAGTTACAGTTAAAGAAAAGGGAAGCATTTTGGATTTTTTATTTAGATATTTTTAGCTCCCAAGGGCATGAACAAAGATAGATTAGTTTCTTTTTCAATATATCTAGTGATGTGAATAAATGTAGCCAGATTCGGCTGTCATAAATGTATAAAGTTTAGGCTAATCCTTGATCTATGTATAGTTATAAGTCTGGCCCCTAGGTGGCAAATGTTCACTTGTAATTAGGGTTACAGAATGGTGAAGGGTTAATAGTGGTAGCCTCTTTTTGGATTTTGAGAGTATTTAAATTTGAACAGATGTGTGACTGTGCATCCAACATGATTAAGGGGTAAAACAGTAAACATTGTTTTTGCTGCTATCACTGCATTGGAATGCAATAGAAGAAGAATTTTGAATTATTGAAAGTCTGGTGCTGCTGTGATTATGTTTTTTGGACACACCCATAAATGTTAACACAAACACACACGCTAACACATACAAAAAGACACACAGAAAAACTAACACTAACACACAGACAGACACACAGAGACACTAACATAGAAACACAAACATATACTCAGAAACACACAGACACTAACACATACACACAGAGACACTAACATAGGCACTAATGCATACACACAGAAACACTAACACATACACACACTAACACATACAGACACACAGAAACACTAACACTACTAATACAAACACACACGCTAACACATACAAAAAGACACACAGAAAAACTAACACTAACACACAGACAGACACACAGAGACACTAACAAAGAAACACAAACATATACACAGAAACACACAGGCACTAACACATACACACAGAGACACTAACATAGGCACTAATGCATACACACAGAAACACTAACACAAACACACACTAACGTTGGAATGCAATAGAAGAATTTTGAATGATTGAAATTCTCATGCTGCTGTGTTTTTGGACACACACATAGAAACGTTAACACAAAAACACACACTAACACATACAAACAGATACTCAGAAAAACTAACACATAGACACAGACAAACACAGAGATACTAACACAGAAAGACACACATACTGTATACACAGAAACTCTAACACACACACACATACTGTATACACAGAAACACACAGACACTAACACATACACACAGACAGACACTAACACAGATACACATATACACAGAAACACACAGACACTAACGCATACACACAGAGACACTAACAGATATATACTAACATATACACAGAAACACAGAGACACAAACACTAACACATACAGAAAGACACGCACTAAAACAGACGACACACACTAACATACACACAGAGAATGCAATAGAAGATTAATTTTGAATGATTGAAAGTCTGGTGCTGCTGTGATTTTGTTTTTTGTTTGACACACACATAGAAACATTAACACAAACACACACGCTAACACATACAAAAAGACACACAGAAAAACTAACACAAATACACAGACAGACACACAGAGACACTAACACAAAAACACAAACATAAACACAGACACTAACACATACACACACAGAGACACTAACATAGGCACTAATGCATACACACAGAAACACTAACACTACTAACACATACACACAGAGACACAAACACACACTAACACATACTTACACATATGCACAGACAGACACACACAGACACTAACACAGAAATACACTAGCTTATATATATAGACACACAGAGACACTAACACAGCAGCACTTACACATACACACATGCACTAACATAGACATACACTAACATATATACAGACACACAGAGACACTAACATAGGCACTAATGCATACACACATAAACACAAACACTAGCACATACTAACTCTACTAGCACATACACACAGACAGACACATAGAGACACTAACACAGACATACACTACTAACACATACACACAGAGACACTAACACATACCTACACTAACATATATACAGACACACAGAGACACAAAGCAAGTTAGAGCAATACTATATCTAGCTTCAGTAGCCCCTACCTTGATGCGGCCCTGGCTCTGCCGGCTGTCAGAGAAAAAAAATAAAAGTTAAACTCAAAATATTAAGTTTACAAATACACTGAGGAAGTAGGAGTTATAAATATGAGCAAGGTCCAAAGTACATATACAATAATACAAACAGCAGGTAACTATCCATGAAAGCAGAACACAAAGAGCAACATTTCCAACCTTGCTGATTTAAATCACTAAAGAACAATAAATCTGGGCACATTTACAACTTTATGTTCTGCAGAGCTAACGTCCGATTACAAGAATAACTTTTTTTTTTTAAATTAAAAAAAAACCTGAAACAGGCAATTGGTCAGTACTATGGCTCTTCAAAATACAGGAAATATGTTTTTTTTGCTGGGACCTTATTATTGTTTGCCCCTATAATCCATAGGTTCCACATTTAGAATTTAAGGGAATCTTCACAGACTCTTACAATTGTGTTATTTCTTTCCTAAGATATGGTGATTCCACAATGTCATCAATTACTAGTGGGAATATCACTCCTGGCGAGCAGGAGGAGACAAAGAGCACTACAGCAAAACTGTTAAAGGGACATAATACTCATATGCTAAATTACTTGAAACTGATGCAGTATAACTGTAAAAAGCTGACAGGAAAATATCACCTGAGCATCTCTATGTAAAAAAGGAAGAAATTTTACCTCACAATCTCCTCAGCTCAGCAGAGTAAGTTCTGTGTAAAAAAATATACTTTAGCTGCTGCCCAGCTGCAGGTAAAAAAAATAAAAAATTAAGAAATGAACAGCAGCTAATCAGCATCAACAGTGCTGAGGTCATGAACTATTTTACTGTGATCTCATGAGATTTCACTTAACTCTCATGAGATTTCATAGTAAACTTCCTTAAACTGACTAGGGAAATAAGATGAGTGTGCACGTAAGCTCACTCCCTTAGCTGTCCCGGGACAGACATACTGATTTGCTGCTTAGAAGTCCTTTACAATGGGATGTGGTTACTGAGGAATTTTTGAGGTAAAATATCTTTCTTTTTTACATAGAGATGTTCAGGTGATATGTTCTAGTCAGCTTTTTACAGCTATGCTGCATCACTTTCAAGTGTTTCAACATTTGGGTATCATAGCCCTTTAAGTATCACTCCCTTTCCCACAGAATCCCCAGTCTTTCTCTTTGCCTCCGTCTATGGAGGAGGTGAAGTTTTTTGTGTCTGAAGAAAATTGGATTTCTTTTGCTTCAAGCAAGATATTTGAGCCTAGCCATACTCCACGTTAGTCTCTTCGGTAGGGCACTGGTGGCTTTAAAGCAGGTAGGATCTTGTGAGATGGGCCTTGCTGCGTTTTCCTAACATTTTTTGCTGCCCATAGTACAGAAAGCCAGAGTAGGTTTACTCTGTTCTTTCTTTTTCCACAGGTCTCTGTAAGGAGTGGTGTCCTTTCACACCATGTAAGCTTTCCTCCTGCCAGACAGCTAGATGTGCAGGTAAGTACTTTTTGTCTTCTGAGGGGAGACTGGCACTGAAGGGGTTTAGGAATCTCTGCACTTTCTTTTTTCTTTGGGACCAAGATTCTTTGTGAAGAATCTTTTATTTGACAGTAGGCAGGCAATTTTTGGCATGTGACTAAGAGACTTTAGGGGTTAACCTCTTTCATGTTAGGAAGGGGTTAACCCTCTATTGGTGGCTCAGCTAGACTTTATTGGCTATTTGTGTTTAAAAGGCATATTAATGGTGTCATTAATTTGAGCTTTTCTAAATTCACTGAAGTTTGTCAGTAACGGCTTCTTTAATTTAAACTGCCTATGCCGGTTATGAAGCGCGTGGCTTTTCTTTTAAATGCGCAGCTTCTGTTGTTCCGGTCATGTGACCTTCCGACTCTGTCTTCAGTGTTCTCTCAGCGGTTGTGGTGGCCGGTTGAGAGATGAGACCGGCTTGAGATATAGTTTTTTCTCGTTGTTGCTGAGATATCGTAATCCTCGGAGGGGGCAGGTAGGCACCTCAGTGTGTAGCTGAGGTGTAGAGGCTGTACTTAGAAATTGTCAGTTAAATTTTAGCCATTTGTTTTTTCCCTTCAAATACTCTGATCCTTGGCAGGTTTTTTGTATGTAAGTGTGGGGGCCATATTCCTACAAGCAGTGAGGGTGCAGGTTGTCTAGTCAATCTAGGACTATACCGCTCTACTGTTTCTTAATGGGACACTGTCAGAAACAAAAAGTTTATCTTTATGTTTTAAAGTCTTATCTAGACAAGAGGAGCAAAATTGCATGGGTAACACAATTTGGTTATCTAAACATAGAAGACACATGTTCAAAATAACAGATTGCTCTTCCATAACTAGGAAAAAGATATTGGCAAAAATAAGGACAAAAAAAATAAATGCACTTTATTTAATGTACTGTGACAGTACATTAAATAAAGTGCATTTATTTATTTTTTTTTCCATATTTTTGCCAATGTTAGCTATGAATATATGCAATTTAATAAAACAATGAAATAAACATAAAAGGGACGTCTCCCTTAGTGCATTAAAATGCTACTTGTAGCAGCAATAATGGCGTAATGGAAATGCCTAAAATCGCAAAAAAAACCCAGTAAAGCCAAGGCCTATGGCTCTCAAGATTGGCGGTAAAAAAACACAAAAAAGTCAAGTGATAAGAAAACTCTTGGTACCTTGAGTGTAATGGTATTAATACATCTGATATCCTGTGCAACTTTTTAGGAGAGTATTACCTTAGAAGACCAGTCTTACGGCTTACATCCACTTTGGCATTACCGGCCGTGACCTGGATGCAGATTTTTTCTTTAGACTCACGTGACTACTCTTACGTCACTCAGGTCAGGTGTAGAATCGCTCAATGTAGCGATAATAGTAGCCAGGTGGCAGATGATGTAGGTGAATTGCTAGCAATGTAGTGACATAGAGGCCTATTTATCAAGCCGTCAACTGTGCTGCATTCGACGGCACCAATATGCTCGCCTAACATCGCGGCCGCGGACCTGAATACGATCTCCTTATTTATCAAAAAAGCTGTCAAAAAGCAGCGCACCAAGTACGGGGCGATGAGCAGCGGACTGTTGTTAACTAACAGTCATCGATCTTGCTGCTATTCAACTTTTTCCCAACTTTTTTTATATTCTGTCACTAAACACCGCCACTATACTAAAATGTTTAACCCCTATCTCGCCGCTCCCGGACCCCTCCGCAACTAAATAAAGTTATTAACCCCATCCCGCTGCTCCCGGAGCCCACCGCAACTCTAATAAAGTTATTAATCCTTATCCCGCAGCTTCCGGAGCCCACCGCAACTAAATAAATGTATTAACCCCTATCCCGCTGCTCCCGGAGCCCACCACAACTAAATAAATATATTAACCCCTAAACCCCTGGCCTCCCACATCACTACCACTTACTAAACCTATTAACCCCTAAACCGCCAGCCCCCCACATCGCCATAAACTAAATTAAGCTATTAACCTCTAAACCTAACAACCCGCTAATTTTACATTAAATATTAACTCATCCCTATCTTATAATAAATTTAAACTTACCTTTTAGAATTAAAATAAACTATATTAAACAACTAATTAACCTACCCTATTATACTACAATTACATTAAATTACATGAAACTATATTAAACTATTCATTAACCTACCCTATTATACTAAAATTACATTAAACTAACAATTAAATTAACTATATTACATATTTGAAAACCTAACCCTACTAAAATTATTTAAATCTACTATTAAAAATTACTAAGTTACAAAAAAAATACACTAAATTACACAAAATAAAAAATAAATTATCAAATATTTAAACTAATTACACCTAATCTAATAGCCCTATCAAAATAAAAAAGCCCCCCCCAAAATAAAAAAAACCCTACCCTACAATAAACTACCAATGGCCCTTAAAAGGGCCGTTTGTGGGGCATTGCCCCAAAGAAATCATCTCTTTTACCTGTAAATGAAAATACAAACAACACACCAACAGTAAAACCCACCACCCACACAACCAACCCCCTAAATAAAAACCTATCTAAAAAACCTAATCTCTCCATTGCCCTGAAAAGGGCATTTGTATGGGCATTGCCCTTAAAAGGGCATTTAGCTCTTTTTCTGCCCAAACCGCTAATCTAAAATTAAAACCCACCCAATAAACCCTTAAAAAAACCTAACACTAACCCCCGAAGATCCACTTACAGTTTTTGAAGACCCGACATCCATCCTCAACGTAGCGGCCGAAGTCCTCAGCGAAGCCGGCAGAAGTCTTCATCCAAGCGGGCCGAAGTCTTCATCCAGACGGCATCTTCTATCGTCATTCATCCGGCGCAGAGCAGCTCCATCTTCAAGGCATCCAGGCGCGGAGCATCCTCTTCTTCCGACGTCTTCTGAACAATGAAGTTTCCCTTTAAATGACGTCATCCAAGATGGCGTCCCTTAGAATTCTATCAGCCAATCGGAATTAAGGGGAAAAAAATCCTATTAGCTGTTGCAATCAGCCAATATGATTGAGCTTTCATCTTATTGGCTGATCCAATCAGCCAATAGGATTGAGCTTGCATTCTATTGGCTGATTGGAATAGCCAATCGGAATGTAAGGGACGCCATCTTGGATGATGTCATTTAAAGGTAAACTTCATATTTTAGGGGTTTGGGTAGAAATATAGCTAAATGCCCTTTTAAGGGCAATGCCCATACAAATGTCCTTTGCAGTGCAATGTGGAGATTAGGATTTTAGATAGGTTTTTATTTGGGGGGGGTTGGTTGTGTGGGTGGTGGGTTTTACTGTTGGGGGGGTTGTTTGTATTTTTATTTACAGGTAAAAGAGCTGATTTATTTGGGGCAATGCCCCGCAAAAGGCCCTTTTAAGGGCCATTGGTAGTTTATTGTAGGCTAGGGTTTTTTATTTTGGGGGGCTTTTTTTTATTTTGAGAGGGCTATTAGATTAGGTGTAATTAGTTTAAATATTTGATCATTTATTTTTTATTTTGTGTAATTTAGTGTTTATTTTTTTTGTACCTTAGTTGTTATTTTATGTAACTTAGTTGTTATTTTTTTGTAACTTAGTAATTTATTTTTATTTTTTTATAAATATTCTTTTATTGAGGATTGTTATAATGAAAACAGAGATATATAACATATGGACAATCTGTTACCGAACATCATTTGTAGCAACAACAACATAACAGAGAAAAAAAACATATGATAGAGATAACTACATAATTGAAATCCTCATTTTATAACATTTGCCTAGCAAAATAAAAGTAGCTATTGATCTAGACCTTCCTGGTCTAACAATGTCTGATGAAGCTAAGTAGCTACAAGGAGGACCCATTTTATTATATAAATCTTGAAATCTTATGCACCTAGTTCTACTAGTTTCATATGGAAGGGGGACAAGAGTGGAGAAGGGAAGGAAGAGAGGGGGAAAAAAAAAAAAAAAAAAGGGGGGGTGGTTTACATAAAAATGAGTAGGGGGGCAGTATCAAAGTGATGGAAGAACAAGAAGAGTCTAATTATAATCAAGGTCAATCCATCTACACCATATTTCGTGATAGAGATCTAACTTGTTGAGAGATCTGTAGACGTACTCTTCCATATTTTTGATGAAATCTACAATGTCTCTTACCTTCCTTATAGACGGAGGGGACGATTGTTTCCACTCTCTAGCCATAGCTAGTTTTGTAGCAATGAGTACATATGAGGTAAGGGCTCTATCAGCCTCAGGGAGGTTCAAGTAACCGTGGTGCAGGAGACCCAGAGCCGGGCCCCAGGGGATAGGCAGTCCCATGTCTTTAAGAACTTGGAACACTTTCCTCCATAAGCCTGAAATTTTTGGACACTCCCACCAAATATGAATATGTATGCCGAGGTTTCCACAATTTTTCCAGCAAAAGGGGGAGGCAGAGCGGTAGTATTTGTGCAAGGTAACCGGTACCAGATGCCATCTAGTCATGACTTTATAGTATAATTCCCACAAAGTCGCGCAGTGGAAATATTTTTTGGCTCTAAATAACTCTTTAAACCAAGCATCGGTCTCTATGGCTACCCTTAAATCCCTTTCCCATGCTCTATATTGGCTATGTTTAGCCGGCTCTGCAGGGGATATCAACAGACTATAGTGGAACGATAGGGCTCCTTTAAATGCTTTGTTAGCATTCCATCGCTGCTCCCACTTAGTGGGTGCCCGTACGCACTGCCCTGACAAACCCCATGCTCTAAGAATACTTATTAATCTAAGAAACTCAAAGTGGAGCGTGACAGGCAGAGAGAACTTCCTTCTCGCTTCAGCAAAGGAGATTAAAATGTTATTACTAAATACTACTGAGATCGGGAGATCAGCAGTATCTCCCCAAGTTCTGAGGTGAGTCTGGGAAAGCGAAATTAAGATACTACGAATTCTATACGCAGGCGAAGGGTGTGGAGAGATCGTTGCTATGTACTTTTTAAAATCCCAATGTTTCAGTGAGTCTAAGATCAATGGGTGTTCTACTCTCAGCGTATGTCTCATATGTACTGGGATCCAAGGTAAATCTGAAAGTAAAAGACCCCTTGGTAAGAGAGATTGTTCTATTTCTTGCCATCTATGTGTAATTTCTTTAAGGCTCCAACCTAAAATATGGGACAATCTAGCCGAATTGTGATATGATAAGACACTGGGGGACGCCAACCCACCCCTGTGGATTGGTTGTTGAATAATAGAAGAGGCTATTCATGGTCTTCTTCCAGCCCAAATGTAAGTTGTGATAAGACTCTGATATTTATTCAGAAGGGGCCTAGGGACAGATAGGGGTATACATCTAAACAGGTACGTCAATTTTGGTAAGAGAGACATTTTAATTGCCGCTATCCTACCGGTCCAAGAAAATTCCTTGAACTCCCAACTTTCTAAAAGCTTCCTGAATTCCGGTAAGCGTTCTGAAAAGTTTTTGGTAATGATTGTGTCGATGTTTGGACTTAAATATACGCCCAGGTGTTTGATGGAGGTGGGTGACCAGTGGAAAGGGTACATTTTTTGCAAATAATATAATTCCGAAGCCGGAATATTAATATGCCAAACCTCAGTTTTAGTATAATTTAATTTATAAAAGCTATACTGTGAGAACTTTTCGATAATCTTGAAAACCGCTGACATCGAGCTAGTGGGCGAGGTGAGCAAAAGCGTGATGTCGTCCACGAAGAGAGCAATTTTGTGACTGGAATCCTGGAACTTAATTCCTAAAACATTCTCATTAGCTCTGATGGACTGAGCCAGAGGTTCAATGGACATGGCAAATAAGAGCGGGGAGAGGGGGCAACCTTGTCTAGTGCCATTCAATATGTTGAATGACGCTGATTTGAAACCCGGTCCTCTAACTGTGGCATGGGGATTCAAATATAGGGCCTGCGTGGCCCTAATAAAGTGATGAGGGATGCCGAACACTTTAAGTACCTCCCAGAGATAATCCCACCTGACCCTGTCAAATGCCTTTTCGGCATCAAGAGACAGGGCCAGGAAGGGTACCTCTCTTTTTTCCGCTTCAAATAAAATGGAAGTGAGCCTTCGGGTGTTGTCTGGGCCCTCTCTGCCCGGGACAAACCCTACTTGATCTGCATGTATAATCTTGCCCAAAACTTTCGAAAGTCTGTTTGCTAATATTTTAGAATACAGTTTGATGTCCGTATCGATCAATGAGATAGGTCTATAGTTTTGGCATAATTGAGGGTCCTTACCAGGTTTCAGGATTGTTATTATTTCTGCTTCGAGAAATTCCTTAAGATAAGAACCGGTGGACATAAATGTGTTAAATGTTTTGGCCATGATGGGATAAAGAAGGTCACCAAATGTTTTAAAAAACTGCCCCGTGAATCCATCTGGCCCAGGAGCTCTCTCTCCTTTGTAACTTAGTAATTTTTAATAGTAGATTTAAATAATTTGAGTAGGGTTAGGTTTTTAAATATGTAATATAGTTAATTTAATTGTTAATTTAATGTAATTTTAGTATAATAGTTAGGGTAGGTCAATTAATAGTTTAATTTAGTTTAATTTAATTCTAAAGGTAAGTTTAAATTAATTATAAGATAGGGATGAGTTAATATTTAATGTAAAGTTAGCGGGTTGTTAGGTTTAGGGGTTAATAGCTTAATTTAGTTTATGGCGATATGGGGGCTGGCAGTTTAGGGGTTAACAGGTTTAGTAAGTGGTAGTGATGTGGGAGGCCAGGGGTTAATACATTTATTTAGTTGCGGAGGGGTCCGGGAGCAGCGGGATAGGGGTTAATAACTTTATTAGAGTTGTGGTAGGCTCCGGGAGTAGCGGGATAGGGGTTAATACATTTATTTAGTTGCGGTGGGCTCGGGGAGCGGCAGGATAGGGGTTAATAACTTTATTTAGTGGCGGCGGGGGCCGGGAGCGGCGGGATAGGGGTTAATATATTTATTTAGTTGCGGCAGGATAGGGATTAATAACAATAATTAGGTTGCGGCGGTGTCCGGGAGCGGCGGGATAGGGGCTAATAACATTATGTAGGTGCCGGCGATGTCGGGGCGGCAGATTAGGGGTGTTTAGACTCTGGGCTTATGTTAGGGTGTTAGGTGTAAACATCACTTTTATTCTAGCATAGAAATCAATGGGATATCTGGTAGCAGTGAACATAAGCTTTCGCTGCTTTCAGACTCCCATTGATTCCTATGGCATCCGCGGCCTCCAGGGTGGCGGATTGAAAACCAAGTACGCTGGGCCGAAATAGTGGCGAACGTACCTGTTAGAAAGTTGATAACTTGCAAAAATTTGTATTCGGAACATCTGTAATGACGTAAGCATCGATCTGTGTCGGACTGAGACCGGCGGATCGTATGTTTTGTCACAAATTTCAACTTTTGCCAGTCTTTAGGCTTTGATAAATAGGGCGAATCAGGCTCGCCACAATTATGCTGCAGAATTCTAGCGTATTTGCGGTCGCGGGTCACTTGGAGTTCTTCAGAAGATGTATCTCTGGTCCGTGTCCCCTCTTTCCTAGTTACAGAAAGGGATCCTGGGGATCGATGTAGAGAAACTTGGTGGTCACTCCCAGTGACTAGATATACTTGGCGGTCACTTCCAGTGACTAGATATACTTGGCGGTCACTCCCAATGACTAGATATACTGTAATGAGACTCTGCGGTAGCTGGATTTTAAAAGACTTTGCGGTCACATCCAGTGACTGTGGATAGCAAATAATGTCTCTGTATGATATAGCAAACGTCAATGTATCACGTTCCCACCAAATCCATCCGTTCACAATAAGAACTGTTCAGGGTAAAAGTTGGTCCGTTGAGTGAACAGTGAAGCAGGATAACAGAGTGACAGTGTCTAGGTCAACGCGTTTCGCCCTTAGGCTTTATCAAGACATGTTTGTCTGTGTCACCATGTAGGCTTTTTAAACACCTCTCACTCTCCTGATTGGATGTAAGATTTTTTTTCAATTTAAGGTGGTATAAATAGATTCAGAATTGTTTCAATCTTAAAGTGGAAATATTTCATCTGTTAATCTTATAGCAGTATTTGTCCATACTTTGAGTAAACTGTAAGTTTGAACCATCTAACAGTATTTACACTCATTCCACTTAGAATCAATACACATATGGAATGTTGGAGGAAAAGAAACAAAACAAACGGGAATACAAATAATTGATGCAGTGAAATAATAGATATAATGAAGGTGATGTACTATTTGTGCTTATAACAGTATTAGTAGAAAAGATTCCACTTATATTGTTTTTTATATAAGCCGTAAGACCTGTCACCTAAGGTAATACTCCTAAAAAGTTACACAGGATATCAGATGTATTAATACCATCAGACTCAAGGTACCAAGAGTTTTCTTATCACTTGACTTTTTTGTGTTTTTTTTACCGCAAATCTTGAGAGCCATAGGCTTTGGCTTTATTGTTTTATTTTGCAATTTTAGGCATTTTTTGTACTAAGGGAGATGTCCCTTTTATGTTTATTTCATTGTTTTGTTAAATTGTATATATTCATAGCTAACATTCACTTATTATTTGTCTTTTGTATCTATCCAGTTACCAATTTTCATATATATACCCACCTATATAGATTCCATACTAGTATATAGAAATATAATTCATTCATAAGATCTGTGCTTTTAGCGTTAACTCCTTTTTTTGCATTCACTATTCTTAGTTTTTCTCTGAGGGGAATTTCCGAGTTTAGCGCTTCCACTTTTTATTCGTCTATGCTGTTCAGGCATTGCCACAGCTTTCTCCTCAAATATCCCAAGCCTCTATGACGTCACATGCAGTGCCCTGCGGTTCCTCTCAATCTCCTGGAGGAGTTTATTTGCCTGCAGATTTTGCGGCTCAGGTATACTCTGCGGTATCTGCAGCTTTATATGCTTTTCCTATCCTACAGGGAAAACACAAGAGGACATTTAAAGATTCAGATAGTAAGGTTTCTGCTCCACCTTTTGCTACTCAGGGGGAGGATTCCCCGGTAGCGTCTGAGAGTGAAATCTCAGATTCAGACAGTCTAATTCCTTCTTCTGACACTGAAGTAGTATCCTTCAGATTTAAGCTTGAACACCTTCATGTATTGTTAAAGGGACATAAAACAAGTTGGGATAGAGACATACTTTACCTGCAAATTTATACTGTAGTGTCTCGCCATTAACCCTTTCTTTTTAGTTTCTGAATTGTAAAGCTCTAACTCCCCCACACAATTCCTTTTATGGCTGTATCTATGTTTATTGTGCTTTTGGTAAAATGCAAAAGTGAATAGGGATTATCTGTTGGAGCATGCCTAGAAGCTGTGAACTCAGATGAAATACAATGCCTGTGTCTAAACACTGATAAGAGGGGTGGAGTTAGCTGCTCCAGGAAGTTTAGCTATGTAATTCATATTGCTTATTTTTGAAAATTATTTTAAAATACTTGCCAGCAATTTTTAAACAATTTGTTTATGCAAACTATTTTAAATTAATTAGCCCTTTTAGGATATACACAGATCTCAACGTGTTTTATGGCACTTTAAATGAGGTTTTGGCTACTTTGGACGACTCCGACCCGCCTGTCGCTGTCAACCCTAAGAAATCAAGTAAACTGAATAAATAATTTTATGTTCCTTCCTCTGTGGAAGTATTCCCTGTTCCAGATCATGCAACAGAGATTATTGCACAGGAATGGGAGAAGCCAGGGATACCCTTTTCACCGCCTCATGTCTTTAAAAATATGTTTCCTGTTACCGATTCCATTAAAGTAAAGGTAAAGTTTTGTGCCTATAAGAAGCCCTATTGATTGTTCAATATCATTACTGTCAGGTTTTTTTCCCTGTTGTTTGCCATGTGCTGCTGGCAGCCATTTTACTCACCTCTCTTCCTGACTATGGTGCATTGTGGGGGATGCTGCTCATTTCCTACACTTCCTTTTATGGCCAGACTGGTGTGCATTATCCATTTGAGACAGGATGCAGTCTCAGAATTGTGATGTCATCACTTATTATTTAAAGGGCCTCTATTCAGTATGCTTTGCCTTTGCGTTGTCTCAGACCTGTTTGTGAGAGTTCCTGTGTATTACCTGGCTGCCTGACGTCCTTCCTGGTTCCTGATCCCTGGCTTGTTTCTGACTCTGCTGTTTTCCTTGTTCCTGATTCCGGCTCGTCTGACTATTCGCTTTGGCTCCTGACTCAGCTCATCTGACTTCCAGCTCTGGTTTTGACTCCTGGCTTGTTATTTGACTTGTGGACTTTTTATTATTTTTTGCTATCAATAAAGGTGTGATTATTTTTGCACTTGAAATGAAAAGATACAAACAGTATTGAAGTGCTTCTACTCACTTGTACCACGATCGATCTGTAAACTGCTGTTTCCTGCAGAATTAGAGGATAAGTCGCACGGAGCATGCGCGTCTCAAGAATGAGCACGGTGAGTAGGGGAGAAGATTATAGTCTGACGCATTCGCTCAGTGCTCGTGTGACGTAGTAGTGGATGGGCTGACCACCCGGGGGTAAAACAATGATTGGAGGACACTGTATTAGTCGAGTATCAATCAATTATTGCAAAATGTCAGGCGGAGGAGTAATTGTTGTCGGCTGCTACTTATAAGGTAGTAATATCGGTTATATAAAAAGATATATGAAAAACGATGAATGAAACTTGGGCTAATTTTAGATATACTTTAAGAGGTCGTTAACGAGTGTGGTTAACTTTACCTTGCCTTTAAAGAGTCATGGCACACAGTGCCTAAAGTAGAAGGGGCAATTTCTACTCTTCCTAAGAGAACTACTATTCCTATTGAGGATAACTGCTCTTTTAAGGATCCAATGGATAAAAAGCTGGAGGCTTATTTGAAGAAAATATATGTTCATCAGGGTCTCCAATGGCAACCTGCAGTGTGTATTTCCACTGTGTCCAGTGCGGCATCCTATTGGTACGCCTTGTCTGATTCTCTTCAAGTAGAGACTTCTTTGGAGGAGATACAAAACAGGATTAAGGCGCTTAAGCTAGCCAATTCCTTTATTTCTGATGCTACCATGTAGGTTATTAAACTTGGAGCTAAGATATCTGGTTTTGCTGTGCTAGTTCGCAGAGCTTTGTGGCTGAAGTCTTGGTCAGCTGATGTTTCCTCTAAATCCAAGCTTCGGGAGATTCCTTACAAGGGTAAGACCTTGTTTGGACCTGGTCTAGCAGAAATTATTTCTGATATTACGGGTGGAAAAGGGTCTTTTCTATCACAGGACAAGAAGAATAGACCTAAGGGACGTCAGAGTAATTTTTGTTCCTTTCATAACTTTAAAGGAAAGTCTTCTTCTTCCAAGCAGGAATAGTCCAAGTCTTCTTGTAAACCCAATCAGTCTTGGCACAAGGGGATGCAGTCAAAGAAACCTGCTGCTGAGTCTAAATCAGCGTGAAGGGTTTGACCCCGATTTTGGATCAGATAAAGTGGGGGGCAGACTTTCTCAGTTTTTTTCAAGCTTGGATACGAGATGTCCCAGATCTTTGGGCTGTGGACATAGTATCTCAGGGTTACAAAATAGAATTCAAGACCTTTCCTCCCAGGGGCAGTATATACCTCTCAAGATTATCTGCAGACCAGATAAAAAGAGATACCTCAAGATTATCTGCAGACCAGATAAAAAGAGAGACGTTCTTGAAATGTGTTTAGGATCTTTCCTCCCTGGGAGTGATAGTTCCAGTTCCCATACTGGAACAGGGCCTAGGTTTCTATTCAAATCTGTTTGTGGTTCCCAAGAAAGAGGGAACTTTTCGGCCTATTCTTGACCTGAAGTGTTTAAACAAGTTTCTCAGAGTACTGTCCTTCAAGATGGAAACTATTCATTCCATTCTTCCTTTAGTCCAAGAGGGTCAGTTCATGACGACCATAGACCTGAAGGATTGCGTATCTTCATGTCCCCATTCACAGGGATCATCACAAGTTTCTGAGATTCACCTTCCTAGAAAAACACTTTCAGTTTGTGGGGCTTCCGTTTCGTCTTGCCACAGCTCCCAGAATTTTCTCGAAGGTTCTGGGGGCTCTCTTGGCAGTGATTAGGTCTCGGGGAATTGCATTGGTGCCCTACCTGGGCAACATAGTCGTTCAGGCACCATCTTTTCAATAAGCAAACTCTCATACAGAGATCTTGTTGTCTTTTCTACATTCCCACGGATGGAAAGTGAATCTGAAAAAGAGTTCCCTTGTTCCAGCTACAAGGGTGGTTTTCTTAGGGACCATAATAGATTCCCTATCTATGAAATTATTTCTGACAGAGGTCTCTTGCCTCTCTCTGCAGTCTACTGTTCGGCCATCAGTGGCTCAATGTATGGAGGTAATTGGTCTGATGGTCGCTTCCATGGACATCATTCCCTTTGCTCGATTCCATTTGAGAGCTCTGCAGTTATGCATGCTCAGTCAATGGAACGGAGACCATTCAAATCTCTCTCAGAGGATAGAACTAGATCAGTCGACAAGAGACTCTCTCCCGTGGTGGTTTTCTCAGGAGCATCTGTCTCAGGGCACATGCTTCCGGAGGCCATCCTGGGTGATTGTGACCACGGACGCCAGCCTGTTGGGCTGGGGAGCAGTCTGGGACTTGTTAAAGGCGCAAGGACTATGACTCGGGAGGAGTCTGTTCTCCACATAAACATCTTGGAATTGAGAGCAATTTACAATGCTCTAATGGCTTGGCCTCATTTGTCCTTAGCCGGTTTATCAGATTCCAGTCAGACAATATCACCTGAGGGGCTTACATTAACCACCAGGGAGGAACTCAGAGTTCCTTAGCCTTGGAAGAGGTGGCTCGGATTGTTCAGTGGGCGGAAGCTTACAATTGCTGTCTATCTGCCATCACATTCCAGGAGTGGACAACTGGGAAGCGGACTTCCTAAGCAGACAGACATTTCATCCCGGGGAGTGGGGTCTCCATACAGAGGTGTTCTCCAGGTTAACCCTCAAATGGAGGGTGCCAGAGTTGGATCTGAGGGCGTCTCGGCAGAATGCCAAACTTCCAAGGTATGGTTCAAGGTCAAGAGATCCGCAGGCCGCCCTGATAGATGCTCTAGCGGTGCCTTGGGATTTCAGTTTAGCTTACGTGTTTCCTCCGTTTGCACTTCTTCCACGAGTTATTGCTTGTATCAAACAGGAGAGAGCATATGTAATTTTAATAGCTCCTGCATGGCCTCGCAGGATCTGGTATGCAGACCTAGTGAAGATGTCATCTCTTCCACCTTGGAGGTTGTCTCTGAGGAAGGACCGTCTAACTCAGGATCCATTCCTCCATCAAAATCTCGTTTCTCTGAAGCTGACTGTTTGGAGATTGAACGCTTAGTTCTGTCTAAGCGTGGTTTTTCCAAGTCAGTCATTGAGACCATGATTCAGGCTAGTAAGCCTGTTGCTAGAAAGATTTACCATAGGGTATCGCGTAAATACCTATATTGGTGTGAATCCAAGGGCTACTCTTGGAGTAGGGTCAGGATTCCTAGGATTTTGTCTTTTCTTCAGGAAGGTTTGGAGAAAGAATTGTCAGTCAGTACTCTGAAGGGTCAGAATTTTGCATTATCTATTTTGTTACATAAGCGTCTGGCGGATATGCCAGATGTTCAATCTTTTTGTCAGGCCCTGGTTAGGATCAGGCCTGTGTTCAAGTCTGCTGGTCCTTCATAGAGCCTTAACCTTGTTCTTAAAGTTTTGCAGCAGGCTCAGTTTGAGCCTTTGCATTCCATAGATATTAAGCAATTATCTTGGAAGGTTTTGTTTCTTTTTACTATCTCTTCTGCTCTGAGAGTTTCGGAACTCTCTGCAGTGTGATTCGCCTTATCTTATCTTCCATGCTGATAAGGAAGTTCTTCGTACGAAGTTGGGTTTTCTTCCTAAAGTAGTTTCTGATAGAAATATTAATCAGGAAATTGTTGTTCCTTCTCTATGCCCTAATCCTTCTTCTCATAAGGAACGTTTGTTGCACAACTTGGACGTTGTGCATGCTCTGAAATTTTACCTGCAGGCGACTAAGGATTTTCGCCAGTCCTCTGCCCTGTTTGTTTGTTTCTCAGGAAAACGTAAAGGTCAGAAAGCGACTGCTACTATTATTCGTTTTGCTTATGAGACTGCTGGTCAGCAGCCTCCTGAGAGAATTACGGATCATTCCACTAGGACTGTTTCCTCTTCTTGGGCTTTCAACAATGACGGAACAGATTTACAAGACTGCAACTTGGTCCTCTCTGCATACTTTTTCCAAATTTTCCAAATTTGATACTTTTGCCTCGGCTGAGGCTTCTTTTGGGAGAAAGGTTCTTTAAGCGGTGGTGCCTTTTGTTTAGGTCTGCCTGTCTTGTTTTCCCTCCCTAGTCATCTCTGTCCTTTAGCTTGGGTATTGGTTCCTACTAGTAATTGATGACGCCGTGGACTCACCATATCTTAGGAAAGAGAGGAAAATGTATGCTTACCTGATAAATTTCTTTCTTTCCGGATATGGTGAGTCCACAACCCCACCCTTAAATTTAAGACAGTTGTTATTCCTTTTTCCATTTCCCTTCCGTCGAATGACTGGGGATTGTGGGAAGGGGAGTGATACTTAGCAGCTTTGCTGTGGTGCTCTTTGCCTCCTCCTGCTGGCCAGGAGTGATATTCCCACTAGTAATTGATGACGTCGTGGATTCACCATATCCGGAAAGAAATACATTTATCAGGTAAGCATACATTTTCTTTTTTGTTACATATATTAACGCATGCATATTTCATATAAAGTATATGTACTTAGAACCCATGGGGCATTCATATCATCTCTACAACCTTTAGATAAGTTAGAAAGGGATATAAAACCCAAAAAAATATTTCTTTTTTAAGACACGATGAGTCCACGGATCATCTTAATTACTAATGGGATATTCACCTCCTGGTCAGCAGGAGGAGGCAAAGAGCACCACAGCAGAGCTGTTAAATAGCTCCACTCCAGTCATTCTCTTTGCCTATGTTAGTGATAGGAAGTGGCAAAGTGAGGTGTTAGATTAGATTCTTCAATCTAGAGTTTATTATTTTTAAAGTAGTACAAGATTGTACTGCTTTGTTCTAGGGTGTAGCCGTAGTCCATATCAGTCTCTTCAGTAGAGCTTTGGTGGCTTTAGAGCAATGGGAACTTGTGGGACATAATTCTCACTGCACCTCCCATAGATTGTATGCTGCCCTGTTTGTGAAAGTCTGAGGGAGAAATACTCAGTACTTTGTGTTTCCATAGGCCAATGTGAGGGAGAGGACCTCGCAAGCCGGGTGAGCCGCCTTACTGCCGGGCAGACTTCTAAGGTAAGTGCTAACTTATATTTTCTGGGGTACGTACACAGAAAAGTTTGGCACTTTTATACAAAAAATGGACACAAGATGACATTATCCTTAGGAAGGGTTAAGTCATAGGGCAGTTTCTGCAGGCACTGGGGACGTGGAGAAGTGGCTCTTATGTTTCTGTTTGGTGCAACAGGATGGCAACTCCTAACGGCTTTATTTTAATTCAGCAGCCGATCGGGAGGTTTATTTTTGCTGCCCAGCTAGCCTGATTATGTATAATTGACAATCTCCTTCTCCCAACGGCTTATTTGGCATTCTAGCCGACCGGGAGGTTTAACTTTGTTGCACAGCTAGCCTTGTTATCTTTGCTGACACTTTAATACTCCAAACGGCTCTTTTGACCCTCTAGCCGACCGGGAGGTTTATCTAGTAATTATGCAATGTGCGCCATGCGGTTCATTCTCCTGATGGCTCTATTTCTGAAGCAGAGTGTTGCCGCCGGGAGGTTTACTTTGTTACGCCCATGATGGATGGAGATAGACTACGCAACATTGCACGCTTTTTCTATGCATAGCCCTAAGCCCGATGTAACGGACAAGTGACGGTGGGTCTCCTCTGCACGCAGCAGAGCGGCTTCACTTTCTGTGTTAAAAGGTATTCTTATGGAGTCTGGATGCCTACTATTTGTACTTCCTAACCGTAGGTAGACTCATGCCTCAGCAAAGCTGAGCTGAGGTCTGGGGGTTTTTTCCTTATGGGCTAAAGATTTTTTCCCCTAAAATAAAGTATTTTATTTTGCCATTTAAAGTCACAGTAACATCAGAATTTTAGTTTACAAGTTTCTGAGCAGTGACCCAAAAGAACCCTTTATATGTTAATAAAGTTACTTTAATATTTAAAGACACAGTATCTCTAGGATATTCAAATTTTATGTGATCAAGAATGTGAATAAGGATGTTACATATACTTTATGCTTTGCCAAACAAATCGTTCTGTTCTGAGTTTTACAGTTCAGAGATAAACCTCTTTTTCAGAGCCTAAACTTGTCTCAGATACTGTTCATGATACATTCTGAAAATGTTCAATATATTCTGCAGCCTTCTCCTGTAGTGTCCCAAAAAACCTAGCATCCATTCAACCAGTGCCCTGCGCTTCCTCCACGACTCCTCCTGGAGTTACCTTGCAAGACATTGCTTCCTTCGCGTACTAGGCTGTCCAGGATGCGTTGTCAGCTTTTCCCATGCTGCAGGGAGAGCGCAAGAGGAAAACTAAACATTCAGTGAACAGTGTTTATGTCACAGTTGTTGCTATCTCAGAGGTCCTCTTCCAGAAGCCTGAGGATTCTTCGGTAGCGCCTGAGAATAAATCCTCAGATTCTGACTGTATAATTTCTGCTGCTGATACTGAAGTGGTATCTTTCAGGTTTAAACTAGACCACCTCCGTCTATTACTTAAGGAGGTTTTAGCTACATCATGGTCATTGTTATTCTTATGTCATAACAACCAACAGACACCAGACTTCACCAAGTAAGAGTGTCTAATAAGGAGGTGCGCCAAGTGATAGATTGACAAGGTAATATGAACCTTATTAACCCGTTATTCAAGTGATATGTATAATGTTATAATCAATAAATAAACATATATAAATAAATCTCTATAATAATACTTTGCTATTGCTCCAATAATAAAATACCTAAGCGTCCGTACATAAATTGAATATTATTTAGAAAAAAATATTAAAATCCATAATTACAAGTGTCCAGATTTGAATTATTCCAGATGCATATAATCAAAAGTGTGCAAAGGATAGGCAGCTCTCTCCAATATGGTGTAGATATGAACAAGTCCTGAAAGACAGAAAATAAGAGGCGCTCTTGGTGTAGTATGTCCTAAACAAACATCAATGGACAGAACAGAGATGGAGATATACTCACAAAAGGCGTTGCACATGCTACTGTGGGGAGCCTCGTTCTGACTACAGCGTCCATTGCCTATGCGAGTCAGCCGAACGGCTCTGAAGCTTCGGCCTGTCCGCTATTGCACTGCATGTGCAACACCTTTTGTGAGTATATCTCCCTCTCTGTTCTGTCCATTGATGTTTGTTTAGGACATACTACACCAAGAGCGCCTCTTATTTTCTGTCTTTCAGGACTTGTTCTTATTATGTCAGATCGAGTTTCTCAGATCATTACTAAAGAGAGAATGGGTATCTCCTTTTACTACATTTCCTATATTGAAAGAAGGGTTTTCCTTAGCAGACTCCTCAAGGAGTCTCGGCAGACGGTACACAAGGTGGATTAATTTCCACACTAGCCAGAAGACCTTCTATTCCCATAGAGGATAGTTGTTCCTTTAAGGAGCCCATGGATATAGGGGAGTTGCTCAGGATGGCAACCTAAATTGATATGACTACCTTATGCGGCAGCATACTGGTTCATACATTGTCTAGATCTATTCGGACCAGACATTCCTCTCGAGGAATTCCAGAATAAGAATTTCTATTAGCTACTTCCCGTCAAGTTTTAAATGGGAAAACTAAGCTTTCAGACTTACCATATCGGCTCGAAAATCTTAATGGTAAGATTTTGGTTTGAGGATGCGTCATCTAAGATTAGTCTTTGGCCATTCCTTCCTTTTTTGGGCCTATGTGTCAGGAGGTGAGGGTCATCCCTCTCTCTAATTAAGATTTATTTTTCATTACTTTCAGAAATTCAAGGGATTTTTTTCTATTCTTCCTACGAGCAGGAGGGTAGTTCAGTTCTTGAGATTATCTGTAGACCAGACGAAGGGAGAGGTGTTCTGGCACTGTGTAAGAGACCTCTCTGACATGGGACGGATAGTTCCTGTTCTGATACAGGAACAGGGTTTGGGATTTGTTCGTGGTTCCCAAAAAAAGAGGGAACCTTCATTCCAATTTTAGATTTCAAGAGTCTAAACAAATTGCTCAGAGTACCGTCTTTCGGGATGGAAACTATTTGTTCCATTTTCCTTTGATCCAAGAGGGTCAAGTTATGTCAACAATGGATTTAAAGGACGCGTACCTGTATGTTCCCATTCACAGGGGTCATCACAAGTTCCTAAGGTTTGCCTTTCTGGCCAATCACTACCAGTTTGTCGCTTTTCCCTTCGGTCTTGCCTCAACTCCCAGAATTTTCACAAAGGTTCTGGGATCGCTGTTGGAGGTGCTTCGTTTTCCGGGGCATTACAGGGGCACACTATTTGGACTACATCCTAGTCCAGGTGCCATCATTTTATCAAGCAAGATCTCACACGGACATGGTGTTATCCTTCCTGAGATCACGGATGGAAGGTAAATCTGGAAAAGAGTTCCTTAGTCCTAAATTCAAGGGTACCCTTCTTAGGAAATATATTAGATTCTCCATCTATGACGATTTTTCTGACAGAGGTCAGGAAATCAAAGTTTATCGATATTTGTCTAGTCCTTCAGTCCACTCCTCGGCCATCAGTGGCTCAGTGCATGGAGGTAATTGGGCTGATGGTGGCAATGGACATCATCCCGGTTGCTCGGTTTCATCTCAGACCTCTGCAGTTAAACATGCTCATGCAATGGAACGGAGATTATGCGGATTTGTCTCCTCAAATACTACTGGATCAGGAGACAAGGGATTCGCTTCAATGGTGGTTGTCTCTGGATCATCTTTCCCAGGGAACCTGCTTTCGCAGACCTTCTTGGGTGTTTGTGACAACAGATGGCAGCCTTCTAGGGTGAGGAGTAGTCTGGAGTTCCCTAAAGGCTCAGGGAGTTTGGACTCAGTCAGAGTCTGTTCTTCCTATAAACATTCTGGAGCTGAGAGCGATCTTCAATGATCTTCTGGTCTGGTCTCCGTTAACCTCGGTCCAGTTTCTCAGGTTTCAGTCGGACAACATAACTTCAATGGCTTACATCAATCATCAGGGAGGAACGAGGAGTTCCTTAGCGATGACAGAGGTAACCAAGATAATTCAGTGGGCGGAGGCTCATTCTTGTTGCCTGTCAGCGATCCACATCCCAGGGGTGGACAACTGGGAGATGGACTTCCTGAGCAGGCAGACCTTTCATCCGGAGGAGTGGGAACTCCATCCGGAAGTGTTCTCAAGCCTGATTCTCAAGTGCATCTCGACAGAATGCCAAGCTCCCGAGATACGGGTAGAGGTCCAGGGACCCCCAGGCGGAACTGATAGATGCTCTGGCGGTTCCTTGGATCTTCAGTCTAGCATACCTATTTTCTCTGTTTGTGCTTCTTCCTCAGGTCATTGTTCGAATCAAGCAGGAGAGGGCGTTGGTGATCCTCATTGCTCCTGCTTGACCTCGCAGGATTTGGTATCCAGATCTGGTGGACATGTCATCTCTGCCACATGGGAGACTTCTGTTGAGGAAGGACCTTCTAATCAAGGGCTCTTCCTTCACCCACATCTATTTTCTCTGAAGCTGACTGCTTGGAGATTGAACACTTAATTTTGTCCAAGCAGGGGTTTTCTGACTCGGTCATAGAGACCATGATTCAGGCTCATAAGCCTGTAACTAGAAAGATTTACCATATGATATGGCGTAAATATCTTTATTGGTGTGAATCCAAGGGCTACTCATGGAGTAGAGTTAGGATTTCTAGAATTGTGTCTTTTCTCCAAGAGGGGTTGGAAAAGGGTTTATCGATGAGTTCCCTAAAGGGTCAAATCTTGGCCTTCTCTATTTTGTTACACAAACATCTGGCGGATGTCCCAGATGTACAATCCTTTTGTCAGGCCTTGGTTAGGATCAGGCCTGTGTTCAAACCAGTTACTCATCCATGGAGTCTTAATTTAGTTCTCAAAGTTCTTCAAGGGGCTCCGTTTGAGCCTATGCATTCCTTAGATATTAAGTTATCTTGGAAAGTTTTGTTTCTTGTTGCGATTTCTTCCGCTTGGAGTGTGCCAGAGCTCTCGGCTTTACAGTTCGAGTCTCCTTACCTTATTTTCCATTCAGATAAGGTAGTTTTATGTACTAAATTAGGATTTCTTCCTAAAAGTAGTTTCTGATCAGAACATTAATCAGGAGATTGTTGTTCCTTCTTTGTGTCCTAATCCTTCTTCTCAAAAAAGAACGACTTCTGCATAATTTGGACGTGGTCAGTGCTTTAAAATTTTACCTGCAGGCGACTAAGGATTTTCGCCAGTCTTCTTCTTTGTTTGTGGTTTTCTCAGGAAAACGTAAGGGACAGAAAGCTACGGCTACTTTTCTTTCCTTTTGGCTGAAAAGTATCATACGTTTTGCATATGAGACTGCTCGACAGCAGCCTCCAGAGAGAGTTACGGCTCATTCCACGGGGGCTGTTGCTTCCTTATGGGCATTCAAAAATGAGGCTTCTTCGGAACAGATTTGCAAGGCGGCAACTTGATCTTCTCTTCACACTTTTTCAAAGTTTTACAAATTTGACACTTTTGTCTCAGCTGAGGCCGCTTTTGGGAGAAAGGTTATTCAAGCAGTGGTGCCTTACATTTAGGTTCCCTGTCTTGTCCTGTGGACTCATCGTGTCTTAAAAAAGAAAAGATAATTTATGCTTACCTGATAAATTTATTTATTTTTTGGCATGATGAGTCCACGGCCCGCCCTGTTTCTTTTAAGACAGGTTGTGGGTTATGTAAACTTCAGACACCTCTGCACCTTGGCTTTTCCTTTCTCTTCCTAACTTCGGTCGAATGACTGGAGTGGGAGGGAAGGGAGGAGCTATATATACAGCTCTGCTGTGGTGCTCTTTGCCTCCTCCTGCTGAGGAATATCCCATTAGTAATTAAGATGATCCGTGGACTCATCTTGTCAAAAAAGAAATACATTTATCAGGTAAGCATAAATTTTCTTTTTGTGAATCAGACAGAACATACCATTTTAAAAAAACCTTTCAATTTACTTCTATTATCAAATTTGCTTCGTTCCCATGATATTCTGTATTGAAGGCATACCTAGGTAGGCATCTGGAGTACTACGTGCCAGTAAATAGTGCTGCCATCTAGTGCTGTTGCAAAAGCTTAACATTCTGGCATATAGTGCTCCAGAAAACGGCTCCTAAGCATAAGTCCTTGCTTTTCAGCAAAAGATAGCAAGAGAATGAAGAAAAATTGATAATAGGAGTAAATTAGAAAATTGCTTAAAATTGCCTGTTCTATCTGAATCATGAAATAAAAAAATGGGTTCAGTGTCCCTTTAAAAAACACCCTATGCAAAGACTCAAAAAAAGGAGGAGAATGCAAAACATGCAATGCCAAATTAAGATTCCGAGGAGAAATTGGCTTAATAACAGGTGAAATTCGAAGGGTAGAACAAAACCATGAATGTCCGGAAGATTATAAATCTTCTTGTGTAATAAAACTGAAAGAACAGAAAGCTGGCAAGCGAAACCAAGATCAACACACCAAGAAATAAATCTTCAAAGTCTCATAAACAAAAAAAAACTTCTCTGTCTAAGAACTAATTGTTCAATCTCCATGTCATCAAAGCTTTAGAGATTTGAGATGAAAAAATGAAACTTTAAACTTAAGTTTCATACGCAGAGGAAGTGAATATAGAGGGCAACTGAACATCTAAACCAGCTCTGCATACCAAATTTTGCAAAGGATTAATGATAAATTACCTTGCCTGATCTTGATAATCACACTGTAAGAAGAACCAAAGGAGAAAAAAACATATGTTAGCCAAAACAGCCCCACAGAGCTAAAAGAGCACACACAAACTCCACCTGGGGATCCCATGACCTCACATAGTATCTGGGAAGTTTATTGTACAATTGAGAGACCATCAGAGCTATCTCTGGGAGACCCCAAAGATCCACTATCTGTTTGAAAACATCCAAAGAGACCCTAGATGCAAAGACTGACAACTGAGACTATCTTCTACCCAGTTGTCCACTACCAGAATATAAACAGCAGAAACCAGGCAACAACAAAAAAAGACTTCTTAGGCTTAAAATCTAAAAAATGCACAAACATAAAAAATATATACTGCTAAAATGTTTGTTTCTAAAATAGTAAAGAAAAATTGTAAAGAAAAACTTTGCCATATCTGATTGAATATAAATATTGCGTTATTTAACCTCAGTATTAATAAACAATATGTGGATAGTGATAGACAGAAACCTCACACAGATAATATATATATATATAAAATACAATGTTTTATTGAAGGAAATTGATACTAAATTATATCTAAATCATGCGTGAATAAAATCAATAACTTAAATTGATACTGGTAGCGAATGTTAAAAATGTTCCTTTAAACAATATATCCCTTTAAAGTGTCTCTGGAGGATATCAGAAAGAGTCAATTTGCACCCATAATGTGCATGTGTGTGAGCAAAAACAGTTCCTATATCAGATATAGTGCCACAGTTCGTATTTTGCGGTATATACAACCTTCTCTTATGCGTAGATTAATAAATCCAGACCTCCTTGCGGTATATGATTTTCTTAATGGTAGTATCTTACCGCAATCTCCTTGTGTTGGATTTAAACTTTATCCGATTTATTCAAAAGACAGTACCAAAAACAAAAAAATCAAATTGTTTCAAACGTAAATAAAAAAGAGTTTAAGATCAATGACTGTATAAGATGCACAGATAAAGATATTACATATGCCATCCAATGCAAATGTGGAATGCATTATGTTGGCGAGTCTGAAAGACCGCTAAGAGAAAGAATTCGCGAATACATCTTATCAATAGAACATATGGACCAGGAGAGAAATAAAGATCTACCAGTGCGAAAGCATTTTAAAGAATGTAATGGTGGCAATTTAAAACACTTTAACTATACAGGGTTAGCTAAACTAAAAAAACAATTAAGAGGAGGAGATAAACATAAACTCCTGTTACAATTAGAGAGTAAATGGATATTTAATTTAGATACCCTAAGCCCATATGGCTTAAATCTTGAACTTGAATTGGGAAGTTTTCTAAAATAAAATATAGATATAATTTTAAATATATTTTTTATACATTTGTCATATTTATTTTTCTCCCCTTTCATAAGATAAAGGGATAATTTTATAAATTTTATTTAAAAAAATTAATGTACAAAAAGGTTTTTTTAATATTAGATTTTTAATATTGGATATATATACAGTCTAAGTTTGGATATGGATTTGTTTTATTACCTCTGTATTGTGATTGGATAGAATGGTCAAACCTCTATAAACGATATGTAAAAAATAGATGTATGAAAGTACCCTCTTCTTTTGAGAAATGAATATAACGTACCGTTTTTAGCAACTTATTAACTATAGATCACCAACAACAACTATGGATAACTATAAACAAATTCAAACAACTCGATCTCTCATAATTATGAGGACATTTATACGATAAAAAAACGCCCCCATTTGGGCTTTAAAAGGATTGCAAACATCATACTCCGTATTGGCTTGAGAAAGGCTCTGACAAGCTGAAACGCTTTGCCGTTATGGATTGGTTGCTGGAAGGTGACGTCATCCCGCAAAGGTGGGCTTGCAGAAAAATTGCACGGATGCTAGGACGCACTGTATGAAGATTGTGCACACCGCAGACCAATGGACCTACTGTCTTTTGAATAAATTGGATAAAGTTTAAATCCAACACAAGGAGATTGCGGTAAGATACTACCATTAAGAAAATCATATACCGCAAGAAGGTCTGGATTTATTAATCTATGCATAAGAGAAGGTTGTATATACCGCAAAATACGAACTGTGGCACTATATCTGATATAGGAACTGTTTTTGCTCACACACATGCACATTATGGGTGCAAATTGACTCTTTCTGATATCCTCCAGAGACACTTTAAAGGGATATATTGTTTAAAGGAACATTTTTAACATTCGCTACCAGTATCAATTTAAGTTATTGATTTTATTCACGCATGATTTAGATATAATTTAGTATCAATTTCCTTCAATAAAACATTGTATTTTGTATATATATATATATATATATATATATATATATATATATATATATATATATATATATATATATATATATATATATATATATTATCTGTATAAGGTTTCTGTCTATCACTATCCACTTATTGTTTATTAATACTGAGGTAAAATAACGCAATATTTATATGCAATCAGATACGGCAAAGTTTTTCTTTACAATTTTAGAAACAAACGCCTAGATTACGAGTTTTGACGGTAAGGCTGTGCGGTGCTAACGACCAGCTTTTCCTTACCGCTCACCTACAGTAACGCTGGTATCACGGGTCTTTAGAAACCCGGCGTTAGCTGCAAAAAAGTGAGTGTAGAGCAAAATTTAGCTCCACATCTCACCTCAATACCAGCGCTGCTTACATTAGTGGTAAGCTGGTAAAACGTGCTTGTGCACGATTTCCCCATAGGAATCAATGGGGGGGAGCCGGCTGGAAAAAAACCTAACACCTGCAAAAAAGCAGCGTTCAGCTCCTAACGCAGCCCCATTGATTCCTATGGGGAAATACTTTTTATGTCTACAACTAACACCCTAACATGAACCCCGAGTCTAAACACCCCTAATCTTACACTTATTAACCCCTGATCTGCCGCCCCCGACATCGCTGACACCTGCATTATATTATTAACCCCTAATCTGCCTCTCTGGACACCGCCGCCACCTACATTATACTTATGAACCCCTAATCTGCTGCCCTCAACATCGCCGACCCTACATTATATTTATTAACCCCTAATCTACCGCCCCCAATGTCGCCGCAACCTACCTACACTTATTAACCCCTAATCTGCCGTACCCAACATCCCCGCCACTATACTAAAGTTATTAACCCCTAAATCTAAGTCTAACTCTAACCCCCCCTAACTTAAATATAATTTAAATAAATCTAAATAAAAATAACTATCATTAACTAAATAAATCCTATTTAAAACTAAATACTTACCTATAAAATAAACCCTAAGCTAGCTACAATATAACTAATAGTTACATTGTAGCTAGCTTAGGATTTATTTTTATTTTACAGGCAAGTTTGTATTTATTTTAACTAGGTACAATAGTTATTAAATAGTTATTAACTATTTAATAGCTACCTAGCTAAAATAAATACAAATTTACCTGTAAAATAAATCCTAACCTAAGTTACAATTACACCTAACACTACACTATAATTAAATGAATTACCTAAACTAAATACAATTAAATACAATTGAAAAAAATTATCTAAAGTACGAAAAAAACCACTAAATTACAGAAAATAATAAAATAATTACAAGTTTTTTAAATTAATTACACCTAATCTAATCCCCCTAATAAAATAAAAAAGCCCCGCAAAATAATAAAAATCCCTACCCTATACTAAATTACAAATAGCCCTTAAAAGGGCCTTTTGCGGGGCATTGCCCCAAAGTAATCAGCTCTATTACCTGTAAAAAAAATACAATACCCCCCCAACATTAAAACCCACCACCCACACACCCAACCCTACTCTAAAACCCACCCAATACCCCCTTAATAAAACCTAACACTAACCCCTTGAAGATCACCCTACCTTGAGAAGTCTTCACCCAGCCGGGCCAAAGTCCTCAACGAAGCCGGGCGAAGTGGTCCTCCAGACAGGCAGAAATCTTCATCAAAGCCGGCCAGAAGAAGTCCTCCAGATGGCCAGAAGTCTTCATCCAGGCGGCATCTTCTATCTTCATCCATCCGGCACAGAGCGGGTCCATCTTCAAGACATCCGATGCGGAGCATCCTCTTCAAACTTAGTCCAACTGAAGAATGAAGGTTCCTTTAAATGACGTCATCCAAGGTGGCGTCCCTTGAATTCCAATTGGCTGATAGAATTCTATCAGCCAATCGGAATTAAGGTAGGAAAAATCCTATTAGCTGATTGGATCAGCCAATAGGATTGAAGTTCAATCCTATTGGCTGATCCAATCAAGTACATTGGGTACATTGGTGAGATGGACAAGATTGAAATGTTTTGCCACAGCGGAGTCTTCATTATAATTTTTTTTTTTTTTTTGAAAATATTTTTTTATTGAAGTTAAAACATATATCATCTAAACAAGGACTCGCCCTAAGGCAAAGGTTACAACAAAAAGAATAGTACATTGTCTATACAAAGGCATTATTTAAGAAAGCAATATGCACATACAGGAAGAAAAAATACATTTCAGGTCTGGTTATGAAGATAGACAATTGTCAGGTATCAAGCTACCAGCTTATTCTCTCTCTATTACTGTGCCTTTAAGACCAGTGCAGGTTCATTTCTCCTCCTATATAAGGCTCCTCCTTATTGCATAGCATTGCTTAGTATTGCAGCTATCATTCCTGATCACCTGCGAACCTTTGCCTAAAGTGAAACGCTGTTCACTTTCCTCCTGAACCAGACCCCCTACAGCATTGCATACTCGTCTGCCGCTTACTCCTACCTGTTGTCAGCACCTCTGCCACCTTGTACTCTGCACCTAGGACCGACCTGACTCCTGAGCCGGAACTCAGCTCCAAGGGATCCCTGCACTCTCAGCCTGTCTCTCTCCGTAGCGCTCACTACCGGAACGCGGTGACGTCATCCGCCAGCTTCAGTTCTCAGCCTAAGCAGCAGCTCCCAATCTCTGCTCGCTCATTCTTCTCAAGCCGTGTACCTGTACTTTTGCTGGGTAAGCTTAGCCGCACATTGTTCCTCTGTGCTATCGCACTATATTTGTTGCCAACCATACTATCAGGGAGATTCATTGATTATCTTATATTTTTACTGCTATTTCCTCAGATTTACTTTTATTTGTTGCGGTCTTTACTTTACTTTGTCATGTTTCAGTTTGTTGTAATTAAGGTTTATTTTCACATGACTCTCTACCCCTCAGGTTTGCTTGCATTTACCCCTGCTCCTATAATTTTTACCACAGTATCAATCCTGACACATGTGAGAGCCATAGGGAATAATTGCAAGCTACTCCTGTAGATTAAACTTTGCATACAGTGATTACTCAATACTACATTGTTGCGCAGTTTCCCATATGTACCCATATTAATCACTTTGCAAAACAACCTAAGCATAACTGTCATATCCTAGCAGTTGTGGTCCTATCCACTCCCAAAATTGTGCTTACCAAGTTTTCTGATTTTAGTTCCTTGACAACAATATCTTTGGCGAGATGAAATATAACTTCTTTTTATATTATATTATCAGCGTATGCACTCCACATTCTAATAAAATATTACCTAATACCAAAATATCAGCCTGTGGAGGGTTCAAAAAAGTATCAGCCACTCTTGGGCTGAGATATATAAGGGGAAGGGGATATTCAGCGGGTAAGCACCGCTTTATGTATAGGAGAAGGGGGTGGGAGGACGAAGCCAACTATAAATGTAAGTAGCATAGAGCACCTGAAGTGAACTTAGGAGTACCCAAATGTAGAGACCGTAGGCCTGATAGCTGGATTACTAAAAAGATAGATCAGATATGCCTTGGGAAATTAGTCTATTTAAGAGTAGGTAGTGGGGTAAAGTGACATCTTAATGCTAGATGAAGTAGCTAAATAGTGGCTAAAGGCTACTCTACTGATTCTTTTAGGGAGACTCAAACGTTACAAAAATAGACAATAGAGAAATGCATGCATGTCACACTGATAGTAATTCACATAGGTGTTCAGGACTGACCTAAAGATTAATGCAACAGGTAATATATAAACTTATCCAAACATTGCAAATCAAATGTGTCTGTTAGCTGAGAAGGAGAATAATACATAATACACTTTCAACATAACATTTGAAAAGATAGTGAGCAGATCTGGATACATTTGTAAAAACATAGGCAACAACATTATATAGGCTTGTGCATAATATGTAATAAGAAGATTCCTGAAATTCAATCTTATAGTCTGATAAAATATAACACATTTAAGTAACATAGTTGGAGCTATAGCCGCTAAGTAGGATAGGATGGGTCTAGTGTAGGCTGTTGAAATTATGAAGGGTAGGACCTGACAACAGCATGCTGAACAATGTATTGTAGTCAGGCAATTTGATGTGGCAAGCTAACCTAGATGACCATGTTATTTTGCTTGAACAGTGACTTTAGGCCATATAGTTGTCTTCTATGCTTATAAAATGACATGATCTTATCCTGCATCCAAGGCCATAAAATACTAATACTTAACATATAAATAATAATGCAGCACAAGTGTATAGTTTGGCAATAGTACATAAAACATGTATCCAAGCAGCCTAACTAGCTTAACGAATATGTTAAATATTTTAAACCTATCTGAAACTGAGAATATATGAGAAAACCATAATAAAACAGATAACA
This sequence comes from Bombina bombina, assembly GCF_027579735.1. Lineage (NCBI taxonomy): Eukaryota > Metazoa > Chordata > Amphibia > Anura > Bombinatoridae > Bombina > Bombina bombina. The sequence goes on from NC_069510.1 coordinate 61,200,405, forward strand.
TATGAAATAGAAAAGGAGGTAAATTGTCTCCCACATATAAGTAAATACAAAGCACCTATAAGTAGAATGTGGCAGCGCATCAGAGACCACAGTGCACATGACAACCTGAGTAGGAATGTAACAGCATTATAGGGTATGATTTGCATTAGTACTAAATAGCTAGAGAACACATAAAACTGTTGGAAGAGAAGGTATCAAACTGCCTCCCATATATAAGTACCGTAAAGATGGCTCAGAGAACTAACATAACACAATTGAGCAAATATATTATAACAGGTCAGCAGAATAATTATTCACCAGTGTGTGTACACCTTATAACGTCAAGTCTAAGAGATAGCATCAATATGTGCCCTTTAGGAGGAACCAGTGAATACAGTCTATAGATTTAGGCCCATATCCGCAGAGAATAATAAAATTAATACCAATTAGCCCCATTCTTGAGGACATCCATCACATATCAGGGGTAACTAAAACAAAGTTTATGATGGAGGGACACTCGTATTTACTTGTGAAGGCTGTCTTTTAGCCGATGCCTGTAGCTATGATGACTCCAATGTCTGCTAACTGTATTACAGTGAAGGGACTGTATAGCCAGAGAGAGAGGTTTTTCCTCCTCCCAGGGATCAGGCTGTTACTTCGAGGATGGTGGATGCAGGTCAGCATTATGAATCTGGTTAGTGAGCCGAACCTGCACAATTTCCCCTCTTGCTTCTTGATTCCGAGTAGATGTTCATTAGGCTGGGGAGAGCCGGTACAAAAGCCTAAGATGCAGCGTATCTCACAGCAATCAGCGGCCCCTTCGGATCTCATCCCATCTGGGGCTATAGCAGGGAGGCCAGCAGAATTCGCGGCAATCGTCGAATCAGACAGCTGACTACCCGCTCCCCCTCTCAGGCGAGCGGCATCGCTCTGTGCAATGTTGGACCAGGTAGGGGAAGATATAGCAATCTGGTGTAAGTATGTCGGTTCAGCAAGCTGCTGTTCGGCTATTCGATCCTTCTGTATATGTGACCGGAGGTCTGCCTGCTCTGCCCCCACCTCAGCCACTGCAGGGGCTTCTGTATATTCTGAGCCGCTACAAATGGCGCCTCTTAGGGAGTGATATTGGCTCGTCATGCGGCGATCTAGCTCTATCAGGAGGGCTCTAACGTCTCCAAAATCCTCCATCATGTTGGGGTAAAGCTGCTCAAATCTATCGGTCTAGATTGCTCTGTAGGAGCAGGAGAAGTACGGCATACAAAATAACAGCGCAGACCGCGTGGTCTGCGCCTGGGGTATAGAGTGTTAACTGCAGTAGGCCCCAAGTTCCAAAGTCTCCAAAATAACTTCAGATCTCACAAATCTGAATTCTTCTTCCTCAAAAATTTGTAGAAGTAGCTCCCTTTAAGTCCAGCGTGTTTTGAGGGTTGTAATGGTTATTAAAATAAGTATTTACCCCTGTTTAGTCAATTATAAGAGAGGAGCTCCAGACATATACGTCTGCTCTCCTTGATGGTTGGCTCCGCCCCCCTTTATTATAATTTTTTACATCTCTTAGGTTTTCCCTAGCACGAGCTCTCAGGATTCTAGTAGATTGACCTACATATACATTTAGAGATTTCTTAATGGTTATAAATGATAATGATGTTAACCTCAAATTTACTGGGGAATTGCACCATGATGGGGTCAATTTTCTAGATTTACATCTATATGGAGACCCAATTACACACAGGATCATGTCTAGTACCTACAGAAAGGATACGGCAGGTAATACAATACTCCATGCTACTTCTTGCCACCCAAAACACTTGCGGCTAGATTTAGAGTTCTGCGGCCAAAGGGATTGGTTAGCTACGCGTGCTTTTTTCCCCCCGCACCTTTTAAATACCGCTGGTATTTAGAGTTCACAGAATGGCTGCGTTAGGCTCCAAAAAAGGGAGCGTAGAGCATATTTACCGCCACTGCAACTCTAAATACCAGCGTTGCTTACGGACGCGGCTAGCTTCAAAAACGTGCTCGTGCATGATTCCCCCATAGAAAACAATGGGGCCATTTGAGTTGAAAAAAAACCTGAAACAAAAAAGCAGCGTTCAGCTCCTAACGCAGCCCCATTGTTTTCTATGGGGAAACACTTCCTACGTCTGCACCTAACACTCTAACATGTACCCCGAGTCTAAACACCCCTAACCTTACACTTATTAACCCCTAATCTGCCGCCCCCGCTATCGCTGACACCTGCATATTTTTTTTAACCCCTAATCTGCCGCTCCGTACACCGCCACAACCTACATTATACCTATGTACCCCTAATCTGCTGCCCCTAACACCGCCGACCCCTATATTATATTTATTAACCCCTAATCTACCCCCCACAACGTCGCCGCCAGCTACCTACAATAATTAACCCCTAATCTGCCGACCGGATCTCGCTGCTACTCTAATAAATGGATTAACCCCTAAAGCTAAGTCTAACCCTAACACTAACACCACCCTAAGTTAAATATAATTTAAATCTAACGAAATAAATTAACTCTTATTATATAAATTATTCCTATTTAAAGCTAAATACTTACCTGTAAAATAAACCCTAATATAGCTACAATATAAATAATAATTATATTGTAGCTATTTTAGGATTAATATTTATTTTACAGGCAACTTTCTAATTATTTTAACCAGGTACAATAGCTATTAAATAGTTAATAACTATTTAATAGCTAAAATAGTTAAAATAATTACAAAATTACCTGTAAAATAAATCCTAACCTAAGTTACAATTAAACCTAACACTACACTATCAATAAATAAATTAAATAAACTACCTACAATTATCTACAATTAAACCTAACACTACACTATCAATAAATTAATTAAATACAATACCTACAAATAACTACAATTAAATAAACTAACTAAAGTACAAAAAATAAAAAAGAACTAAGTTACAAAAAATAAAAAAATATTTACAAACATTAGAAAAATATTACAACAATTTTAAACTAATTACACCTACTCTAAGCCCCCTAATAAAATAACAAAGACCCCCAAAATAAAAAAATGCCCTACCCTATTCTAAATTAAAAAAGTTCAAAGCTCTTTTACCTTACCAGCCCCAAATAATTCAGCTCTTTTGCCTGTAAAAAAAACATACAATACCCCCCCCAACATTACAACCCACCACCCACATACCCCTAATCTAACCCAAACCCCCCTTAAATAAACCTAACACTAAGCCCCTGAAGATCTTCCTACCTTATCTTCACCATGCCAGGTTCACCGATCCGTCCTCCGAAGTCTTGATCCAAGCCCAAGCGGGGGCTGGCGATCCATAATCCGGCTGAAGTCTTCTATCAAGCCGCGGCTGAAGAGGTCCAGAAGAGGCTCCAAAGTCTTCATCCTATCCGGGAAGAAGAGGAGATCCGGACCGGCAACCATCTTGATCCAAGCGGCATCTTCTATCTTCATCCGATGACGAACGGCTCCATCTTGAAGACCTCCAGCGCGGATCCATCTTCTTCTTCCGACGTCCAACTGAAGAATGAAGGTTCCTTTAAGGGACGTCATCCAAGATGGCGTCCCTCGAATTCCGATTGGCTGATAGGATTCTATCAGCCAATCGGAATTAAGGTAGGAAAATTCTGATTGGCTGATGGAATCAGCCAATCAGATTCAAGTTCAATCCGATTGGCTGATTGGATCAGCCAATCAGATTGAGCTCGCATTCTATTGGCTGATCGGAACAGCCAATAGAATGCGAGCTCAATCTGATTGGCTGATCAGATCAGCCAATCGGATTGAACTTGATTCTGATTGGCTGATTCCATCAGCCAATCAGAATTTTCCTACCTTAATTCCGATTGGCTGATCAGATCAGCCAATCGGATTGAACTTGATTCTGATTGGCTGATTCCATCAGCCAATCAGAATTTTCCTACCTTAATTCCGATTGGCTGATAGAATCCTATCAGCCAATCGGAATTCGAGGGACGCCATCTTGGATGACGTCCCTTAAAGGAACCGTCATTCGTCGGGAAGTCGTCGGTGAAGATGGATGTTCCGCGTCGGCGGGATGAACATGGATCCGGAAGAAAGAAGATTGAAGATGCCGCTTGATAGAAGACTTCAGCCCGATCATGGACCTCTTCAGCTCCCGCTTGGATGAAGACTTCAGTCGAATCATGGACATCTTCAGCCCCCCGCTTGGGCTTGGATCCAGACATCGGAGGAGCTCTTCTGGATCGATCGGTGAACCCGGCGTGGTGAAGATAAGGTAGGATGATCTTCAGGGGCTTAGTGTTAGGTTTATTTAAGGGGGGTTTGGGTTAGATTAGGGGTATGTGGGTGGTGGGTTGTAATGTTGGGGGGGGTTGTATTTTTCTTTTACAGGCAAAAGAGCTGAATTCTTTGGGGCATGCCCCACAAAAGGTCCTTTTAAGGGCTGGTAAGGTAAAAGAGCTTTGAACTTTTTTAATTTAGAATAGGGTAGGGCATTTTTTTATTTTGGGGGGCTTTGTTATTTTATTAGGGGGCTTAGAGTAGGTGTAATTAGTTTAAAATTGTTGTAATATTTTTCTAATGTTTGTAAATATTTTTTTATTTTTTGTAACTTAGTTCTTTTTTATTTTTTGTACTTTAGTTAGTTTATTTAAATGTATTTATTTGTAGGTATTGTATTTAATTAATTTATTGATAGTGTAGTGTTAGGTTTAATTGTAGGTAATTGTAGGTATTTTATTTAATTTATTTATTGATAGTGTAGTGTTAGGTTTAATTGTAACTTAGGTTAGGATTTATTTTACAGGTAATTTTGTAATTATTTTAACTAGGTAACTATTAAATAGTTATTAACTATTTAATAGCTATTGTACCTGGTTAAAATAATTACAAAGTTACCTGTAAAATAAATATAAATCCTAAAATAGCTACAATATAATTATAATTTATATTGTAGCTATATTAGGGTTTATTTTACAGGTAAGTATTTAGCTTTAAATAGGAATAATTTATTTAATAATAGTTAATTTATTTCGTTAGATTTAAATTATATTTAAGTTAGGGGGCTGTTAGGGTTAGGGTTAGAATTAGCTTTAGGGGTTAAAAAATTTATTAGAGTAGCGGTGAGCTCCGGTCGGCAGATTAGGGGTTAATGCTTGAAGTTAGGTGTCGGCGATGTTAGGGAGGGCAGATTAGGGGTTAATACTATTTATTATAGGGTTATTGAGGCGGGAGTGAGGCGGATTAGGGGTTAATAACTTTATTATAATAGCGGCGCGGTCCGGTCGGCAGATTAGGGGTTAATAAGTGTAGGCAGGTGGAGGCGACGTTGAGGGGGGCAGATTAGGGGTTAATAAATATAATATAGGGGTCGGCGGTGTTAGGGGCAGCAGATTAGGGGTACATAAGTATAACGTAGCTTGCGGCGGCGTGCGGACGGCAGATTAGGGGTTAAAAAATTTAATTAGAGTGGCGGCGATGTGGGGGGACCTCGGTTTAGGGGTACATAGGTAGTTTATGGGTGTTAGTGTACTTTAGAGCACAGTAGTTAAGAGCTTTATAAACCGGCGTTAGCCCAGAAAGCTCTTAACTACTGACTTTTTTTTGCGGCTGGAGTTTTGTCGTTAGATTTCTAACGCTCACTTCAGCCATGACTCTAAATATCGGCGTTAGGAAGATCCCATTGAAAAGATAGGATACGCAAATGGCGTAGGGGGATCTGCGGTATGGAAAAGTCGCGGCTGCAAAGTGAGCGTTAGACCCTTTCCTGACTGACTCCAAATACCAGAGGGCGGTAAAAACCAGCGTTAGGAGCCTCTAACGCTGGTTTTGAAGGCTACCGCCCAACTCTAAATCTAGCCGTTGGTTAATTCAATTCCTAGGAGTCAATTTATTAGGTTAAGACGCAATGCCAGTACACTGGAAAACTATATACAGGGAGGCCAGGAATTGATAAGTAGATTAAAAGCAAGAGGTTATAATGCAAGGAGATTACATAAAGTTTTTGATGAGATTAAGGATTGGAAACCACAGCAAAAAGAGCCCCTGACTTCAGTCGATAATACAGAAAGCAATATTTCAAAAAAGAAAGGAGCCGATAAAGGATATTTAGATGAAAATAGCATAGTATTCTCTACGGAATTCTCATTACAATATAACAAAATATGTGGAATTATTAAGACATCTACATGTTCTAAAAGGTGATGAGATCCTACAATCATATGTCAAAGATTGTAAGTTTGTGGCCAAAAAACCGCTGACTCTGGCTTCAAGGCTTTCTCCTAGTTTGGTTAACTCTAAAACAAGGGCTAAAATCACACCTAAATAATTGTCTAACCTGTGACAATATGGCTTTTACAAATATTTTTTTCTTAGCAATGTCACAGGTGAATGCTTTGATATAAAAGATATAAGGAGGGTGGTGCATATAGAACATACACCACACTCCTAGGGGGCGCTAACAATAAGCAGCAAACAGGTAAGCAAATATATACAGATAATTAAGAGAATATACAATAAACCTAGCACACTTATATCAGATTATTAGAGATGATATGCTCACAGATGATATTGGTGTAATCAAATAATAAAATGTCCGCACAAAGAATAGTCCAAAAGAAAGAAGGCAGCTCTCTGTCATAGGACGGTCATCCTGGTGTGGCGTGATCTATAAGAAAAAGAAGCACAGAGGCGCCAACATGGCCTAGTAATGTCACGGCAGTCGGATACAAAACATCAGCAGGATAGGAAATATACTCACAAGCGTAGCGCACCCAAATGGTGCTATTGTGGCAGCCTGGAACATCAAACAGTGGTCCAGCTCACTGGTGTCTCCAGCCAGATAGAGATGATCCTTGGCGAGGGCCTATCCTATGATGCCTATAAGGGCAAAAAAGGCACACACATAGCCCAGTAACGTTTGTACACCAGATAAAAAAGGATTCAAGGTTGTACTTACAGGAAACAAAGCACCACCAGGTGCAATATCAGCAGTACTGGGACCTCTCAGCCGCCCAGTGGACTGTGGAATCCAATTTGCAGGATGCAGAAAATCACCACTTTGGAAGATAGGACTAGCACACACACTCTGCCCCCAAACAGGAGCAGAATAATTGTGATAAAGCAAGTGTATATTTAAAAACTTTTATTTTAAAAACAGCGACATGTTTCTCAGCCACCACAGGCTGTTTCCTCAGGCTATCCTGATAGTGCTAGTTTATTTGCTAGTGTGTTAAACATGTCTGATTCAGAGGAAGACATCTGTGCTATATGTGCTAATGCCAAAGTGGAGCCCAATAGAAATTTATGTACTAACTGCATTGATGCTACTTTAAATAAAAATCAATCTGTACAAATTGAACACATTTCACCAAACAACGAGGGGAGAGTTATGCCGACTAACTCGCCTCACGTGTCAGTACCTGCATCTCCCGCTCGGGAGGTGCGTGATATTGTGGCACCGAGTACATCTGGGCGGCCATTACAAATCACATTACAGGATATGGCTACTGTTATGACTGAAGTTTTGGCTAAATTACCAGAACTAAGAGGTAAGCGTGATCACTCTGGGGTGAGAACAGAGTGCGCTGATAATGTTAGGGCCATGTCAGATACTGCGTCACAACTTGCAGAACATGAGGACGGAGAGCTTCTTTCTGCGGCTGACGGTTCTGATCCAAACAGATTGGATTCAGATATTTCAAATTTTAAATTTAAGCTGGAAAACCTCCGTGTATTACTAGGGGAGGTGTTAGCGGCTCTGAATGATTGTAACACAGTTGCAATACCAGAGAAAATGTGTAGGTTGGATAAATATTTTGCGGTACCATCGAGTACTGACGTTTTTCCTATACCTAAGAGACTAACTGAAATTGTTACTAAGGAGTGGGATAGACCCGGTGTGCCGTTCTCACCCCCTCCGATATTTAGAAAGATGTTTCCGATAGACACCACCACACGGGACTTATGGCAAACGGTCCCTAAGGTGGAAGGAGCAGTTTCTACTTTAGCTAAGCGTACCACTATCCCGGTGGAGGATAGCTGTGCCTTTTCAGATCCAATGGATAAAAAGTTAGAGGGTTACCTTAAGAAAATGTTTGTTCAACAAGGTTTTATATTGCAACCCCTTGCATGCATTGCGCCGGTCACGGCTGCGGCGGCATTCTGGTTTGAGTCTCTGGAAGAGACCATTAGTTCAGCCACTCTGGATGAGATTACGGACAAGCTTAGAGTCCTTAAGCTAGCTAATTCATTCATTTCGGATGCCGTAGTACATTTAACTAAACTTACGGCTAAGAATTCCGGATTCGCCATTCAGGCGCGCAGAGCACTGTGGCTAAAATCCTGGTCAGCTGACATTACTTCTAAGTCTAAATTACTTAATATACCTTTCAAGGGGCAGACCTTATTTGGGCCCGGATTGAAAGAAATTATCGCTGACATTACAGGAGGTAAAGGCCATGCCCTGCCTCAAGACAGAGCCAAACCTAAGACTAGACAGTCTAATTTTCGTTCCTTTCGGAATTTCAAAGCAGGAGCAGCATCAACTTCCTCTGCTCCAAAACAGGAAGGATCTGTTGCTCGCTACAGACAAGGCTGGAGACCTAACCAGTCCTGGAACAAGGGCAAGCAGGCCAGGAAACCTGCTGCTGCCCCTAAAACAGCATGAATTGAGGGCCCCCGATCCGGGATCGGATCTAGTGGGGGGCAGACTTTCTCTCTTCACCCAGGCTTGGGCAAGAGATGTCCAGGATCCCTGGGCGCTAGAGATAATATCTCAGGGATACCTTCTGGATTTCAAATACTCTCCTCCAAGAGAGAGATTTCATCTGTCAAGGTTGTCAACAAACCAAACAAAGAGAAAGGCTTTTCTACGCTGCATACAAGAGCTTTTGTTAATGGGAGTAATCCATCCAGTTCCAAAGTCGGAACAGGGACAAGGGTTTTACTCAAATCTGTTTGTGGTTCCCAAAAAAGAGGGAACTTTCAGGCCAATCCTGGATTTAAAGATCCTAAACAAGTTCCTAAGAGTTCCATCGTTCAAAATGGAGACTATTCGGACAATTTTACCCATGATCCAAAAGGGTCAGTACATGACCACAGTGGATTTAAAAGATGCTTACCTTCACATACCGATTCACAAAGATCATTACCGGTATCTAAGGTTTGCCTTTCTAGACAGGCATTACCAGTTTGTAGCTCTTCCATTCGGATTGGCTACAGCTCCAAGAATCTTCACAAAGGTTCTGGGTGCTCTTCTGGCAGTACTAAGACCGCGAGGAATTTCGGTAGCTCCGTACCTAGACGACATTCTGATACAAGCTTCAAGCTTTCAAACTGCCAAGTCTCATACCGAGTTAGTACTGGCATTTCTAAGGTCGCATGGATGGAAGGTGAACGAAAAGAAAAGTTCTCTCTTTCCACTCACAAGAGTTCCCTTCCTGGGGACTCTTATAGATTCTGTAGAAATGAAAATTTACCTGACAGAAGACAGGTTAACAAAACTTCAAAGTGCATGCCGTGTCCTTCATTCCATTCAACACCCGTCAGTGGCTCAATGCATGGAGGTAATCGGCTTAATGGTGGCGGCAATGGACATAGTACCCTTTGCACGCCTACACCTCAGACCACTGCAATTGTGCATGCTAGGTCAGTGGAATGGGGATTACTCAGACTTGTCCCCTTCTCTGAATCTGGATCAAGAGACCAGAAATTCTCTTCTATGGTGGCTTTCTCGGCCACATCTATCCAGGGGGATGCCATTCAGCAGGCCAGACTGGACAATTGTAACAACAGACGCCAGCCTTCTAGGTTGGGGCGCCGTCTGGAATTCTCTGAAGGCTCAGGGACAATGGAATCAGGAGGAGAGTCTCCTACCAATAAACATTCTGGAATTGAGAGCAGTTCTCAATGCCCTTCTGGCTTGGCCCCAGTTGACAACTCGGGGGTTCATCAGGTTTCAGTCGGACAACATCACGACTGTAGCTTACATCAACCATCAGGGAGGGACAAGAAGCTCCCTAGCAATGATGGAAGTATCAAAGATAATTCGCTGGGCAGAGTCTCACTCTTGCCACCTGTCAGCAATCCACATCCCGGGAGTGGAGAACTGGGAGGCGGATTTTTTAAGTCGTCAGACTTTTCATCCGGGGGAGTGGGAACTTCATCCGGAGGTCTTTGCCCAAATACTTCGTCATTGGGGCAAACCAGAGATAGATCTCATGGCATCTCGACAGAACGCCAAGCTTCCTCGTTACGGGTCCAGATCCAGGGATCCGGGAGCGGTCCTGATAGATGCTTTGACAGCACCTTGGACCTTCAGGATGGCTTATGTGTTTCCACCCTTCCCGATGCTTCCTCGATTGATTGCCAGAATCAAGCAGGAGAGAGCATCAGTGATTCTAATAGCACCTGCATGGCCACGCAGGACTTGGTATGCAGATCTGGTGGACATGTCATCCTGTCCACCTTGGTCTCTACCTCTGAAACAGGACCTTCTGATACAGGGTCCTTTCAAACATCAAAATCTAACTTCTCTGAAGCTGACTGCTTGGAAATTGAACGCTTGATTTTATCAAAACGTGGTTTTTCTGAGTCAGTTATTGATACCTTAATACAGGCTAGGAAGCCTGTTACCAGAAAAATTTACCATAAGATATGGCGTAAATACCTATATTGGTGCGAATCCAAAGGTTACTCTTGGAGTAAGGTTAGGATTCCTAGGATATTGTCTTTTCTACAAGAAGGTTTAGAAAAGGGTTTATCTGCTAGTTCCTTAAAGGGACAGATCTCAGCTCTGTCCATTCTGTTGCACAAACGTCTGTCAAAAGTTCCAGACGTTCAGGCTTTTTGTCAGGCTTTGGCCAGGATTAAGCCTGTGTTTAAAACTGTTGCTCCGCCATGGAGTTTAAACCTTGTTCTTAACGTTTTACAGGGCGTTCCGTTTGAACCCCTTCATTCCATTGATATAAAGTTGTTATCTTGGAAAGTTCTATTTTTAATGGCTATTTCCTCGGCTCGAAGAGTCTCTGAATTATCAGCCTTACATTGTGATTCTCCTTATTTGATTTTTCACTCGGATAAGGTAGTTCTGCGTACTAAACCTGGGTTCTTACCTAAGGTTAAGGTTAAGGTCTTACTAACAGGAATATCAATCAAGAGATTGTTGTTCCATCCTTGTGTCCAAATCCTTCTTCAAAGAAGGAACGTCTTCTGCACAATCTGGATGTAGTTCGTGCCCTAAAATTTTACTTACAGGCAACTAAAGAATTTCGACAAACGTCTTCCCTGTTTGTCGTTTACTCTGGTCAGAGGAGAGGTCAAAAAGCTTCTGCTACCTCTCTCTCTTTTTGGCTTCGTAGCATAATTCGTTTAGCTTATGAGACTGCTGGACAGCAGCCTCCTGAAAGAATTACAGCTCATTCCACTAGAGCTGTGGCTTCCACTTGGGCCTTTAAGAATGAGGCCTCTGTTGAACAGATTTGCAAGGCTGCAACTTGGTCTTCACTTCATACTTTTTCCAAATTTTACAAATTTGACACTTTTGCTTCTTCGGAGGCTATTTTTGGGAGAAAGGTTCTTCAGGCAGTGGTTCCTTCTGTATAAAGAGCCTGCCTATCCCTCCCGTCATCCGTGTACTTTTGCTTTGGTATTGGTATCCCAGAAGTAATGATGACCCGTGGACTGATCACACTTAACAGGAGAAAACATAATTTATGCTTACCTGATAAATTCCTTTCTCCTGTAGTGTGATCAGTCCACGGCCCGCCCTGTTTTTTGCGGCAGGTTAATATTTTTTAAATTATACTCCAGTCACCACTACACCCTTGGCTTCTCCTTTCTCGTTGGTCCTTGGTCGAATGACTGGGAGTGACGTAGAGGGGAGGAGCTATATGCAGCTCTGCTGGGTGAATCCTCTTGCACTTCCTGTTGGGGAGGAGTAATATCCCAGAAGTAATGATGACCCGTGGACTGATCACACTACAGGAGAAAGGAATTTATCAGGTAAGCATAAATTATGTTTTTCTGCATCCTGCAAATTGGATTCCACAGTCCACTGGGCGGCTGAGAGGTCCCAGTACTGCTGATATTGCACCTGGTGGTGCTTTGTTTCCTGTAAGTACAACCTTGAATCCTTTTTTATCTGGTGTACAAACGTTACTGGGCTATGTGTGTGCCTTTTTTGCCCTTATAGGCATCATAGGATAGGCCCTCGCCAAGGATCATCTCTATCTGGCTGGAGACACCAGTGAGCTGGACCACTGTTTGATGTTCCAGGCTGCCACAATAGCACCATTTGGGTGCGCTATGCTTGTGAGTATATTTCCTATCCTGCTGATGTTTTGTATCCGACTGCCGTGACATTACTAGGCCATGTTGGCGCCTCTGTGCTTCTTTTTCTTATAGAATGCTTTGATATAGACTTTTATGCTACCTGCTTAACTGACCACATAGTATATTTACTGGATTGTCAGTTATGTGGGGCTCAATATGTAGGTCAATCTACTAGAATCCTGAGAGCTCATGCTAGGGAACACCTAAGAGATGTAAAAAATTATAATAAAGACTCCGCTGTGGCAAAACATTTCAATCTTATCCATCTCACCAATGTACCCAATTTTACAATTAAAGTTATTCATATAGCTAGGATTCCCCAAAGAGGTGGTAATTGTTATGTTCTCTGTGTAGTCAGGATTAGAACATTCAGTTGTGTGCTGTTACCTTGTGTCTGATGTCTCTTGCACATATCATGAAGGCTCTGCAGCAGGAACTTTAGATAACTTTTATTTAGCTACAGCCACATGGCTTATTTACTAGCAGGTTCCATCAGTAAAACTAACATGGCTTCTGATGATGTCACAGAGACCCAGACACACCCAGAGGGTGTGGTGAGCTGAGCTTAAAGCTGCAGCATTTCTAACATATAATTATGAGACAAGGTTAGTGCAAAGATACAGTAAAAGCTGCAGTAATCTTAACATCCCCTTTTTTCTCAAAAAAAATAAATAAATATAAAAAATAAATAAAAATAAAGAACAGACAGTGGATAATATTGTAACATACAACAAGTAACTAAACCATACACTTGAACTTAGAACAGTTTATCTGTATAGTCTATGCACAAGACCTAGGTCGCAGCCTAGATTTTAGTCACAGTTATGTTTTCTGCGATAAGTCCGCCTTCGGATTAGGTCATTCCTTGCTGAATAATCTCTCACTGAATCCTCACATTGCCATCTAGAAGGTGGCCTTCTGTTTCTAGAGGGCCGAAGAGTATTTGGTTCAGGAGAAATTGTCTGTGGAGGAGTACCCAATGGTTGTTGATCACCTGTTATATTTTGTTGTTGGACAGAATCATTCTGAGGTTGATCTGTTTCAGTTGTGTTCATTGCATTTTCATCCTCAGAAGACTCAGGTGGGCACCACACTCCATGCCAGATATCCTCACCATCTGAATCATTTGATATTTGTGTAGCTGGTTGAGATCTATGTCTTTGTTCTACATGGCGGGAAACTGTACCACCAGCTTGTAGTTGAACTTTAAACATTCTGTTGCCCATGCCTTGTATTATGACAGCTGGAATCCATTTATTGGGCCACGGTAGTTTCTAACCCATACTCTGTCATGAAGAACAAATTCTGAAACGCTAGAAGTGTTCAACTCTCGTGTGGGATGTTCTGGTCTAACTTTATCCAGTGGAGTTCTCAGGCGTCTTCCAAACATTAACATTGCAGGTGATAGTCCAGTAGTGGCATGGGGTGTGTTTCGATAGTTAAACAAAATATTAGAAAGGGAGTTTGGATTAAATTTTGATTTGTGAGAGACAGCTAAGTGGCATTTTAAAGTTTGTACAAATCTTTCAGCCTGTCCATTAGAGGCTGGAAAATATGGAGCTGTCTTACAGTGTTTGATGTTAAAAAAGTACAAGAAGACAGAGGGGCGCCTCATGTGTGGTATAATCAGATGGTATGATACAGAACAAACAGAATGGAGCCAAATGAGTACTCACATACTATTGAAGCACACCTATGTGCTGGTAGAGACAAGCTGCAATTTCAGATAGGTGTGACAGCTCACCCTCCAGGCAAAACTGTGTAGCTGGTGAGAGATTAAAAAACAAACAAAGAAAGCACTACATGTGCAGACCATTAAAGGTATAACCGGCAATATCTCTTAGATGATACAGATGGGTACTCACATACTCCTGTAACACACTTATGTGCTGGTAGAGGCAGGCTGTAACTTTATGACAGGTGTAGCAGCTCACCCTAGATGTAGATTCTTGGTTGTGCAGGGGTGTAGGTCCCAGTGAGCAATCAGCAAAGGCAGAAGGTAGGAAAAGAACTCCACTCAGAGTACATTTAAAATAAAATTTAGCTATTTATTAAAAACAAAGATAAAAAAAACAACACAGCAGTTGTTTATGATGAGTGGATAAAAGGGTATACAGTGGCACCCCTCAACCCCTGTTGTTATAATAGTGTTTGATGTTATTTGTATCTAGAAATGTTTCAAATTCATGTGATATGAACTGTGGACCATTGTCTGAGACTAAAGTTTGTGGCAGTCCAAATCTTGCAAACATACTGGAAAGAACGACAATGGTTTGTTGTGTTGTAGTACTTGACATTTGAACTACTTCTGGCCACTTGGAATGAGCATCCACAGACACCAAATACATCCACTGGCCCTGCAAAATCAACATGGATTCTTGTCCAAGGTTCATTTGGCCATGGCCAAGTTTTTGAGGTGTCCCTGCTGGGATTCCGCTGTGTCTGTTCACATGCATTGCAAGCAGCTACATAAGAAGCAATATCTGTTTCCAATTTAGGCCACCAAAAATATTCTCGTGCTCTTTGCTTCATTTTTACTACACCCTGGTGTGAGCTGTGTAGTAACTTTAATGCTAATGTTTGCAGTAAGTTCGGAATTATCACTCGTGACCCCCATAACAGACAGCCTGAGTCATGCACAATTTCCTTCTTTCTTGTAAAATATGGCTGAAGGTCAGAGCGAACTACTTTAAGCCACCCATGTTGAACAAAAGACTTGATTTCCTGTAAGGTAGAATCAGAGCATGTATAAGTAGCAATCACTTTGGAATTTAGATTTACAGGCTGTGGAGGGGTTTCTATGATTTTAGAAGATGTTGTCATGTGATGTACCATTGGTAATCTAGAAAACATATCCACATTCGTATGATCACTGTGGCATTGATATTTAATGGAGTAGTTGTAAGCCGCCAGCTGAAGTGCATAGCGCTGAAGTCGAGCAGCTGTTGTGTTGGAGATACCCTTCTGAGGGTGCAGAATGGACAAAAGTGGTTTATGATCCGTGATCAGAGTAAAAGGTCTGCCATAAATATAAATGTGGAATTTCTTCACAGCCCAAATTATTGCTAAAGCTTCCCGATCAATCTGGGCATAATTTCTCTCCGATGGAGTTAAAGATCTGGACGCAAAAGACACAGGACGTTCAGACCCATCGGGCATAATGTGTGAAAGTACTGCGCCTAAACCATATGGTGAAGCATCACAGGCTAGTACCAAAGGCTTCTTAAGGTCATAGTGGACAAGGAGTCTTGATTCCAGAAGAAGCTGCTTAGAGCGTTCAAATGCTCGTGTACATAAGTCAGTCCAGACCCACTGGTTTTTACTATCTAAAAGACGGTGTAGTGGATATAGTAAATGAGCCAAATTTGGTAAAAATCTGTGATAGTAATTGAGCAACCCCAAATAAGAACGTAGCTGAGATACATTAACAGGGGTGGGAGCATGAACCAGCGCTTTCACTTTTTCAGCAGTTGTGTGGAGACCAGTCTTGTCCACTACATGTGCACAATATTCTAAACTCTTGCAGAAGAACTCACACTTTTCCATGTTAACTTTCAGTCCGAATTCCTGTAGGCGTTGTAAAACAGCTTCAACATTGGCTTTATGAGCAGCATAATTTTCACCAGTGATAAGCATGTCATCTAACATTCAGTGGGTATGTGGAATACCTGCCAAGATCTCATCCATTATCCGTTGCCACACTGCAGGTGCTGGGGCAATGCCAAACACCATCCGCGTATACTGAAAAAGTCCTTTGTGAGTGTTGATAGTTAACAGGTGTCTGGAGTCTGGATGCACCTCTAATTGTAAGTATGCTTGATGCAAGTCAATTTTTGTAAATTTTTCACCCCCTGCCAGAGAACTAAACAATTCTTCAATCCGTGGTAAAGGATACTGATCCACAAGTAATTGAGGGTTAAGGCCCACTCTGAAATCTCCACAGATGCGAATGTCCCCATTCTTTTTTCTGACAGGAACTATTGGGGAAGCCCATTCACTGCTAGACACTGGAACAATAATCCCCTGATTTCATAGTCTTTCTAGTTCTGCTTCAATTTTAGGTTTAAGTGCAAATGGTACAACTCTTGGTTTACAAAATTTTGGAATAGCATTTTCTTTTAGGTGAAGCTGAATCTGCTTGTCTTTCACTAAACCTAGGTTCCCATCAAATACAGTTTTATATTTGTGCTTTAGTGAATTAATCCAAGAAGAATTTGAATTGCCACTTTGGTCCAGCAGTTTGTTAAGCGGTAACTGTTGTGGTAACTTTGGCATGCCCAATGCTTGGATCCAGGATCTACCAAACAAAGGTGGTCCTCCTTTAGGTAAAATGTAGAGGCGTAGCTTTTTAGTCATCCCATTAAATGTCACTGTAGGTGATACACACCCAATAGGCTTTATTATTTAATTTGAATATGTTTGCATGGTGACAGCTGTTGGAACAATTGGTTGCCTTAGTCCCAGGAGGTTCCAATCAGCAGCTGTGATAACAGAGACTGCTGCTCCTGTATCAACTTCCATAATGAGAGGTCTACCATCTATATTCACCTTTGCTTGCAGTTCTGGAATTTTATTTTCAAGGCTGTAGATCTGTAATGTGTATAATGGCTTGTCTTCCTTTCCTCTGAATCAGTGTGTGCTGTATCTACTTGCACATGAAAAGCTGCACGTGACTTGCTGCCTTTCTTACTTTTAACTCTGTCTAAGGAACTTCTGCACACTCTCTTTGTATGACCAATCTTCCCACACCCATAGCAGGTGCTGTTCCTAAACCTGCAGGCATTTGCTGTGTGATTTGTGTCACCACATCTGTAACAAGCTGTCTGTGACCCTTGTCTAGCTGGATACTGTTTATTTAGGTGCACACTTGTATGAAAAACATCTATTTCTCCTGTTAAGTGTAGTCAGTCCACGGGTCATCCATTACTTATGGAATATTTCTCTTCCTAACAGGAAACTGCAAGAGAATTACCCAGCAGAGCTTGCTATATAGCTCCTCCCCTCACCTATCATATTCAGTCATTCTCTTGCAGCCTAACTAAAAAGGAAGCTGTGAGAGGTCTGTGGTGTTTTTTAACTTAGTTTATTTCTACAATCAAAAGTTTGTTATTTTTAAATGGCACCGGAGTGTGCTGTTTATTCTCAGGCAGCATTAGAAGAAGAATCTGCCTGGGTTTTCTTTCTATGGTCTTAGCAGACGTAACTAAGATCCACTGGCTGTTTCTCATCTGAGGCGTGAGGTAACTTCAGAGAAGGGGAATAGCATGCAGGGCTCCCCTGCAACAAATGAGGTATGCGCAGTAATTTATTTTCTGAGGAATGGAATTGACTGAGAAAATACTGCTGATACCATTATAAAGTAAGTTCAGCCTTAAATGCAGCGATAGCGACTGGTATCAGGCTGATGTGTGTGTGTGTGTGTGCACTGAATGTATTTTCTAAGGAATGGAATTGACTCTGAAAATACTGTAAATACTGAAATAATGTATGAGCCTTAACTGCAGTAAAAGCGACTGGTAGCAGGCTTGTAAATAATAATACATAACTTCTAAATGTATGTTTAAAACGTTTTACTGGCTTGTTAATCGTTTTTGTGAGGTACTTGGTGATAAAACTTATTAGGGCATGATTTTTACCACATGGCCATTTTTGTTTTCTGCATAGAAACAGTTTCTGAGCTTCCACCACTGTTGTAATATAGCGCTTTTTTACACAGTAAAAATTCAGTCACAATCTGTCTACTTCATCCTCCATGATCCAGATCGTCTCTAGAGAGCTCAGGGGTCTTCAAAATTCATTTTTGAGGGAGGTAATCAGTCTCAGTAGTCCTGTGACAGTGTATTTGACTGTGAGAAAAACGTTAATTATATAATTGTTATCCGTTTTTGGGTACTAAGGGGTTAATCATCCATTTGCTGGTGGGTGCAATCCTTTGCTAACTTAATACATTTACTGTGAAAATTTGGTTGCTATAACTATTTTTGATCATTGTTATTTCAACTGTGTTAGTTTTTCTGTGCTTCTTAAAGGCACAGTAACGTTTTTTATATTGCTTGTAAATTAATTTTGAAAAGTATTTCCAAGTTGCTAGTCTCATTGCTAGTTTGTTTAAACATGTCTGACACAGATGAATCTGTTTGTTCACTATGTTTAAAGGCCAATGTGGAGCCCAATAGAAATTTGTGCACTCAATGTATAGATGTCACTTTAAATAAAAGTCAAACTTTATATGTTAAGAAATTATCACCAGACAACAAGGGGGAAGTTATGCCGACTAACTCTCCTCACGTGTCAGTACCTTCGCCTCCCGCTCAGGAGGTGCGTGATATTGTGGCGCCAAGTACATCAGGGCGGCCCATACAAATCACTTTGCAAGACATGGCTACTGTTATGACAGAAGTACTGTCTAAATTGCCAGAATTAAGAGGTAAACGCGATCACTCTGGAGTTAGAACAGAGCGCGCTGATAATGGTAGAGCCATGTCTGATACTGCGTCACAATTTGCAGAACATGAGGACGGAGAGCTTCATTCTGTGGGTGACGGGTCTGATCCGGGTAAACTGGATTCAGAGATTTCAAATTTTAAATTTAAGCTTGAGAACCTCCGCGTATTGCTAGGGGAGGTATTAGCGGATCTGAATGATTGTAACACGGTTGCAATCCCAGAGAAAGTATGTAGGCTGGATAAATATTTTGCGGTACCGGTGTGTACTGACGTTTTTCCTATACCTAAAAGGCTTACAGAAATTGTTAACAAGGAGTGGGATAGACCCGGTGTGCCCTTTTCACCACCTCCTATATTTAGAAAAATGTTTCCAATAGACGCCACCACACGGGACTTATGGCAGACGGTCCCTAAGGTGGAGGGAGCAGTTTCTACTTTGGCTAAGCGCACCACTATCCCGGTGGAGGATAGCTGTGCTTTTTCAGATCCAATGGATAAAAAGTTAGAGGGTTACCTTAAGAAAATGTTTGTTCAACAAGGTTTTATATTACAACCCCTTGCATGCATTGCGCCTGTTACTGCTGCGGTGGCATTCTGGTTTGAGTCTCTGGAAGAGACCATTCGCACAGCTCCATTGGATGAAATTATGAACAAGCTTAAAACCCTTAAGCTAGCTAACTAATTTGTTTCTGATGCCGTCGTACACTTAACCAAAATTACGGCTAAGAACTCCGGATTCGCCATTCAAGCGCGCAGAGCGCTGTGGCTTAAATCCTGGTCAGCTGACGTGACTTCTAAATCCAAATTGCTTAATATTCCTTTCAAAGGGCAGACCTTATTCGGGCCCGGCTTGAAAGAAATTATTGCTGACATTACGGGAGGTAAGGGCCATGCTCTACCTCAGGACAGGGCCAAATCAAAGGCCAAACAGTCTAATTTTCGTGCCTTTCGTAACTTCAAGGCAGGAGCAGCATCAACTTCCTCCGCTCCAAAACAGGAAGGAGCTGTTGCTCGTTACAGGCAGGGCTGGAAAGTTAACCAGTCCTGGAACAGGGGCAAGCAGGCCAAGAAACCTGCTGCTGCCCCCAAGACAGCATGAAGAGAGGGCCCCCTATCCGGAAACGGATCTAGTGGGGGGCAGACTTTCTCTCTTCGCCCAGGCTTGGGCAAGAGATATCCAGGATCCCTGGGCGTTGGAGATCATATCTCAGGGATATCTCCTGGACTTCAAAACTTCTCCTCCACGGGGGAGATTTCATCTTTCAAGGTTATCAGCAAACCAAACAAAGAAAGAGGTGTTTCTACACTGTGTTTAAGACCTCTTACTAATGGGAGTAATCCACCCAGTTCCGCGGACGGAACACGGGCAGGGATTCTATTCAAATCTATTTGTGGTTCCCAAAAAAGAGGGAACCTTCAGACCAATCTTGGACTTAAAAATCCTAAACAAATTTCTAAGAGTTCCATCATTCAAAATGGAAACTATTCGAACCATCCTTCCCATGATCCAAGAGGGTCAGTACATGACCACGGTGGACTTAAAGGATGCCTACCTTCACATACCGATTCACAAGGACCATTACCGGTATCTGAAATTTGCCTTCCTAGACAGGCATTACCAGTTTGTAGCTCTTCCCTTCGGATTAGCTACGGCCCCAAGAATCTTTACAAAAATTCTAGGATCACTTCTGGCAGTACTAAGACCGCGAGGCATAGCGGTGACTCCGTACCTAGACGACATTCTGATACAAGCGTCAAGTTTTCAAACTGCCAAGTCTCATACAGAGATAGTTCTGGCATTTCTGAGGTCGCATGGGTGGAAGGTGAACGTGGAAAAGAGTTCTCTATTACCACTTACAAGAGTTCCCTTTCTAGGGACTCTTATAGATTCTGTAGAGATGAAAATTTACCTGACAGAGGCCAGGTTATTAAAACTTCTAAATGCTTGCCGTGTCCTTCACTCCATTCCACACCCGTCAGTAGCTCAGTGCATGGAAGTAATCGGCTTAATGGTAGCGGCAATGGACATAGTACCATTTGCGCGCCTGCATCTCAGACCGCTGCAATTGTGCATGCTAAGTCAGTGGAACGGGGATTACTCAGATTTGTCCCCCCTACTAAATCTGGATCAAAAGACCAGAGATTCTCTTCTATGGTGGCTCTCTCGGCCACATCTGTCCAAGGGGATGACCTTTCGCAGGCCAGATTGGACGATTGTAACAACAGACACCAGCCTTCTAGGCTGGGGAGCAGTCTGGAATTCCCTGAAAGCTCAGGGATTATGGACTCAGGAGGAGAAACTCCTCCCAATAAATATTCTGGAGTTAAGAGCAATATTCAATGCTCTCCTAGCTTGGCCTCAGTTAGCAACTCTGAGGTTCATCAGATTTCAGTCGGACAACATCACGACTGTGGCTTACATCAACCATCAAGGGGGAACCAGAAGTTCCCTAACGATGTTGGAAGTCTCAAAGATAATTCGCTGGGCAGAGTCTCACTCTTGCCACCTGTCAGCGATCTACATCCCAGGCGTGGAGAACTGGGAGGCGGATTTTATAAGTCGCCAGACTTTTCATCCAGGAGAGTGGGAGCTCCATCCGGAGGTCTTTGCTCAACTGATTCGTCGTTGGGGCAAACCAGATCTGGATCTCATGGCGTCTTGTCAGAACGCCAAGCTTCCTTGTTACGGATCCAGGTCCAGGGACCCGGGAGCGGTGCTGATAGATGCTCTGACAGCCCCTTGGGTCTTCAACATGGCTTATGTGTTTCCACCATTCCCAATGCTTCCTCGTTTGATTGCCAAGATCAAACAGGAGAGAGCTTTGGTGATTCTGATAGCGCCTGCGTGGCCACGCAGGACCTGGTATGCAGACCTAGTGGACATGTCGTCCTGTCCACCGTGGTCTCTGCCTCTGAGACAGGACCTTCTAATTCAGGGTCCTTTCAAACATCCAAATCTAATTTCTCTGAGGCTGACTGCATGGAGATTGAACGCTTGATTCTATCAAAGCGTGGTTTCTCGGAGTCGGTTATTGATACCTTAATACAGGCTAGGAAGCCCGTTACCAGAAAAATTTACCATAAAATATGGCGTAAATATTTACGTTGGTGCGAATCCAAGAGTTACTCATGGAGTAAGGTTAGGATTCCTAGGATATTGTCCTTTCTACAAGAGGGTCTAGAAAAGGGCTTATCTACTAGTTCGTTAAAGGGACAGATTTCTGCTCTGTCTATTCTTCTACACAAACGTCTGGCTGAAGTTCCAGACGTTCAGGCTTTCTGTCAGGCTTTAACTAGGATTAAGCCTGTGTTTAAGTCTGTTGCTCCGCCGTGGAGCTTAAACTTAGTTCTTAATGTTCTTCAAGGCGTTCCATTTGAACCCCTTCATTCCATTGATATCAAGTTGTTATCTTGGAAAGTTCTGTTTTTGATGGCTATTTCCTCGGCTCGAAGAGTCTCTGAGTTATCTGCCTTACATTGTGATTCTCCTTATCTGATTTTTCATTCAGACAAGGTAGTCCTGCGTACTAAACCTGGGTTCTTACCTAAGGTAGTTACTAACAGGAATATCAATCAAGAGATTGTTGTTCCATCTCTGTGTCCTAACCCTTCTTCAAAGAAGGAACGACTTTTGCATAATCTGGACATAGTCCGTGCCCTGAAATTCTATTTGCAGGCAACTAAGGATTTTCGTCAAACTTCTTCCCTGTTTGTCGTTTACTCTGGACAGAGGAGAGGTCAGAAGGCTTCGGCTACCTCTCTCTCTTTTTGGCTTCGTAGTATAATACGCTTGGCCTATGAGACTGCTGGACAGCAGCCTCCTGAAAGGATTACAGCTCATTCTACTAAAGCTGTGGCTTCCACCTGGGCCTTTAAAAATGAGGCCTCTGTTGAACAGAATAGCAAGGCTGCGACTTGGTCTTCGCTTCACACTTTTTCAAAATTTTACAAATTTGACACTTTTGCTTCGTCGGAGGCTATTTTTGGGAGAAAGGTACTTCAGGCAGTGGTTCCTTCTGTTTAATGTTCCTGCCTTGTCCCTCCCTTCATCCGTGTACTTTAGCTTTGGTATTGGTATTCCATAAGTAATGGATGACCCGTGGACTGACTACACTTAACAGGAGAAAACATAATTTATGCTTACCTGATAAATTCCTTTCTCCTGTAGTGTAGTCAGTCCACGGCCCGCCCTGTTTTTATGGCAGGTCTAAATTTTAATTAAACTCCAGTCACCACTGTACCCTATGGTTCCTCCTTTCTCGTCTGCTTTGGTCGAATGACTGAATATGATAGGTGAGGGGAGGAGCTATATAGCAAGCTCTGCTGGGTAATTCTCTTGCAGTTTCCTGTTAGGAAGAGAAATATTCCATAAGTAATGGATGACCCGTGGACTGACTACACTACAGGAGAAAGGAATTTATCAGGTAAGCATAAATTATGTTTTCCTTATCACAAACTGCCTGTGCTGGGGTCTGGAGCATTTGTGCATCTTTAGCAGCAAGTTCCATGACTGTAGCTATCTCTATAGCACGCTTTAGTGTTAAATCATCCTCTGCTAATAGTCTCTTTTGTACTGTACAGTCCATAAGTCCAATAACAAACATATCACGTAAAGCAGTGTTTAAATAATCACCAAATCTGCAGCTACTTGCTAGTTTCTTTAAACTGATCACATAAGTTTTAATGTCCTCATGCTGCAATTGCTTGCGTGTGTAAAACTTAAAGCGTTCTGATATCTCTAGAGGCTTAGGTAGGTAGTGGTCAGATAACAGGCAGATCAGGTCAGACAGAGGTTTAGTATTAGGTTTATCTGGTGAGAGAATGTCCCTTAATGTAGTGTAAGCTGTTGAGCCTATAGTTGTCAGAAAAACAGCCACTTGCTTATCAGCTCCTATGTTATTTGCTGTACAATATAGCTCAAACTGTTCAACCCATGTGTCCCATCTGTCTGTGTCTGCTGCAAACACAGGTAAGGTGCCAATAAGTGCCATTATAGGGTCAGACCACAGATCCTCGTCGCCAGCTGTTATGTTCTGTGTGTAGTCAGGATTAGAACATTCAGTTGTGTGCTGTTACCTTGTGTCTGATGTCTCTTGCACATATCACTGAGACTCTGCAGCAGGAACTTTAGATAACTTTTATTCAGCTACAGCCACATGGCTTATTTACTAGCAGGTTCCATCAGTAAAACTAACATGGCTTCTGATGATGTCACAGAGACCCAGACACACCCAGAGGGTGTGGTGAGCTGAGCTTAAAGCTGCAGCACTTCTAACATATAATTATGGTACAAGGTTAGTGCAAAGATACAGTAAAATCTGCAGTAATCTTAACAGTAATGTCGCCAAAATATTGGACAAGAAGGAACTATTTTGGATCTACAAACTAAGGACCAAATTACCATTGGGCATGAATTTAGAATGGGATATGAGATACTATATGGAGTAAATATATACTTTTAAAATATATATATATATATACATACATTCATATACATATACATCTGTATGTTTTAGAATTTTGATTGGTGCTGCTCATGATTATGATGACTAGTATTAATAAACATATTTATACATATGTGTGTGATGTATATAGCTTTGTTAGTATCATGTGTTTGATGTCGGGATATTATTTATTTATTTCCCTCCGTTTACAACATTATTATTATTATTACTTTTTAATAATATTAATTATTTTGTTTTCTTATGTTATATACAGTATATTGATCAATGAATGTGTGCCAATTTTTTGTCATTCTCACAAGTAATATTGTTCTTAATTTTTTGCAGTTACATGTATAAAGGGAATGCACTTGTAATTATGTTTATCGGTCTGTTTGATAATTAAGGTTTACGTCAGTACACAGACAATGTTTTCATTGGTGCTTCAGCCTTTAAGTGTAACAGCTGCTTTTACTTGCTTTCAGCATCTATGAGTAAGCGCTTTACAGTGCGAAACATGTAAGATAGCTGGAACCTTTTTTGGCGTGTCTTATCCTTCTTATTTTATTGGAATAAAGTGTTTTTTCTACTGTTGCTCAGCAGCCTTTTGTTTTTGGTTTTTGCTGAGTCTTTGCGGTAGTCCACCACTTTTAGTTGGCTCCACACACCCCTTTGCCAGGCTTGGTCTGTTCCACATATCCGCTTTGTGTATGCGGAAGTTCTCTGCAGCGGCACAATCTTTTTCTCTCAATATACTGGGAGCTGTAGCCAGGCCAAACAGATGAACAACAAACTGAAAGAGTTTGTCTTGAAAGACAAACCTAGAAACCGATCTGTCAGGGTTTTACCCTGCTTTGTTTGCTATTTGCTGCTGGCTGCCATTTTACTTACCTCTCTCACTGAATCTGCTACAGTGTGTGTAATGCTGCTCACTCATCTGGGCGCCCTCTTATGGCCAAATTGGTGAACATCATCAGTGTGAGACAGGTTGCAGTCCCAGGATTATGATGTCACACGTATTATTTGAAGGGACTCTGTTCAGTATGCTTTTGCCCTTGCGTTGTCTCAGACTTGTTTGTGAGTTCCTGTGTTCCAGTCCCTGTGTATTACCTGGCTTATCTGACGTCTCTTCTAGTTCCTGATCCCTAACTTGTTGCTGACTTTACTGTTTCGTCTGACTACTCGCTTTGGTTCCTGACTCGGCTCGTCTGACTACCAGCTCTGGCTTTTGACTCCTGGCTAGTCATTGTGGACTAAAGGTGTGATTATTTTTTGCACTTCACGTCTGTCTGATTCCTGGTAACTTGACATTACGCAAGGGCCATGAATCCTGACGGTGCTTATAATCCACCTTTACCCACCCTCATTTCTAGGATGGAAGAATAGGATCACCTCTTGGATCAATTTGCACTAGCCCTTCAAACTCTTCTGATTCGCACTGCACATTTGGATTAAAGTATTCCACAAGTTATGGCTGCTCCTGTTTCCGCTGCTAAACCTAGTTCTACCAGGCGCATGTCCGGTTCTGCACCTCTACCTCAGTGACATGGAGGTGATCCTAATCAGTGCAGAGGGATTTTGAACCAGGTGGGCATTTATTTTGAGATGTTACCTCAGGTGTTTCCCTCTGACAGAGCTAAGGTGGGATTTCCCATCTCTTTACTCTCTGACACGGCTCTTGCGTGGGCTAATCCCTTGTGGGAGACTAATAAACCTGTGATTTCTAATTACCCTGAATTTGTGGCCTCCTTTCGAAGGGTATTTGATGTTCCGGCTCACTCCTTCTCTGCTGCCAGATGACTCATGTCTATTCAGCAAGGTACGAGATCTGTTGCTCAGTATGCCATGAAGTTCCGTAGGTTGGAACAATGAAGCCCTTGTTGCCACCTTTTTTCATGGGCTCACTGATGCGATTAAAGACAAAGATGCTGCCAGAGATTTAAGGCTTTGATGTCTTTTTTAATCCTAATTGACAGACTCAGAGAGAGGCCCTCTTTCAAGGAGCGCTTGCGGAAGCTTCCTGTTCCGTTGTCTTCTACATTTTAATATCCACCCATGCCTCCTGGTCTCGAGTCAGCAGGTATTGCTGAGCCGATGCAGTTGGGTTTCACAGGTCTCTCCACGGCGGAGAGGGCCTTTAGGAGGAGGGAGGGGCTCTGCCTCTATTGTAGGTTACAGGGCCACCTTTTAAAGTCTTGTCCTACACGGCCGGGAAACACTTGCACCTAAGGTCTTGTCGGGGGCAAACCTTGGGTGGTTTATCCTCGTCCCCGGAAACCTTTGGTCAAGGTTGTCCTTTCCTGGGTGGACTCCACTATAGTCATCCAGGCTCTTGTTGATTCCGGTGCTGCGGGCTATTTCATTGACAGTGCTTTTGTATCACAGCACTCCATTCCTGTATTGCCTCGGTCCATTCCGCTTGCTATTGAGGCGATTGATGGCAGACCCCTTCAGCCCTCACTCGTTACTCACAAAACTGCTCTGTTATCCATGGCTGTAGGGGCTCTCCGTTTTAAAACCCTCCAGTTCCAGGTGATAAACTCTCCACATTTTCCAGTTGTTCTGGGTTATCCCTGGCTCCAAAAGCACAATCCCAGTCTCGACTGGCGTAGGTCAGAAATTTTGTCATTGTCTCCACAATGTATTTCCACTTGTCTTCAGAAACCATTCAAAGTCCTGTGCACTTGGTGCACCTGGTATCTTTATTGCCTGATGAGTACCAAGAGCTCCTAGTTGTTTTTGACAAGGTGCGTGCCGGTACGTTGCCTCCTCACCGATCTTACAATTGTGCCATAGACATGCAACCTGGAGCCATTCCTCCTCAGGGCCGGGTTTACCCTCTGTCTGTTGCAGAGAATTGTGCTATGGAGGAGTATGTTGCCGATGTTCTGTCACGGGGAATCATCTGCAAATCTTGCTCTCCTGCAGGGGCTGGCTTCTTCTTTGTGAAGAAAAAGGGTGGCGTGTTAAGACCATGGATCGATTATAGGGGTCTTAATCGTCTTACCATTAAGAATGCTTACCCTATTTCGCTCATTACGGAACTCTTTGACCGCCTCAAGGGAGCTACGTTTTTTTTTAAACTTGATTTAAGAGGAGTGTACAATCTCGTTAGGATCAAGGAGGGCCACAAATGGACAACAGCATTTAACAGCAGGAGCGGGCATTATGAATATCTTGTAATGCCCTTTGGCCTATGTAATGTTCCTGCTGTTTTACAGGAATTTATTAATGATGTCCTACGAGATATGTTGCGACAGTGTGTTGTGGTGTACTTAGACAACATCCTCATACACTCACCCACACTTGAGGCTCATCATTCTGATGTCACACGGGTACTTCAGAGACTACGTGAGAATGGCCTGTTTTGTAAACTTGAGAAATGTGAGTTTCATCAGACTCAAGTAACCTACCTAGGTTATGTAATCTCCGTTGCAGGGTTCTCCATGGATCCTGAAAAGTTGTCTGCAGTTCTCCAGTGGCCTCGCCCAGTTGGTCTTCGGTCAATTCAACGTTTTTTGGGGTTCGCAAATTACTATAGAAAGTTTATTAAAAACTTTTTTTCTTTGGTCAAACCTATCACAGACATGACCCGTAAAGAGAATGATCCACTCCATTAGTCACCTACTGCCATTAAGGCCTTTGAGAGTCTTAAGACTGCCTTTGCTGCCGTTCCAGTTCTGGCTCATCCTAACCCTGTCCTGCCTTTAGTTCTTGAGGTCGATGCATCTGAGACTGGAGTAGGTGCCCTCTGGTCTCAAAGTCCTACGGCTGACTGTTCCTTGCATCCGTGCGGTTTCTTCTCTAAGAAATTGTCCCCAGTGAAGTGCAGATATGAAATTAACGACAGAGAATTACTGGCTATAATTTTGGCACTCAAGGAATGGAGGCACCTTTTCAAGGGTACTAGCGTACCAGTGCTCATTCTTACTGACCACAAGAATTTAAACCTATCTATCTGAACAAAATGTTTGTTGCCCCGACAAGCCAGATGGGCGCTTTTTTTGTCTTTGTTTAATTATTTTGTCTCCTACCTGCCTGATAGTAAGAATGTTAGGGCTGATGCCCTCTCTCAACAATTGTGGCCTCTGTCCAAGAAGGAGTCTGTACTTACTCCAGTTATACCTCCTGACCATATTTTGGCCACGATACGTACTAATTTGACTTCTCCCTTGGGGGAGGAGATTCTGGCTGCACAAACCAATGCACCTCCCGAGAAACCTAGTGGTAGGTACTTTGTACCTGAGAATCTTCTAACTAAACTATTGCACACTTACCACCTAAAGCCGCAGGTCACTCGACAATTCTGGTGGCCAGGTCTTTGTTCTGATGTTGCTGTGTATGTTGCCTCCTGCTCAGTCTGTGCACAGAATAAGACTCCTCGACGTCTTCCTGTGGGTCTTCTCCAACCAATTGCTAATGGTGAGCGTCCTTGGACACATCTTTCCATGGACTTCATTGTTGAGCTCCCTGTTTCCAATGGCAATACTGTTATCCTGGATGAAGACTTCTCACCGCCTGGATGAAGATGGATGTCTGGACTTCAGGAACCGTGAGTAGATATTCTGGGGTTAGTGTTTTATAAAAGAGCTGAATGCCCTTTTAAGGGCAGTAAAAGAGCTGGATGTCATTTTAAGGGCAATGCCCATACAAATGCCCCTTTAGGGACAATGGGTAGCTTAGGATTTTTTAGAGTTATTTTTTTTTATTTTGGGGGTTGGTTGGGGAGGGTACTTTTAGGGGGGCCTTAGTAATTTTTTAAAGGTAAAAGAGTTGTTTAACTTAGGGCAATGCCCTACAAAAGGCCCCTTTAAGGGCTATTGGTAGTTTTTTTAGGTTAGGGGGTGTTTTTATTTGGGGTGATTTTTATGTTTATAGGGCTATTAGATTAGGTGTAATTGTTTTTATTTTTGATAATTTCGTTTATTATTTTTTATAATCAGAATTTTTTATTTTTCATAATTTAGTGTTTATTATTTTTTGTAATTTTAGAATTTTTAAATAGTTTTGTAGTGTTAGGTTATTTTAAATTTGTAATTTAGATTTTTTTAATTGGTAGTTTTTTTTATTTTATTAGAATAGTTATGTTAGGTTAATTTATAGTTTTTTTAGTTTAAAGTTAGGGGGTGTTAGGTTTAGGGGTTAATAGTTTAATTTAGTGTTTTGCGATGTAGGGGGGGCGGCGGTTTAGGGATTATTAGGTTTAGTTTAGTAGTTACGATGTAGGGGGCTGGAGATTTAGGGGTTAATACTTTATTATAGTGAACAAAAGTTTAGAAATCCAAGGGGAAACCTAAAGGTGGCGCACTAGTTACCTATATAATTGGTTCAATAATATTCAAAAGCCAAAATAAAAGGCTGCATAAAGACAAAAAAAGTGAAAAAAGAATGTGTAAAACCCTATAAGTGTGGGATGAAAGTGAAAAAGCAGTGTGTTGAAAACACGTTCAAAATGTTACATGTAAAGAGTGAAGACAATGTGTGAAAATATATATGTGAAAATCACAAAAATAATACTAATAGTAAAAAGTGCTGAATGTCAATACATAATTTGTATAAAAAGTACAAAAAGAAAAACAAAAAAAAAAGTGCCAGTCCGCACAAAACCCCCCTGCAAAACAGAGAGTTCAAAAAGGAAAATGTAGTCAATGTTCTGTCTGTGAATCAGCCGAAATTAAGTGAAGAATTCTTGGACGGTTCAGGAAAGAATCCGAAGCTAACGCTTGAACCAAGATGGTGAGGCTTGCTCCACTTATGTAAACCAGATGAAAAACGATCACCACTAAAGATAAAGAGAGAACAAGGGGCGCCTCATAGTGAATTCCGTTACAAAAAACAAGGACAGACACAAAGGTAAGAAAACTACTCACAATGGTAGTGGCACTTGTATGAAACAAAGTGCTATAGATGCAGGCTGACACTTGCAGTGGTCAGCTCACTGGTCACTTCTGTGACGGTGAAAGAATAGGTTGTAGCTTTTCAAGTGATCCTGGGTCTATTGCTGGAAGCAGTGTTCAGGAATAAAATAAAGACAGCCGCGGGCAGCGTCAAGCAATGTCAAATAATGTGCAGGCTGGATTGGAACAAACGGCTAATTTGTCTCACTGTGTTTGGCAACAGATTAACGAGACTCCAGCTGTGTTAAAGTTAAAAACAAACAAACTTTAATGCAACGCATTTCTCAACTCAATTACTGGTCGTTTCTTCAGGTGTGAATCGTGACGGTATAGGCTGTTACGCAAGCATTTTAGCCGGACCGCACAACCTGTAATACGGCACAATGAAAATCCTGCACTTAAACGTAATTTTTTTGAGTGCAGAATGGACGTTGCATTATAGGCTAAAATGCTTGCAGTATAGCTATACCGCTGCGACTTGTAATATGCGCTCCCGGACATTCCAGCGCAATGGCCAATTTTTTAGCGGTATAGCTGTACTGCAAAACTCATTATCTAGCCGACTGGTAGGAAAGTGTTCAGAGGCTCAACTTCAAAAGTAGGTTTGGGCACAGATTCAGAAGGCTCCATAACAGCAGTAACCAAAATAGTGAAAAGTTCCAAAAGTCCAGCACCTGGGATCCAAGGTGTGCAAACACGGGGGCACTGCACAATACCCCCAGTAAATGTAACAAAGGATGATAGTCGCACCACCAAGTTCAATGAATAAATTTCTTTATTGAGCCAAGATCAAAAAAATCAGCAACGTTTCGGACACAAGATTAAGGACTTGGTGGTGCGACTATCATCCTTTATAACAGCAGTAACCTGTAGTAGTAATGTGCATAAAAAACATAAATTATGATTACCTGATAATTTAATTTCCTTCTGTATGAGGAGAGTCCACGGCATCATTCCTTACTGTTAGGAAATACTAAACCTGGCCACCAGGAGGAGGCAAAGACACCCCAGCCAAAGGCTCAAATACTACCCCTACTTCCCTCATATTCCAATCATTCTGCCAAGGGAACAAGGAATAGTAGGAGAAATATCAGGGTAACCTGGAAGAGAAAAACAAATTTTGGTCTGCCCATCGGAGTATATGGGCGGGGGCCGTGGACTCTCCTCATACAGAAGGAAATTAAATTGTCAGGTAAGCATAATTTATGTTTTCCTTCTTAATATGAGGAGAGTCCACGGCACCATTCCTTACTGTTGGGAAAACTATACCCAAGCTCTAGAGGACACTAAATGATAATGGGAGGGGTAAAGAAAAGGCAGACCCTAATCTGAGAGCACCACAGCCTGCAAAACCTTTCTCCCAAAAATTGCTTCAGCCGAAGCAAAAACGTCAAATTTGTAGAATTTTGAAAAAGTATGTAAGGAGGACCAGGTAGCCGCCTTACAAATCTAATCCATAGATGCCTCGTTTTTAAAGGCCCAAGAGGAAGCCACTGCTCTAGTGGAATGAGCCGTAATCCTTTGAGGAGGTCTAAGTCCCGCTGACTCATAAGATAAGCGTATAATACTCCTCAACCAAAAAGATAAGGAAGTCGAAGAGGCCTTCAGAACCCTACACTTCCTAGAGTAGATAACAAAGAAGGAAGAAGTTTGTCTAAAATCCTTAGTAGCTTGAAGATAAAATTTCAAAGCTTGAACAACATCCAGATTATGAAGTAAACGTTCCTTCGAAGAAGAAGGATTAGGACACAAGGAAGGAACTACGATCTCCTGATTGATGTTACGATCAGACACCACCTTAGGAAGAAAACCCAAGTGTGAAACACTAGATATGAAGGCTCACATTGCAAGGCAGCTATTTTGGAAACTCGGCGTGCCGACGCAATAGCCAATAGAAAAAGAACATTCCAGGACAACAATTTAATGTCAATTGAATGCATAGGCTCACACGGAGCCCTTTGCAAAAACTTAAGAACAAGATTCAAACTCCAAGGTGGAGCGTTAGATCTAAACACCACAGCCAAAGGCCTCATAACCCCAGTCATTCTGCAGAGGGAACAAAGAACAGTAGGAGAAATATCAGGGTGAAAAAGGTGCCAGAAGAAAAAAATTCAAATTTAGGGCCGCCCCTCATAGAACACGGGCGGGAGCTGTGGACTCTTCCCATACAGATGGAAATTAAATTATCAGGTAAGCATAATTTATGTTTTACATCTTAATATGGGAAGAGTCCACAGCTGCATTCCTTACTTGTGGGAAACATATACCCAAGCTCTAGAGCAGGGGTCGCCAACCTCTCAGACCTCAGGGACCATTAAACTCACAATTTTGAATCCTGTGGACCACTAACATTATTTTTTTTTAAAAAGGTACAAACCTCTATAATGTTTGTGTGTATATATATATATATATATATATATATATATATATATATATATATATATATTTATATATATATAAAACACACATATACTATACATAACTAGTATAACCATAGCTAAGTTTACATTATGTATATATTTACACATTTTTATGAATTATTTTTTGGAATTAACTAACTGAATAACAGAACTGAGAGAATACTTCCAAATGACAGATGAAGGGTGAGTGCCAACGTTTGAGCTAGAAACAGAGAGGCAGAAAGTTGGAGAAAAAGTAAATTTATGCTTACCTGATAAATTGATTTGTTCTATGATACGACGAGTCCACGGATTCATCCTTTACTTGTGGGATATTATCCTCCTGCTAACAGGAAGTGGCAAAGAGCACCACAGCAGAGCTATCTATATAGCTCCTCCCTTGACTCCACCCCCCCAGTCATTCGATTGAAGGTATAGGAAGAAAAAGGAGAAACTAAAAGGTGCAGAGGTGACTGACGTTTTAAATCAAAAAATATAATCTGTCTTAAAATGACAGGGCGGGCCGTGGACTCGTCGTATCATAGAAGAAATCAATTTATCAGGCAAGTATAAATTTACTTTTCTTCTATAAGATACGACGAGTCCAAGGATTCATCCTTTTCTTGTGGGATACAATACCAAAGCTACAGGACACGGATGAAGGGGAGGGACAAGACAGATGCCTAAACAGAAGGCACCACTGCTTGAAGAACTTTTCTCCCAAAAATAGCCTCCGAAGAAGCAAAAGTATCAAATTTGTAAAATTTGGAAAAGGTATGAAGGGAAGACCAAGTCGCAGCCTTACAAATCTGTTCAACAGAAGCATCATTTTTAAAAGCTCATGTGGAAGCCACCACTCTAGTAGAGTGAGCTGTAATCCTTTCAGGAGGCTGCTGTCCAGCAGTCTCGTATGCCAACTGGATGCTTTTCAGCCAAAAAGAAAGAGAGGTAGCCGTAGCTTTTTGACCTCTACGTTTTCCAGAATAGACAACAAACAAAGAAGATGTTTGACGGAAATCTTTGGTCGCTTGCAAGTAAAACTTCAAAGCATGAACCACGTCCAAGTTGTGTAACAGACGCTCCTTCTTAGAAGAAGGGTTAGGACACAGAGAAGGAACAACAATTTCCTGATTAATATTCTTATTAGTAACAACCTTAGGAAGGAATCCAGGTTTGGTATGCAAAACCACCTTATCAGAATGGAAAACAAGATAAGGCGAGTCGCATTGCAATGCAGATAGTTCAGAAACTCTTCGAGCCGAAGAGATAGCAACTAAAAACAGAACTTTCCAAGATAGAAGCTTAATATCTATGGAATGCATAGGTTCAAACGGAACCCCTTGAAGAACATTAAGAACTAAATTCAAACTCCATGGCGGAGCAACAGGTTTAAACACAGGCTTGATTCTAACCAAAGCCTGACAAAACGACTGAACGTCTGGAACATCTGCCAGATGCTTGTGCAGTAAAATTGATAAAGCAGATATCTGTCCCTTTAGGGAACTAGCTGATAACCCCTTCTCCAATCCTTCTTGGAGAAAGGACAAAATCCTAGGAATCCTGATCTTACTCCATGAGTAGCCTTTGGATTCGCACCAATAAAGATATTTACACCATATCTTATGGTAAATTTTCCTAGTGACAAGCTTTCCAGCCTGAATCAAGGTATCTATGACCGACTCAGAGAATCCCCGCTTAGATAAAATCAAGCGTTCAATCTCCAGGCAGTCAGCCGCAGAGAAACTAGATTTGGATGCTGGAACGGACCTTGAATGAGAAGGTCCTGTCTCAGTGGCAGTTTCCACGGTGGCAGAGATGACATTTCCACCAGGTCTGCATACCAAGTCCTACGTGGCCACACAGGTGCTATCAAAATTAACGAAGCCCTCTCCTGTTTGATTCTGGCAATCAGACGAGGAAGGAGAGGAAAAGGAGGAAACACATAAGCCAGGTTGAATGACCAAGGTACTGCTAGAGCATCTATCAGTACTGCTTGGGGATCCCTTGATCTGGACCCGTAACAAGGAAGTTTGGCATTCTGACGAGAGACGCTCCCACTCCCCGGATGAAAAGTATGTCGACTTAGAAAATCCGCTTCCCAGTTCTCCACTCCTGGGATATAGATTGCTGATAGATGGCAAGAGTGAGTCTCTGCCCATCAAATTATTTTGGAAACCTCTATCATCGCTAGAGAACTCTTTGTTCCCCCTTGATGATTGATATATGCTAAAGTCGTGATATTGTCCGACTGGAATCTTATGAATTTGGCCGAAGCCAGCTGAGGCCACGCCTAAAGCGCGTTGAATATCGCTCTCAGTTCTAGAATATTTATTGGAAGGAGAGCCTCCTCCTGAGTCCACACACCCTGTGCCTTTAGGGAATTCCAGACTGCACCCCAGCCCAATAGGCTGGCGTCCGTCGTCACTATGACCCATGCTGGCCTGCGGAAACACATTCCCTGGGACAGATGATCCTGTGACAACCACCAAAGAAGAGAGTCTCTGGTCTCTTGATCCAGATTTATCAGAGGAGATACATTTGCATAGTCCCCATTCCACTGTCTGAGCATGCATAGCTGCAGTGGTCTGAGATGCAAGCGAGCAAACGGAACTATGTCCATTGCCGCTACCATTAGTCCAATTACCTCCATACACTGAGCCACTGACGGCCGAGGAATGGAATGAAGTGCTCGGCAAGTGGTTAAGATCTTTGATTTTCTGACCTCCGTCAGAAAAATTTTCATGTCTACCGAGTCTATCAAAGTTCCCAGGAATGGAACTCTTGTGAGAGGGACAAGTGAACTCTTCTTTATGTTCACCTTCCACCCGTGAGATCTTAGAAAAGCCAACACTATGTCCGTGTGAGATTTGGCTAGTTGGTAAGTTGATGCCTGAATCAAGATATCGTCCAGATAGGGCGCCACTGCTATGCCCCGCGGCCTTAGAACTGCCAGAAGGGACCCTAGCACCTTTGTGAAAATTCTGGGAGCTGTGGCCAACCCGAAATGAAGAGCCACAAACTGGTAATGCTTGTCCAGGAAGGCGAACCTGAGGAAATGGTGATGATCTTTGTGGATAGGAATGTGAAGATACGCATCCTTCAAATTCACGGTGGTCATATATTGACCCTCCTGGATCATTGGTAAAATTGTCCTAATGGTCTCCATGTTGAAGGATGGGACTCTGAGAAATTTGTTTAGGATCTTGAGATCTAAAATCGGTCTGAAGGTTCCCTCTTTTTTGGGAACCACGAACAGATTGGAGTAAAACCCCTGCCCCTGTTCTGCTTTTGGAACTGGGCAGATTACCCCCATAGTGTATAGGTCTTCTACACAGCGTAAGAACGCCTCTCTTTTTGTCTGGTTTACAGACAACCGTGAAAGATGAAATCTCCCCCTTGGGGGAGAATCTTTAAATTCTAGAAGATACCCCTGGGTCACAATTTCTAATGCCCAGGAATCCTGAACGTCTCTTGCCCAAGACTGAGCGAAGAGAGAAAGTCTGCCCCCCACTAGATCCGGTCCCGGATCGGGGGCTGCCCCTTCATGGTGTCTTGGTAGCAGCAGTGGGCTTCTTGGCCTGTTTACCTTTATTCCAGGTCTGGTTAGGTGTCCAGACTGACTTGGATTGAGCAAAATTCCCCTCCTGCTTTGTGGCAGGGGAGGAGGTAGCGGGACCACCTTTGAAGTTTCAAAAGGAACGAAAATTATTTTGTTTGGCCCTCATTCTATTTGTCTTATCCTGAGGAAGGGCATGGCCTTTTCCTCCAGTGATGTCGGAAATGATCTCCTTCAGTTCAGGCCCGAATAGGGTCTTACCCTTGAAAGGAATAGCTAATAGCTTAGATTTTGATGACACATCAGCAGACCAGGACTTAAGCCATAACGCTCTACGCGCTAAAATGGCAAAACCTGAATTCTTTGCCGCTAATTTAGCCAGTTGAAAAGCGGCATCCGTAATAAAAGAATTAGCTAGCTTGAGAGCCTTAATTCTATCTAAAATATCATCCAATGGGGTCTCAACCTTAAGAGCCTCCTCAATAGCCTTGAACCAAAAAGCAGCTGCAGTAGTTACAGGAACAATGCACGCTATAGGTTGCAGAAGAAAACCCTGATGAATAAATATTTTCTTTAGAAGACCCTCTAATTTTTTATCCATAGGATCTTTGAAAGCACAACTGTCCTCAATAGGTATAGTTGTACGCTTAGCTAGGGTAGAAATAGCTCCCTCCACCTTAGGGACCATCTGCCACAAATCCCGAATGGTGTCAGATATGGGAAACATTTTCTTAAAAGTAGGAGGGGGAGAGAACGGAATGCCTGGTCTATCCCATTCCTTAGTAACAATGTCCGAAATCCTTAGGGACCGGAAAAACATTAGTGTAAGTAGGAACCTCTAGATATCTATCCATTTTCCATTTTCCACAATTTCTCTGGTGGAATTACAATAGGGTCACAATCATCCAGAGTCGCTAAAACCTCCCTGAGTAACAAGCGGAAGTGTTCAAGCTTAAACTTAAAAGCCGTCATATCTGAGTCTGTTTGATGGAACATCTTTCCTGAATCAGAAAGCTCTCCCTCAGACAGCAATTCCCCCACCCCCAATTCAGAACATTGTGAGGGTACATCAGAGATGGCTAATAAAGCGTCAGAGGGCTCAGCATTTACTCTCATACCGGAACTACTGCGCTCCCCCTGCAAACCAGGCAGTTTAGATAATACCTCTGTGAGGGTAGTAGACATAACTGCGGCCATATCTTGCAGGGTGAAAGAATTAGACGCACTAGAAGTACTTGGCGTCGCTTGTGCGGGCGTTAAAGGTTGTGACACTTGGGGAGAAATAGATGGCATAACCTGATTCTCTTCTGACTGAGAATCATCCTGAGATATACGTTTATCAGCTAAAATATGTTCTTTGCAATGTAAGGCCCTTTCAGTACATGAGGGACACATTTTAAGTGGGGGTTCCACAATGGCTTCTAAACACATGGAACATTGGCAGACATGTTAAACAGGCTAGTAATGACCACAAACAGGCTTGAAAACACTTTATTTAGTGAAAACATAACAATCTGAAAAAACGGTACTGCGCCTTTAAGAGGAAAAAAAGCATACAATTTTTCCAAAACTGCTTGAAAACAATAAAATTATCCCAATTTTATGATAGAAGCATCCCAACTTTGCAGCTAAGTTTGCCCCACAAGGAAAGGAATACTTAACCCTTACCAGAAAAAACAGAAAATTATAAAAACGTTTATTTCAATAAAAAGCACCCCCTGCACTTCGCCACAGTCCTGCTGTGGCGCCTACCTGCCCTTAGGGGTCTGTAAAACCGGGTTAAACCAATACTGCTCACAAAGGCCCACCGGAGTTGGAGCTTGTTGCTTGCCTGAGAAAAACAACCGCAACTGAGGCGCGAAAATAGGCCCCGCCCATCTCACTCAATGTCTCACAGCCTAAATTAACCGCACCAGAGCGGTCTAAAACCTAGCCATGTGGGTTCATATACCCATAAATGAAGCCATGTGTACCCTTCTCAATAAAGCATAAAAATGTCTCTCATAAAAAACGTTATCTGCACTCCCAGTCATGTAAACGTTTGCCCACAAACATTCTAACATCACTGTCAAGCATTTTTTTTATAGCCCATATATGC
Organism: Bombina bombina; assembly: GCF_027579735.1. Lineage (NCBI taxonomy): Eukaryota > Metazoa > Chordata > Amphibia > Anura > Bombinatoridae > Bombina > Bombina bombina. The sequence continues at coordinate 61,238,548 of NC_069510.1, forward strand.
AAGCTCAGTAATACCCCTCTTTATACTTTAGGATTACTGCTTACCCTCTCCCTCATGGGGATACTGTCAGCCAATTCTGAAATAACACAGTCTCTCCAGAAAAAAATGCTTATAGCATGAAAAACGTTCCTCACACTGAAGTTTCTTAAGTACTCCTCAGCCATTCTGTGGGAACTGCTCTGGATCTTAGTAACAACTGCTAAGATCATCAGCCTCCAGGCAGAAATCTTCATCCATCTGCTGCCTGAGGGAAAATAGTACACACCGGTACCATTTAAAATAAAAAACCCTTGCTTGAAGAAAATAAAAACTAACATTTTATCACCTCTTTCACTTTACCCTTCCTATTACTTAGAGTAGGCAAAGAGAATGACTGGGGGGTGTCAAGGGAGGAGCTATATAGACAGCTCTGCTGTGGTGCTCTTTGCCACTTCCTGTTAGCAGGAGGATAATATCCCACAAGTAAAGGATGAATCCGTGGACTCGTCGTATCTTATAGAAGAAAAGAATTATGTTTAAAAGGACTACAAGACTTCCAAGTTACCTTCCCAGTTAGAAATTATTCAAAACTACTTATGATCATGGACAAACATTGGAGTCATAAATTAAGTTTATATCAGAAAGCTCTCAATATGGATGTGAGCTAACCACGACTAATGTTACTGGCAATTACTATAATACTGGTGGGATATGGCTGATCTGCTGGATGGCAATTACTGGAATTTAGGTGGAATAAAATTATTATAATGAAAAATAATTAATATTTAATAAAAAAAGAAGATGGAGGGGAGGAAGACAAACAGTGATGTAAGTTCATCTGAAGAAATTAGGAAAACTACTACAAAGACAGGCAAAGGGAAGAAAATGAATGAAATATAAGATTTTTTTTAAAGATTTTACTTTTTTATATACTTTAATTCCACTATTTAAAGTAAAGACTATACCAACTTTTGCTGGCTTTAGAATGGAAGCATCTTCCTCTGAGCAGCGTGCCAGATGGGAGGAGTTAAAAATACAATCTAGCGACGCAAGCTGCGTAGTACTATGCAACATGCGTAGGGAGATTGTAATTTAACTCCTCCTCCGTCGGTTTTCACTGATGTCCAGCCAGGCACTGTAGGGAGTTGTGTGGCACAACGGGGGGACACCATCAGAGGAGATTAATTCCTGCTTGATTGTGTCAAGGACCATAAACATCTTCTCTTGAACCACCAGTGGTCCATGGACCACTGGTTGGCGACCGCTGCTCTAGAGTACACAAAATGCTAACGGGAGGGTAAAAAGAGGCGGACCCTAATTTGAGGGCACCACAGCCTGCAAAACCTTTCTCCCGAAGGCTACTTCAGCAGAAGCAAAAACATCAAACTTGTAAAATTTTGGGAAAAGTTTGTAAGGAGAACTAGGTAGCCGCCTTACAAATCTGATCCATAGAGGCCTCATTTTTGAAGGCCCAAGAGGAAACCACTGCTCTCATAGAATGAGCTCTAATCCTCAGAGGAGACTTATGTCCTGCCGTTTCTATGCTAAACGGATGACACTCCTCAGACAAAAAGATAAGGAAGTCGAAGAGGCCCTCCGACCCCTACGCTTCCCGGAGAAGAGAACAAACAGAGAAAGAGGTCTAAATTCCTTCGTGGCCCGAAGATAGAACTTCAAGGCACAAACCACATCCAGAAATACATTGTAAACGTTCTTTCGACGCAGAAGGATAAGGACATAAGAAAGGAACCACAATCTCTTGATTGATGTTGCAAATTGACACAACCTTAGGAAGAAAACCTAACTTGGTTCGTAGAACAGCCTTATCGGCATGAAAAGCCAGATAAGGAAGGAGGCATTGCAAGGCAGCAATCACAGATATTCTGTGCGCAGAAGCAATAGCCAGTAGAAAAGGAACCTTCCAAGACAACAATTAAATATCTACTTCATGCATAGGCTTCAAGGACAAGATTTAAACTCCAAGGAGGAGCCTTAGATCTAAACACAGGTTTAGATCTAAGGCTTCATGCATAGGCTTAAGGACAAGATTTAAACTCCAAGGAGGAGCCTTAGATCTAAACACAGGTCTGATCCCAGCAGAGCCTTAACAAATGGCTGCACATCTGGAAGCTCTGCAAACCTCTTGTGCAGTAACACAGACAGGGCCGAAAACTGTCCCTTCAGGGGACTTTGCAGAAAAGCCCTTCTCCAGTTCATCCTGGAGAACAGAATAAGTAGGTCCTCCACACCTTATGATAGATGCGACGAGCAACCAGCTCTCTCAGAAAAACTCTCTCTTGGCTAGGACTAAGCATTCAATCTCCATGCAGTCAGCCTCAGAGAATCTAGACATTGTTGAACAAAGAGACCTTGGTCAGCAGATCCCTGCGATGAGATAACTTCCACGGAGGAGATGATGACATCCCCACTAGACCTGCAAACTATATCCTTTGCAGTCAAGACGGAGCAGTCAGTATCACTGACGCCTGCTTGACTTGAGCCACTACACTAGGAAGTAGTGGTAACGGTCGGAAAGGATACATTGGAATGAACCTCTAAGGCACTGCTAATGCATCTGTTAGCTCCGCATGAGGATCCCTGTACCTCGACTCATATCTGGGTAGCTTGGTATTGAGACGTTATAAGATCTTCCTCTTGCAAATCTCTGCAAACACTCGGGATGGAGAGACCATTCTCCCGGATGGAAGGATTGTCTGCTAAGGAAATCCGCTTCCCAGTTGCCCACACCCGGAATGTGGATCGCTGACAGTGAACAAATGCGGGTCTTCCCCACACCAGAATCCAAGATACTTCCCTCAAAACTAGGGAGCTTCTCGTTCCCCCATGATGGTTGATGTAAGCCACCGAGGATATATTGTTTGATTAGAATCTGATTAACTGGGACGAACCCAGCAGAGGCCAAGCCTTCAGAGCATTGTATATTGCCTGAAGATCCAAAATGAGATCAGGAGGGAGCTTTACCTCCTGAGACCAGAGGCCATGTGCCTTCCTGGCACCCCAAACAGCTCCCCATCCTGACAGACTCGCAATCGTAGTCACAATCACCCATGACGTCCCTCAGGACAAGTGATCCAGACAAAACTACCAAGAGAGCGATTCTCCTGATTGGTTGTCCAAAGAAATCTGTTGAGACAGAGCCGAATGATCGCCATTCCACTATCAATCTGCTATTCGTCTGAGTCCAGGTTCCCTGAGCTCTTTAAGGACCCCAAACGGCTCCCCAGCCAGAAAGACTGGCATCCGTAGTCACAATCTCCCAGGATGGTCTCAAGAAGCATGTGCCTTGGGACAAATGGTCCTGAGAGAGCCACCAGAGAGTCTCTCATCAGGTTGTCTAGGACTATCTCCGTTCCATTGTTTGAGCATGCATAACTGTAGAGGTCTCAGATGAAATCGAGCAAAATGAATAATGTCCATAGAGGCCACCATGAGACCAATTACTTCCATACATTGTGCTACCGAGGGTCGGACAGAAGACTGAAGAGAAAGACAGGCAGAAAGAAGTTTAGATTTTCTGACTTCCTTTATGAAAATCTTCATTGAGGATCGAGTCTTTGATCATTCCCAAAAAACAGACCCTGGTATTTGGCACCAAGAAACTCTTGTCCAGATTCACCATCCACCCGTGAGAGCGGAGAATCAACAACAGAGAATCCGTATGAGATCTTGCTAAATGAAAAGATGCCGCCTGAACCAAGATATCGTTCAGGTATGGCACCACCACAATTCCTTGAGATCTGGCCACTGCCAAAAGGGCCCCTAGAACCTTCATAAAGATTTTAAAAGCTGTGGCTAGGCCAAAAGGCAGGCTACAAATTGGAAGTGTTTGTCCAGGAAGGCAAACTGCCGGAATTGAAAATGGTCCTTGTGGATAGGAATATGAAGGTAAGCGTCCTTCAGGTCAATGGTGGTCATAAACTGACCCTCCTGAACTAAAAGGAGAATGGAATGAACAGTCTCCATTTTGAAGGATGGAACCCTGAGAAATTTGTTGAGGCACTTCAGGTCTAGAATAGGTAAAAAAGTTACCTCCTTCTTGGGAACCACAAACAAGTTGGAATAGAATCACCGACCCTGTTCTGCCAGGGGGACAGGAACGATCACTCCAAGAGTAAAGATCTCTGACGCAAGAAGGCCTCTCTTTTTTCCTGGTTTGCTGATAATCTTGATAGGAGAAATCTGCCTCTCGGAGGACGAGACTTGAAGCCTATCTTGTATCCCTGAGATACCACTTCCACGGCCCAAGGATCTGAAACATTGTGAATCCAAGCCTCCTGAAAACGAAAGTCTGCCCCCTACTTGATCCATTCTCGGATTGGGGGCAAACTCTTCATGCTGATTTGTTCTCAGAGGAAGGCTTCTTGGACTGCTTGCCCTTATTCCAAGGTTGATTGGATCTCCAGGAGGGCTTGGTCTGGTCAGATTTGGAAGAAGATGAGGATTTCTCTCCCTTGAAATTGCAAATAGAACGAAAATTAGAAGTCTGGCGACACTTAAGCTGGAACTTCAGAGGAAAGTGTTTTTCTCTTCTAGGTCTTCTAAGGCTCAGCACTTTGGGAGTTAATCCCTTTATTCAACATATGGAGTCTGGGGGCAATTTGGAAATCTCTTCTGACAGATCCAGCCGACTTCTGACAGGGACCTGGAGAGAAAGGAAAAGCAGAGTAACCAACCCTGGTTTTCCATATAGGGCTAGCATAATTTGTTGGAGGAGAAACAAGGACTACCCTGCCGACCTGCAACAGCAAACAGCCACCATAACTCTTACTCAGGAGGATTACATGGACACAGCATTACCCCAATTCTTGCTTGCAGGGAAACTACCCATTAAAGGATTTAACTAAATTTTCTTCAGACACCATCTTCGCACACCTCCATGATATACAAAGGCAAAGAATGACTGGGGGTTATGGGAAGTGGGAGGGATACTTAAGGCTTTGCTGGGGTGTTCTTTGCCTCCTCCTGGTGGCCAGGAGTTGAATTCCCACTAGTAATTATAATGGATTTGTGAACTCTCCATGCTATTGGAAAGAACCCAAAATTTTTCTTTCATGAGTCAGAGTACAGTTAAAATAAAAATCCAATTTACTTCTTTTATGAAATGTACTTTTTTCTTTTTGTATCATTTGTTTAAGAGCATACCTAGGTATGTTCAAGAGCATACACATCTGGTGTATTATACGGCATATGGACTAGATGATAATGCTGGATGAATAGATGTAGAATAAATTAATTAATGTTTATATGAATTACAATACAAAAACGTGTGTTAATAAATGCAGTATAAAGTAGTTCAGAAAATATCAATTACTCAGTGTAACTTCTGTAAACAGAGTACAAATGATATAAATAACAGATTAGGGTTTAAGTATACATTGTGTAATTTCTCATAAAATTAATAAAAGTAGCAAGGCAAAGTTATCTAATAAGATAATGCTGCTTTATTGTTAGGATTTAAACTATATATTTCTTTCTATATTTACCTGTCTAAGAAAAGGACCTTGTTCCAGCAGATCCCTGCGACAAGGTAACTTCCACGGAGGAGATGATGACATCCCCACCAGATCCGCGAACCACATCCTTCGCGGCCACAATGGAGCAATCAGTATCACTGATGCCTGCTCCTGCTTGATGCGGGCCACTGCACGAAGGAGGAGTGGTAACGGTGGAAAAAAGGCAAATTAGACTGAACCTCCAAGGCACTGCTAATGCATCTATTAGCTCTGCCTGAGGATCCCTGGACCTCGAACCATATCTGGGTAGCTTGGTATTGACACGGAACGCAATGAGATCTATCTCCGGCATCCCCCACCCGTTGCATATCTCCGCAAACACTTCGGGATAGAGACCATTCGCCTGAATGAAAGGATTGTCTGCTGAGAAAATCCGCTTCCCAGTTGTCAACACCCAGAATGTGGATCGCTGACAGGAAACAGCTGTGGGCTTCCGCCCACTCCAGAATCTGAAATACTTCCCTCATTGCTAGGGAGCTTCTCATTCCACTCTGATGGTTGATGTAAGCCACTGAGGTTATATTGTCTGATTGAAATCTGATAAACGGGAACGAACCCAGAAGGGGCCAAGCCTTCAGAGCATTGAAGATTGCTCGAAGATCCAGAATGTTGATCAGGAGGGAGCATTCCTCCTGAGTCCACAGGCCCTGTGCCTTATTGGCACCCCAAAGAGCTCCCCATCCTGATAGACTTGGGTCCGTAATCATAATCTCCCAGGATGGTCTTAAGAAGGATTTTCCTTTGGGACAGATGATCTGGACAGAGCCACCAAGAGAGCGATTCTCTCGACCGGTTGTCCAGAGAAATCTGTTCAGACAGATCCGAATGATCGCCGTTCCACTGCCTCAGCATGCACAGATGCAACCGTCTGAGATGGAACCTGGCAAAGGGAATGATGTCTATGCGGGACACCATGAGACCTACCTCCATACACTGAGCCAAAGAGGGCCTTAAGAAGGTCCGGAGGGCAAGACATGCGGAAGCTAGCTTGCAACGTCTCTCTTCTGTTAGAAATATCCTCATGGATATGGAGTCTATTATAGTACCCAGGAATTCCACCCTGGAACTCTTTTCTAGGTTTATCTTGCATCCATGTGATCAAAGAAGAGAGATGAGAGATTCCAAATGGTTCTTTGCCAGATAAAATGATGGTGCTTGTACCAGAATATCATCCAAGTAGGGAGCTACTGCTATACCCCCGGGTTCTGGCAACGGCTAGAAGAGCCCCTAGAACCTTCATAAAAATACTTGGAGCAGTAGCTAGACCAAACGGAAGTGCAATTAACTGGAAGTGCTGGTCCAGGAACGTAGAACTTAGGAACTGGAAGTGGTCCTTGTGGATTGGAACATGAAGGTAAGCATCCTTCAGCTCTATAGTGGTCATGAACTGTCATTCCTGAACTAAGGGAAGGATGGACCTTATCGTCTCCATCTTGAACGAGGGGACATTTAGAAATTTGTTTAAGCACTTTAGGTCCAGAATCGGGCGGAAAGTTCTCTCCATCTTTGGGACCACGAAAAGGTTTGAATAGTATCCCAAACCTCTTTCTGCAATAGGCACTGGGACAATGACTCCTAAGGAGGACAGATCCCGCACGCACCCCAGAAAGGCTTCCCTCTTTTCTGGTCTGGAAGACAGGATTGAAAGGAGAAATCTGCCCTTGGGTGGATGAGACTTGAAACCTATCTTGTATCCCTGAGCTATGACCTCCAGGACCCATGGATCCTGCACGTCCCCGAACCAAGTATCTGAAAAGAGCAACAGTCTGCCCCCTACACAATCCAGAGCCGGATCGGGGGCCACCCCTTCATGCCGATTCAGTCTCGGCGGGCTTCTTGCTCTGCTTGGACTTATTCCAGGACTGAGCTGACTCCCAAGTACTCTTGGTTTGCTCTGGCTTAGCGGAGGACTGTTGTTGGGAATTATCAGAACAAAAGGAACGAAAATTAGAAACTTGTCCCTTTAGACTTGCTCTTTTTATCTTGCGGAAGGAAGGCACCCTTGCCCCCTGTAACCATAGATATAATGGAGTCCAGGCCTGGACCAAATAAAATCTTTCCCTTAAAGTTGAGGAAAAGACGTCGGGACTTAAAAGTCATATGCGCAGACGGGCCTGAACCGAAAAGCCAGAAGCCTTAGCATTTAGGCGAATAATCTGCATGTTTGCATCACAGACAAAAGAATTAGCAATTTTCAAGGCCTTAATTCTTTCTTGGATAACATCGAGGGGACCCTACACCTCGATTAATTCCAATAAGGAGTCGCACCAGTAGGTAGCTGCTCCAGCAACACCCGCTGCCGGTTGAAACAAATATCCTGTATGTTGAAACATCTTTCTTAGAAGAGTTTCCATCTTTTTATCCATCGGCTCTCTGAACGACGAACTATCCTCAAGTGCATTTGGCAAGCGAGAAGATATCGCCATCCACCTTAGGGACGGAACCCCACAACTCAAATTGAGAGTCCAGGACCGGAAATCATTTTATAAAGGAAGATGAAGGGGAAAAGGAAGATACAATTCTGTCCCATTTGTTCTTAATAATGTTCGCCATCTTTACAGGCACAGGAAAAGTTAAAGGCATTACCCTGTCCTCGTAAACTCTGTCTAATTTAGGAAACAAAGGTTCATCAGGCAGCTTGGCCTCTGGAACCTCTAAAGTAGACAGGACTTCCTTTAGAAGAAAACGTAAGTGTTCAATCTAAATCTAAAGGCTGGTTCCTCCGCAGCAGGAGGCTTAGAGGCAGCAGTAAATTACTTGATGACCCTGGGGCAGGAGAGCTATGCTTATCCTTTCGCTTGCGTTTAGCAGGGCGAGGTAAAGCACTGATGGCCTCAGACACTGCAGTTTTTAACTGCGCGGTAAAATCTGGTGGTAAAAGGCCCCCTCCAGATGGAGGATCAAGCGTGCTATGGGAAGCTGCGTGTGTAGGAGCTGAATGTAGGTTATGCACCTCACAGGACGGCGAGTCCTCAGAGGTGGACTGCTCAGTGGTACTTAAAGGGTTAGCCTTCTTTGATCGAATAACATTGTTAAGGCATGTGGAACGTAATTGAGAGGGCGGGCATACCAAGGCCTCCTCACAATAAAAAACAGGTATTACTATTTGGAATAGAGGGAGTACCCTCTAATACATCAGAATCCTCCATAGCTTAAGCTAATGACAGCAGGACACAGAAAATAAACTCTCTTTATTTCTCAAAAATGGGCACCTTTATACTCCCAATGGCTGGGGCACTCACCACCTCCTAGACTCAGACAATACTTAGAAATAGCGTCTTCTCCGACAGCTCGTCAGGAAAGAGGAAATGAATGTGAAACCACTCCCAGTTACATGGTGAGCAAGGCAGGACCGCCCGTGCTATGAGAAAAAGTGCACCAAGCTACAAGCTGCGCAGCACTCAAAGTGAAAGTAAATACCTGTGTGTTCCAGCCACATAACAAACAGACTATGAGTCCAATAAATCTCACACATAAAGCAGCATAAAATCAAAGCATTACCTTTGGTTAATACCCACTGTTCAATAATCCCCCTCAGGAGATATTAACCCATGACTCTATTAAGATAAAAGGAGCCACACTGTGACCCTCTTCTTAGCGTTTTCAACATATGTAAAAATTTATATTTAAATGTTTTTATTGAGTTTTACCAGTTTCACATGTTTACAAGTACAATATGAATCAGATAACAATCTTGAACATTTATAAGGTAAATGAAAAGAAAAAAAAAAGGGAAAAAAAGAAGGAAAAAATACAAAAAATATTAAAAAAAAAAAAAAAAAAAAAAACAGAAATAAAAAAAATTAAAAAAAAGAAATTGTCATATTATTAAATTGTAATCTATCTGTTTAGAGGTTTGAGGAGTATACTGTCAAGGAGGAAGTTGGGTTCCCTGCTCTTCAGTTTAGGCAAGACTGAATGTATAGAAAGCTGAAAGCCCAGAGGCCTTAAGGTGTGACTCAGTATGATATTACACTTTATGGTTGTTTAATATCCAGTAGAACCAGGTTGTATTGAACATCTCCCTAGTATCTAAAATCCAGGAGGCTGAGTCATAGAACGTATATGTGGTGGAAATCTTATTTTTAATCTCAACCCAGGCGGGGACTCCTGTCTTCCAGTGTCGTGCTATACAGGTTCTAGTGATTGTACATAATATTCTGATAAGCGTATTAATCGCCTTATTGAATTTCTCTATATGTTCGTGTAGAAGAGCCTGAGCTATTGTGAGTTGAAAATTTTCTTCTAATAAGGTACTAATAAGCTGAGATAGAGATTGCCAAATATTTTTTACCCCCTCGCATTCCCACCACATGTGTCTATAAGTCCCATCCTTACCACATCCTCTATAGCATAGTTTGCTTCCTGATTTTGTAATGTGAGATGTCTTTGTGGGTGTGAGGTACCAGCGGAATGCTGTTTTTATAGCATTCTCTCTTAGATCTGCACTCAAGAGACCTTTGCATAGGGAACTAAGTATTTTATTCCAGTCCTCAATATCGAGACTCTTCCCTATGTCTTCTTCCCACCTAAGTATGATGTTGTTCTTCAGATTGCTAGAAATACTTTGTATGTCTATGTATAAATTAGAGATTGATTTATGTGGTCTATCTGCTGAGTCAAGTATTCTCTCTATTGTGGTTTTGGGTTGTCGTGTTGTGTTTGTGAGATATTTATTTATAGATGTGGACAGTTGCAAATATAGATACCAGTGTAGTTTGAGGGGATGGATACAGTCCTGCAGCTGTGTGTATGTGAATAACTTGTAGCTGGTCACAACGTCCGCTACCCTATATAGGGCTTTATTCGCCCATTTGTCTATTGTACTATGTACTTCTTCTGAAAGTAGTGCTCTAATCGGGATCTGGAGTGTAGCTGTAGGTAATAGGTTCTTATTTTTCCGTATGAAAAGTACATCCTGTTGTCTTGCCTCAGCAACAGAAGAGGAGTAAGTGTTTTTTCTATGTGTCTCCCTACACCATAATAGTTCATCTTGAAACTTTTTATTTTCTATATCCTTTTCTAGAGTGGTCCAAAGTATCTCAGTGGAATGTCTGCCTAGTAAAGCCGTTTGAGAGACTCTGGCAGCTTTGTAATAGTCTATTAAGTTTGGAATACCCACCCCTCCTAGTTGTCTGTGTCGCGTAAGTATTTTAGATGAGATTCTAGGGGACTTCCCTCCTCTTATGAAAGCCACTATTTCTGTTTGGAGCATGTTTAGTTCTATAGTTTGTATCTTAAGTGGTAATGTCCGGAATAAGTAGAGAAGGCGAGGAAAGACATTCATCTTGACGGCAGAGAGTCTTCCAAACCAAGAAAATGAATGTTTTTTCCAATTTGACAGATCTTGTCTGATAGTTTTTATCATTGGGATATAGTTATGTTTGTGTAATAATTCCAGACGTGGTGTTAAGTTGACTCCTAAATATTTTAGAGAGTGTGTTGCCCATCTTAGATCGAAGTTTAATTCAATGTGTTTTTTCGTTATTTGTGGCAAGGCAAATGGCATTGCTTCACATTTGTCTAAGTTAATCTTATATCCTGAAATTTGGGAAAATGTGTCTAGTATGGAGTATAAATTCGGGAGCGAAACAAGCGGTCTGGTGATTGTCAGGAGAATGTCGTCGGCAAAGAGGGTCAGTTTGTAGTCAGTGTCTTTTACTTTAAGTCCTGTAATGTCTGGTGATAATCGTATCTTGGAGGCCAAAGGTTCAATGCATAATGCGAACAATAAAGGCGATAGGGGGCAACCCTGCCTAGTGCCATTTAGAATCGGGAATATTTTCGATTTGTACCCAGAGGTTACCACCTGTGCAGTTGGTGTCGAGTATATCGCTTGAATTGCCGTAAGAAGTGGACCTGTTAGTCCCATATGTCTGAGTAAGGCCATCATGTATTGCCAGTCAATTCTGTCAAACGCCTTCTCCGCATCTAATGAAAGAAGCAGAGAAGGCGTACCCGTCTTGTGTAGATAGTCAATTATGAGCAACATCCGTCTTATGTTGTCAGGGGCTTCTCTGTCCTTAATAAAACCTACTTGGTCTGGGTGAATGAGAGATGGTAGAACCGTTTTGAGTCTGTTGGCTAGGATTTTGGTGAAGATTTTTAGATCTTGGTTGATAAGAGAGATAGGACGGTAACTGGAGCAGAGTTTGATATTTTTCCCTTGTTTGGGTATGATCGCTATTTTTGCCTGCAACAGTTCCGTCGGTATCCCACTACCGGCCAGTATGTGGTTACAGAATGTAGTGATATGTGGTATTAAACTCTCCTTAAAAAGCTTATAATAGTCTCCTGGGAAACCGTCCGGTCCTGCCGCTTTGCCTAATTTTAGTTCTTTGATCACCTGTGCAACCTCAGGTGCTGTCACGGAGGCCCCCAAGTGGTCTAGATCTGTTTTGGTGAATTTAGGTAATTGGGCTGTTTCAAGAAATGTCTCTGTCAACTTATCTAACCTTGGTGATCCAGACACTTTGTTCCCATCATATAATTTGCTATAATATAGGGCGAATTCGTCAACTATCTCTTGTGGGTGGGTTGTTAATTCTCCCTTACTGTTCAGAATAGAGGAAATAGTCAATGTTTTATTTCGCTCCCGAATTTTGTGAGCCAAATACCTATCGGGTTTGTTGGCATATATGTAGTATTGGACTTTTAACCTCTGAATGGCTCTACATGCATCAGCTCTCTGGATCTTTGCTAATTCAGCTCTCTTTTGTTGTAAAGTGTTTAACAGGGATTGTTTCAATGTCATTCTATGTTGTTTCTCTAAACTTCCAATCTCCTGTTGGAGTTGGGTTGTCTGTGATCTTTTTTTTCTAAGATAGGTTGATTTATTCTGCATGAGAATCCCCCGTATGACTGCTTTATGGGCTGCCCATGTGTTTAACGGATTGTCTGTGGAATCTATATTCAATTGCCAATATTCCTGTAGATGTTTCAATGTATTCTCATAGGTTTGTGGGTGTTTGAAAAAGCTAGAATCAAATGTCCAAGATTTTTCTCTCTTGACATCTTGTGTCCCTTCTAAATGAAGAGAGACTATTGAGTGATCTGACCACGTACATGGCAGTATCCGTGATGATTGTAAGACAGGTTGAAGAATCTGACTGATGTATATGTAATCAATCCTGGTGTATGTATTGTGTGCTGCGGAGTAGAATGTGGTGTCTGTTGTATCTCCATAAAGGGTTTGCCAAGTATCTATAAGAGCATGTGGTGCTAGTAGATTTTGAATTGTTTTGACCGTATGGTTATGTCTTTGTTGTTTTTTGGTCAGTGTGTGTTGTGGGGTAGTCTTAAATTGTGACATGCAGATATTAAAGTCACCTGCTAGTATAAGTTTATGTTGTGACCAGTCAGTGAGCAAATAAGTAATTTGTCTAAAGAACTGTTCATGTTTTTCATTGGGGGCGTATATGTTGCAGAGCATCACATTAACTTTATCTATCTGTCCTACTACTATTAAATATCTGCCCTCCTCATCAGCTATCACTGTATCGTGAGTAAATTGCAGACATGAATGGATGAGGATAGACACTCCTCGTTTTTTAGTGGAAGTGGTTGCATGATAATGCTGGTTAAAATATCTAGACCAATATCGAGGAATCTGGCCCTTAGGGAAGTGGGTTTCTTGTAAAAAAAGAATATTGGCTCCCATTTCCGTGTATTGTGTGATTGCCATTTTTCTTTTGACATCAGAGTTGAGTCCCCTGACATTATGTGAAATGATCTTGATTTTTGGTGACATTATGTGTTGATTATGTTTGATGGGTATTGATTGTCCCCTCCCCTAATACCTGTATAAGTAGCTGAGTAGATCAACAGGACTAAGCAACACTTACAGTTCCCCAACCTCTCCTCACGACTTAATGGAATGTGTATCCGGGTGAGACCGGAAGCACACTTAGCATTTTCATATGACAATGTTATAGAAAAATCACACCTGAAAAAATGAAAAAAAAAAGAACAGGCACAATAATGATAATAGAAAAAAAATAATAACAAATGAAAATTACATCCTATTATAACGTCTCTCAGTTTACAACAATTTGAGAGCAGCTCATGTAAGTGTGCAATAACGTTGCGACTATATAAATATGGTTTTATAACTAAGAATGGATGAGATTAATAACAATAAGCCCTTCTTGTGAAAGGAGGATTAAGAAAAGGAACTTTCCCCCACCAATAATAAGCTATCAACATGAATTGTTCCACATAAAGTTTCAACCAGTATATAACAGTACATCATAACCTGTATTAACTAAAGTTTATTTTCAGAACTTTAACTTCAACAATAAAACTTCAAAGTCTTGAGTTCATATATTTGTTCAGTGTCCAGGAGAGTTGATGCCCTTTAGTGCAAATGCACCAGCACAACAGTTCACCTATCACTTCCTCTAGTTGGTTTGTGAGGCCTCTCTATAACCCTAGTCCCCTCATTTTCTTGAACCTCAAGAGTGTGTTAAAGTTATACTCATCTGCTATTGAGGGTCGTCTGAAGGCCGATTCAATTCTTTGCAAACTTGGTTTGCGAGCTTGTCAAGTGTCCATTATCAGTGGATAACAGAAGAGTGGGTCTTCCTCTAATCTTTGGTGGCATTGCTTGTTCCTTTGCATCTTAGGTCCTTTGTTTCTTCTTTGGGATCTTTGACCATGTTTTTTGTAGCTGTTTGTTCTGCTGCTGCGGAGTGTCTTGGGGGTCCGATTCCTGACCCAGGGTCGGGGGGGTTATCCGTAGTCTTTGGCATATGTCTGGAATCTCCTGAGGGTCCTTAAGAATCAGGGTTCTATTTTCGAATAAAATATTGAGTGAGAAGGGGAATCCCCATCTATATGGGATTTGGTTTTTCCTCAGAAGTGAAGTGAGGGGTCTCAGTTCACCTCTTCTCTGTAGCGTTCTTAGGCAGAGATCCTGATAGAATTGAATGACATTTCCCTGGAATTTGAATGTCGGATTTTTTCGCGAGGCTGCTAGTATCTCCTCTCTTTCCTGATATCTTAGCATTTTGATTATTATGTCTCTTGGGGGATCATTGCCTTTAGGTTTAGGTCTGAGAGCCCGGTGTGCTCGTTCAATCTCAAATTTCTCTTCTTCAGGTCTCCCTGTGATGCTATGAAATAGCCGTAATAGGTAGTCTGTTAGCTCTGGTGTGGTTATTGTCTCTGGGACCCCCTTTAATCTCACATTGGATCGCCTATTGCGATTTTCTAAATCTTCTAACTTGTCATTTATGTCTTCAATTTCTTGTTGCTGGGAAGATATTTGTTTGGATAGTGTATTGACTTCCTCTATCACATTATCAGTGGTTTCTTCAAGGGAATTTACCCTGACTCCCAAGTCTGTTACATCTTGCTTGATATCAGATAAGCTGCTCATTACAGTGTTTTGCATAGTTTCCATCCTCTCTAACAGTCTTTCAAAATTGGAGTTAAGATCTTGTTTAGAAACCAAGTTAGCTAGATCAGTTTTAGTAAGAGGTGGTAGTTCTGCATTTTGCTCTTGAGACCCTGTATCTGAGTCTCCATCACTCCCTTGTGAATCAGCTTGCCTTTCTGTAAGCTTCTCTGCCTTGGAGGGTTTAAAAAAAAGATTTGCTGTGGCTTGTTTAGTTAGCGGTGCAGGTTTTGTGTTTTTCTTGCCTGCCATTTTTCCTTCTCTCTTGCCCTCTCTTAGCTAGTGAGATATAGGTTGTGGTTTAAATAAGCGTTCTAGAGTGTCTTCCCCCTATAACTCCATTAAACGGCTCTCAGTAATATCATGTCTGTGTGGGTTGCTGTAGATCGATAGTTATTGGTGCTGGTAATTACCTCGCTGCATATACTGCCATATCTTTCATGTATATATTTTAGTCGCAAGCAACAATTAGGATCTCTGAATTTTTCTTAAGATGTGCTGCTTTTAGGCATGCTGTAAGCGCCTCTCAGGCCTCCTCCTCTGTAATTGATAGTGCGCGCCAATGGCTGCTTGTCTGTCTGGGCCGCAACAAAGGAGCTGTCACCCCGGGGCAAGTATCGGTAAGGTCTACCTCTGATCTTCTCCCCCTCCCGACTATTTGTAAGTACGTTCTGCCCGATAATTTGTAAGTAGAGAGTTGGCCCCGGTTACCTCCTGTGTAGCTTTTATTCAGAGAGCCGCGCACATGGCTCTGCAGGATGGTGACCGGGATCCGTTTCGTGTCGGGACTTTCTTTCTGGGGCGAGTTCTGAGTCTACCCTCTGATGTCTTAGTTGGTTGGCTTCTTTTAGTTCGAAAAAGGGCCTCCTGCAGGTTCTCATACCATCTTAGTGTTCAATATTGCACGGAGCTGTTGTATTAGGCGTCCATTCCCTTGCCCTGCTAGGCTCCGCCCTCAACATATGTAAAAATTTAAACGATCTTACCAGAACCCATGCTGTCGAACAGAAACACAGCCTCTCACGTGTGACAGTCTTGTAGCATTGCTCCTGACATGGACTTGAGTGAGAAAAACAAACAGGCAGTGAAACTCATCAACACTGATTGCTTAGGAGCTGTTAGCAGGCAGTATGGATGGGTTCGCAAAAAGACTCTCCCTGCATCTCCAGACTCTCACTGAGAGGCTGACAATTGCGAAAAATGAAAGCAGACACTGACAAGACTACTTAAAACTCCAGTCCCATATCGAAGGGCAGATACCCCTCCTAAAGAACTACTCAGAAATCTTCTGACACTTCTCTGCCATCCTCCTGTAATGAAAGGCAAAGAATGACTGGGGGATGGGGGAATTGGAAGAGGTATTTAAGCCTTTGGCTGGGGTATCTTTACCTCCTCATGGTGGCCAGGTTCAGTATTTCCCAACAGTAAGGAATGATGCCGTGGACTCTCCTTATATTAAAAAAGAAAAAGAGCAGAGTAGATGGTAATGCAGGAAAAATATTTGTGGTGTAATTGGCAGTGCATATGACAATGGATGGTGTGAATGGCAGTTTACAGGACAATGGGTGGTGTGAATGGCAGTGCATATAACAAGCACCAAGATTACAAGTTGTGCGCTAAACGGGTGGGTAAATAACGCAAACAAAATAGCATTATTGCACTCTCCATAGCTCTGCCATTACAAGTTACTGAAAACCTTCTCTTGTTGTGCGGTATGGTGCGTTAAGCTCCATACCGCACCAAACCCAAGACCTGACTTTACGTGCTCGTGCACGCTTTCCCCCGTAGACATCAATGCGGAGAAAGTGTCAGAAAAAAACTAACACCTGCGATCGCGGAATGTTGATCATTATAACGCAATCCCCATTGATGTCCATGGGGAAAAGAAAACATAATTTATGTAAGAACTTACCTGATAAATTAATTTCTTTCATATTGGCAAGAGTCCATGAGCTAGTGACGTATGGGATATACAATCCCACCAGGAGGGGCAAAGTTTCCCAAACCCCAAAATGCCCACAAACACACCCCTCACCACACCCACAATTCAGTTTAACGAATAGCCAAGTAGTGGGGGGAGTAAAAAGCATCAACAAAGGAATTTGGAAATAATTGTGCTTTATACAAAAAAATCATAACCACCATAAAAAGGGTGGGCCTCATGGACTCTTGCCAATATGAAAGAAATTAATTTATCATGTAAAGTTTTCTTTCATGTAATTGGCAAGAGTCCATGAGCTAGTGACGTATGGGATAGCAATACCCAAGATGTGGAACTCCACGCAAGAGTCACTAGAGAGGGAGGGATAAAATAAAAACAGCCTAGAGCTTACGTTTCTATTACTATTTTGCACCAAGATAAACAACCGTGGCTAATATTGAGGTTATATGCGCCTTCTACCTGTGTGTGGATTTATTCCCTGCTTTATGTACTTATGTATTGAATGTAATGGTGGAAACTGTATGTTTTGAATTCGCACTTGTGGTGCATGTATCTTTGTACACGTTTATTTTCAAATAAAGCTCTTAAAAATTAAAAAAAATTAAAAAAAATAAAAAACAGCCATTTTTCGCTAAAAATAAATAAATCCACAACCCAAAATATAAGTTTATTCTCATAAATGAAAAGAAAAACTTAAAACATAAGCAGAAGAATCAAACTGAAACAGCTGCCTGAAGAACTTTTCTACCATAAACTGCTTCCGAAGAAGCAAATACATCAAAACGGTAGAATTTAGTAAATGTATGCAAAGAAGACCAAGTTGCAGCTTTGCAAATCTGATCAACTGAAGCTTCATTCTTTAAAGCCCACAAAGTGGAGACTGATCTAGTAGAATGAGCTGCGATTCTCTGAGGTGGGGCTTGACCCGACTCCAAATAAGCTTGATGAATCAAAAGCTTTAACCACGAACCCAAGGAAACAGCAGAAGCCTTCTGGCCTTTCCTAGAACCAGAAACGATAACAAATAGACTAGAAGTCTTCCTGAAATCTTTAGTAGCTTCAACATATTATTTCAAAGCTCTTACCACATCCAAAGAATGTAAGGATCTCTCCAAAAAATTCTTAGGATTAAGACACAAGGAAGGGACAACAATTTCTCTATTAATGTTGTTAGAATTCACAACCTTAGGTAAGAATTTAAATGAAATCCGCAAAACCGCCTTATCCTGATGAAAAAAACAGAAAAGGAGATTCACAAGAAAGAGCAGATAATTCAGAAACTCTTCTAGCAGAAGAGATGGCCAAAAGGAACAACACTTTCCAAGAAAGTAGTTTAATGTCCAAAGAATGCATAGGCTCAAAAGGAGGAGCCTGTAAGGACTTCAAAACCAAATTAAGACTCCAAGGAGGAGAGATTGATTTAATGACAGGCTTGATATGAACCAAAGCCTGTACAAAACAGTGAATATCAGGAAGCTTAGCAATCTTTCTGTGAAATAAAACAGAAAGAGCAGAGATTTGTCCCTTCAAGGAACTTGCAGACAACCCCTTATCCAAACCATCCTGAAGAAACTGTAAAATTCTAGAAATTCTGAAAGAATGCCAAGAGAATTTATAAGAACACCATGAAATATAAGTCTTCCAAACTCGATAATAAATCTTTCTAGAAACAGATGTATGAGCCTATAACATAGTATTAATCACTGAGTCAGAGAAACCTCTATGACTCAGCACTAGGCATTAAATTTCCATACCTTCAAATTTAATGATTTGAGATCCTGATGGAAAAATGGACCTTGAGACAGAAGGTCCGGCCTTAATGGAAGTGGCCAAGGTTGGCAACTGGACATGCGAACAAGATCCGCATACCAAAACCTGTGAGGCCATGATGATTTTGGAGTTCACTCTTGGAAGAAGAACTAGAAGAAAGAAAATATAAGCAGGTTGATAACACCACGGAAGTGTCAACGCATCCACTGCTTCCGCCTGAGGATCCCTGGACAGGTACCTGGGAAGTTTCTTGTTTAGATGAGAAGCAATCAGATCTATTTCTGGAAGACCCCGCATCTGAACAACCTGAGAAAACACATCTGGATGGAGGGACCACTCCCCCGGATGTAAAGTCTGACGGCTGAGATAATCTGCCTCCCAATTGTCTATACCTGGGATATGAACCGCAGAAATTAGACAGGAACTGGATTCCGCCCAAGCAACTAACCGAGATACTTCTTTCATAGCTTGTGGACTGTGAGTCCCACCCTGATGATTGACATATGCCACAGTTGTGATATTGTCCATCTGAAAACAAATGAACGGTTCTCTCTTCAACAGAGGCCAAATCTGAAGAGCCCTGAAAATCGCACAGAGTTCCAAAATATTGATAGGTAATCTCGCCTCTTGAGATTTCCAAACCCCTTGTGCTGTCAGAGATCCCCAACCTGAAAGACTCGCATCTGTTGTGATCACAGTCGAGGTTGGACAAACAAAAGAGGCCCCTTGAACTATACGATAGTGATCTAACCACCAAGTCAGAGATAGTCGAACATTGGGATTTAAGGATATTAATTGTGATATCCTTGTATAATCCCTGCACCACTGGTTCAGCATACAAAGCTGAAGAAGTCTCATGTGAAAACGAGCAAAGGGGATTGTGTCCGATGCTGCAGTCATGAGACCTAAAACTTCCATGCACATAGCTACTGAAGGGAATGACTGAGACTGAAGGTTCCGACAGGCTGCAACCAATTTTAAACGTCTCGTGTCTGTTAGAGACAGAGTCATGGACACAATCTATCTGGAAACCTAAAAAGGTGACCCTTGTCGGAGGAATCAAAGACCTTTTTGGTAAATTGATCCTTCAACCATGTTTTCGAAGAAACAACACTAGGTGATTCATGTGAGATTCTGCAGAACGTAAAGACCGAGCTAGTACCAAGATATCGTCCAAATAAGGAAACACCGCAATACCCCACTCTCTGATTACAAAGAGTAGGGCACCGAGAACCTTCGAAAAGATTCTTGGAGCTGTCGCTAGGCCAAAAGGAAGAGCGACAAATTGGTAATGCTTGTCTAGAAAAGAGAATCTCAGACACTGATAATGATCTGGATGAATTGGAATATAAAGATATGCATCCTGTAAGTCTATTGTGGACATATAATGTCCTTGCTGAACAAAAGGCAGAATAGTCCTTATAGTCACCATTTTGAAAGTTGGTACTCTTACATAACGATTCAAAATTTTCAGATCCAGAACTGGTCTTAATGAATTTTCTTTCTTTGGGACGATGAATAGATTTGAATAAAATCCCAGACCCTGTTCCTGAAACGGAACTGGCATGATTACCCCTGAAAACTCCAGGTCTGAAACACACTTCAGGAAAGCCTGAGCCTTTACTGGATTTGCTGGGATGCGTGAGAGAAAATATCTTCTCACAGGAGGTCTTACTCTGAATCCTATTCGAAACCCCTGAGAGACAATACTCAGAATCCATTGAATTTGTCCAAACATCCTAGAAAAATCTTAATCTGCCCCCTACCAGCTGAGCTGGAATGAGGGCTGCACCTTAATGCGGACTTGGGGGCTGGCTTTGGTTTCTTAAATGGCTTGGATTTATTCCAGTTTGAAGAAGGTTTCCAATTGGAAACATATTCCTTGGGGGAAGGATTAGGTTTCTGTTCCTTATTTTGTTGAAAGGAACGAAAACGGTTAGAAGCTTTAGATTTGCCCTTAGATCTTTTATCCTGAGGCAAAAAAACTCCCTTCCCTCCAGTGACAGTTGAAGAAATAATCGAATCCAACTGAGAACCAAATAACTTATTACCTTGGAAAGAAAGAGATAGCAATCTAGAGTTAGAAGTCATGTCAGCATTCCAAGATTTAAGCCACAAAGCTCTTTTAGCTAAAATAGCTAAAGACATAGATTTAACATCAATTTTGATATAAAAAATGGCATCACAAATAAAATGATTAGCATGTTGAAGCAAGCGAACAATGCTAGACAAATCAGAATCCAATTCTTGTTGCGCTAAATTTTCCAACCAAAAAGTTGATGCAGCTGCAACATCAGCCAAAGAAATTGCAGGCCTGAGAAAATTACCCGAATACAAATAGGCTTTCCTTAGATAAGATTCAAGTTTCCTATCTAAAGGATCTTTAAAAGAAGTACTATCTTCCATAGGAATAGTAGTAAGTTTAGCAAGAGTAGAGATAGCCCCATCAACTTTGGGGATCTTTTCCCAAAACTCCAATGTAACTGCTGGCAAAGGATACAATTTTTTAAACCTTGAAGAAGAAATAAAAGAAGTACCAGGCCTATTCCATTCCTTAGAAATCATATCAGAAATAGCATCAGGAACTGGAAAAACCTCTGGAGTGACCACAGAAGGTTTATAAACAGAATTTAAACGTTTACTAGTTTTAATATCAAGAGGACTAGTTTCCTCAATATCCAATGTAATCAACACATTTTTTAACAATGAAGAAATATACTCCGTTTTAAATAAATAGATTTTAAATAAAGTAGATTTGTCAGTGTCAATATCTGAGGAAGGATCTTCTGAATCAGATAGATCCTCATCAGAGGAGGATAATTCAGTATGTTGTCGGTCATTTGAAATTTCATCAATTTTATGAGAAGTTTTAAAAGACCTTTTACGTTTATTAGAAGGCTGGATGGCAGACACAGGGGCCTAGTTATCAAGCCGTCAACCTCAAATACGCTGGAATTCCGCAGCGTATTTGTGGCGCGGCTGATTCGCCTTAGTTATCAAAGGCTCGAGACCGGCAAAAGTAGAATTTTGTGACGTAAACTTCGATCCGCCGGACTCAGTCCGACACAGATCGGCAAGTGCGGCACAATCTCACTACTTTTGCTAGTTATCAAAAAACTAGCAGGTACGCTCGGCACTTTTACGGCCCAGCGTACCTGGTTTTCAAAGCGCCAGCCTGGAGGCGGCGGATCCCATAGGAATCAATGGGAGTCTGACCATAGCGAAAGTACAAGTTTGCTGCTGACAGACATCCCATTGATTCCTATGGGAGATGTCTACACCTAACACCCTAACATGTACCCCGAGTCTAAACACCGCTAATCTGACCCCCCCTACACCGCCGCAACTAAATAAAGTTATTACCCCCTAAACCGCCGCTCCCGGAGCCCACCGCAAGCTACTCTATACATATTAACCCCTAAACCGCCGCTCCCGGAGCCCACCGCAACTATAATAAATGTATTAACCCCTAAACCGCCGCTCCCTGAACCCGCCGCAACCTATATTAAATGTATTAACCCCTATCCTGCCCCCCTACACCGTCGCCACCTATAATAAATTTATTAACCCCTAATCTGCCCCCCTACACCGTCGCCACCTATAATAAATTTATTAACCCCTAATCTGCCCCCCTACACCGTCGCCACCTATAATAAATTTATTAACCCCTAATCTGCCCCCCTACACCGTCGCCACCTATAATAAATTTATTAACCCCTATCCTGCCCCCCACTACGCCGCCGCCACTGTAATAAAATTATTAACCCCTAAACCTAAGTCTAACCCTAACCCTAACGCCCCCCTAACTTAAATATTAATTAAATAAATCTAAATAAATTAACTCTTATTAACTAAATGAATCCTATTTAAAACTAAATACTTACCTTTAAAATAAACCCTAATATAGCTACAATATAAATAATAATTATATTCTAGCTATCTTAGGATTTATATTTATTTTACAGGTAACTTTGTATTTATTTTAGCTAGTTAGAATAGTTATTAAATAGTTATTAACTATTTAATAACTACCTAGCTAAAAGAAATACAAAATTACCTGTAAAATAAATCCTAACCTAAGTTACAATTAAACCTAATACTACACTATCATTAAATTAACTAAATAAACTACATACAAATAACTACAATTAAATACAATTACATAAACTAACTAAAGTACAACAAATAAAAAAAGCTAAGTTACAAAAAATAAAAAAATAAGTTACAAACATGTTAAAAATATTACAACAATTTTAAGCTACTTACACCTAATCTAAGCCCCCTAATAAAATAACAAACCCCCCCAAAATAAAAAAATCCCTACCCTATTCTAAATTAAATAAATTTCAAAGCTCTTTTACCTTACCAGCCCTTAAAAGGGCCATTTGTGGGGGCATGCCCCAAAAAGTTCAGCTCTTTTGCCTGTAAAAGAAAAATACAACCCCCCCCCAACATTAAAACCCACCACCCACATACCCCTAATCTAACCCAAACCCCCCTTACAAAAACCTAACACTAATCCCCTGAAGATCATCCTACCTTGAGTCGTCTTCACTCAGCCGAGCCACCGATGGAACTGAAGAGGACATCCGGAGCGGAAGAAGTTAATCCTCCAAGCGGCGCTGAAGAAATCTTCCATCCGATGAAGTCATCATCCAGGCGGCGCTGAAGAAGTCTTCGATCCGGCCGATGTCATCTTCAAAGAGGCGCTGAAGAGGTCTTCTATCCGGGCGAAGTCATCTTCCAAGCCGGGTCTTGAATCTTCCTTCCGCCGACGCGGAACCACCTTCTTCACCGACGGACTACGATGAATGACGGCTCCTTTAAGGGACGTCATCCAAGATGGCGTCCCCTCAATTCCGATTGGCTGATAGGATTCTATCAGCCAATCGGAATTAAGGTAGGAAAATCTGATTGGCTGATGGAATCAGCCAATCAGATTCAAGTTCAATCCGATTGGCTGATGGAATCAGCCAATCAGATTGAGCTTGCATTCTATTGGCTGTTCTGATCAGCCAATAGAATGCGAGCTCAATCTGATTGGCTGATTCCATCAGCCAATCGGATTGAACTTGAATCTGATTGGCTGATTCCATCAGCCAATCAGATTTTCCTACCTTAATTCCGATTGGCTGATAGAATCCTATCAGCCAATCGGAATTGAGGGGACGCCATCTTGGATGACGTCCCTTAAAGGAGCCGTCATTCGTCGTAGTCCGTCGGTGAAGAAGGTGGTTCCGCGTCGGCGGAAGGAAGATTCAAGACCCGGCTTGGAAGATGACTTCGCCCGGATAGAAGACCTCTTCAGCGCCTCTTTGAAGATGACATCGGCCGGATCGAAGACTTCTTCAGCGCCGCCTGGATGATGACTTCATCGGATGGAAGATTTCTTCAGCGCCGCTTGGAGGATTAACTTCTTCCGCTCCGGATGTCCTCTTCAGTTCCATCGGTGGCTCGGCTGAGTGAAGACGACTCAAGGTAGGATGATCTTCAGGGGATTAGTGTTAGGTTTTTGTAAGGGGGGTTTGGGTTAGATTAGGGGTATGTGGGT
Source organism: Bombina bombina (assembly GCF_027579735.1). Taxonomy (NCBI): domain Eukaryota; kingdom Metazoa; phylum Chordata; class Amphibia; order Anura; family Bombinatoridae; genus Bombina; species Bombina bombina. The sequence continues at coordinate 61,262,721 of NC_069510.1, forward strand.
GGTGGGTTTTAATGTTGGGGGGGGGTTGTATTTTTCTTTTACAGGCAAAAGAGCTGAACTTTTTGGGGCATGCCCCCACAAATGGCCCTTTTAAGGGCTGGTAAGGTAAAAGAGCTTTGAAATTTATTTAATTTAGAATAGGGTAGGGATTTTTTTTATTTTGGGGGGGTTTGTTATTTTATTAGGGGGCTTAGATTAGGTGTAAGTAGCTTAAAATTGTTGTAATATTTTTAACATGTTTGTAACTTATTTTTTTATTTTTTGTAACTTAGCTTTTTTTATTTGTTGTACTTTAGTTAGTTTATGTAATTGTATTTAATTGTAGTTATTTGTATGTAGTTTATTTAGTTAATTTAATGATAGTGTAGTATTAGGTTTAATTGTAACTTAGGTTAGGATTTATTTCACAGGTACATTTCTCTTTATTTTAGCTAGGTAAGCTATTAAATAGTTAATAACTATTTAATAGTTATTGTACTTGGTTAAAATAAATTGAAAGTTACCTGTAAAATAAATATAAATCCTAAGATAGCTAGAATATAATTATTATTTATATTGTAGCTATATTAGGGTTTATTTTAAAGGTAAGTATTTAGTTTTAAATAGGATTCATTTAGTTAATAAGAGTTAATTTATTTAGATTTATTTAATTAATATTTAAGTTAGGGGGGCGTTAGGGTTAGACTTAGGTTTAGGGGTTAATAATTTTATTACAGTGGCGGCGGCGTAGTGGGGGGCAGGATAGGGGTTAATAAATTTATTATAGGTGGCGACGGTGTAGGGGGGGCAGATTAGGGGTTAATAAATTTATTATAGGTGGCGACGGTGTAGGGGGGGCAGGATAGGGGTTACTAGGTATACTGTAGGTGGCAGCGGTGTCCGGGAGCGGCGGTTTAGGGGTTAATACATTTATAAGACTTGCGGCGGGGTCTAGGAGCGGCGGTTTAGGGGTTAATACATTTATAAGACTTGCGGCGGGGTCTAGGAGCGGCGGTTTAGGGGTTAATACATTTATAAGACTTGCGGCGGGGTCTAGGAGCGGCGGTTTAGGGGTTAATACATTTATAAGACTTGCGGCGGGGTCTAGGAGCGGCGGTTTAGGGGTTAGTAACTTTATTTAGTTGCGGGGGGCTCCGGGGGCGCCGGTATAGGGGGTAGAACAGTGCAGTTTAGTGTGAGTGCTTAGTGACAGGCTAGCAATAAAGCTGGGAAAAAGCCGAAGGGCAGCGAGATCGGATGAGTGATAACTGTCACAGTCCGCTGCTCATCGCCCCGCGGCTTTTTGACAGCTTTATTTGATAACTTAGGCGAACGTATTCAAGGTCCGCGGCGGCGAAGGTAGGCGAGCTTAGGCGGACGTATTGGGCCGGCGAAGCCAGAAAAGTAGACGGCTTGATAACTACCCCCCACAGTCTTCTGAATAGAATCAGCAATACATTTTTTTAAATTCGCAGGTATCTCTTGTACATTCGATGTTGAAGGAACAGCAACAGGCAATGAACTATTACTGATGGACACATTATCTGCATTTTAAAGTTTATAATGATAACTATTACAAACCACAGCTGGAGATATAAGCTTCACAAGTTTACAACAAATGCACTTAGCTTTGGTAGAACTGTTATCATGCAGCAGGGTTCCAAGAGTGATTTCTGAGACAGGATCAGATTGAGACATCTTGCAAATGTAAGAGAAAAAACAACAACAACATCATATAAAGCAAAATTATCAATTTCCTTTTATGGCAGTTTCAGGAATGGGAAAAAAATGCAAACAGCATAGCCCTCTGATAGAGAAAAAAAGGCAAGAGGCATATAGGAATGGTCTTTTAAATAATGAAAATATTTGGCGGCAAGTATGATGCACAACACAAACAGAAACATTTTTTGGAGCTAACAACATCCGGAAATGACACACTCGCGTAATTGAAGACGCAACCTTGTGAAAGAACTCTGCGTCAACTAAGACGCCGGAAGAGACGAATTTGCGTCATCAAATGTAACTTCAAGCAAAAAATGATGCAATATACTTTGGCATTTTGCGCCCTTGCGAGCCTAATTCTGCCCGCTAATTTGAAAATGACGGTCAATTAAAAAAAAGACTATACCCCAGGTAAGAAATACATTTTCCTAAAAAATGCATTTCCCAGATATAAAACTGACAGTCTGCAAAAGGAAATATACTGAAAACCTTAATCATGGCAAATATAAGTACAATACATATATTTAGAACTTTATATAAATACATAAAGTACCAAACCATAGCTGAGAGTGTCTTAAGTAATGAAAACATACTTACCAAAAGACACCCATCCACATATAGCAGATAGCCAAACCAGTACTGAAACGGTTATCAGTAGAGGTAATGGAATATAGAGTATATCGTCAATCTGAAAAGGGAGGTAGGAGATGAATCTCTACGACCAATAACAGAGAACCTATGAAATAGATCCCCGTTAGGAAAATCATTGCATTCAATAGGTGATACTCCCTTCACATCCCTCTGACATTCACTGTACTATGAGAGGAATCGGGCTTCAACAATGCTGAGAAGCGCATATCAACGTAGAAATCTTAGCACAAACTTACTTCACCACCTCCATAGGAGGCAAAGTTTGTAAAACTGAATTGTGGGTGTGGTGAGGGGTGTGCAAAGTCCAATGTAATCCAGCACAACAGACAAACAGGTGTGCACGCCCACAGGTTACTGCAAAAACCTTAGGATAATACAGAAGGTAAAAGGTTTAACATCAATGGCTACTTTACATGTAATGCCACCTTTGTCGTGTACCTGATCAAGTGTCCGTGTGCCAAAATTTACATCGGCGAAACGACACAAAGAGTAAGAGATATAATGGTACAACACAAATCTGGCATTAGGAGAAAGGACATAGAAGCCCCTGTGGCTTGCCATTTTTAGAGGCAGGCCACAATATTTCACAGTTAAGGTTCCAGGTTATAGACTGGGTCCCTGTCCCCAGGAGAGGGGGTGACAGGGAACTGCTGTTAAAAAGGAAATAATTATTCTGGATTTATACCCTAGATGCTTTAAAACCAAAAGGAATTAACAGAAATTTTGATTTGGGTATATTCCTGTAATGCATAAATTTTTTTATATTTTTTTCCCTAGGTATTATTTGATAGGCTAACTTGCTACATATCTGCATATATATATATATATATATATATATATATATATATATATATATATATATATATATATATATATATATGTGTGTTTTTTGTTTTTATTTTATTTTTTATAGAAGTTGTACTCCTCTGCCAATAGGGGGAGCTGGTTTGAACCAGAATGAAAAAACAAAATTTATGCTTACCTGATAAATTTCTTTCTCTTGTGGTGTATCCAGTCCACGGGTTCATCCATTACTTGTAGGATATTCTCCTTCCCAACAGGAAGTTGCAAGAGGACACCCACAGCAGAGCTGTCTATATAGCTCCTCCCCTAACTGCCACCCCCAGTCATTCGACCGAAGACAAGCAAGAAAAAAGGAGAAACTATAGGGTGCAGTGGTGACTGTAGTTTAAAAATAAAAAACACCTGCCTTAAAGTGACAGGGCGGGCCGTGGACTGGATACACCACAAGAGAAAGAAATTTATCAGGTAAGCATAAATTTTGTTTTCTCTTGTAAGGTGTATCCAGTCCACGGGTTCATCCATTACTTGTGGGATACCAATACCAAAGCTTTAGGACACGGATGAAGGGAGGGACAAGGCAGGAACTTAAACGGAAGGCACCACTGCCTGCAAGACCTTTCTCCCAAAAATAGCTTCCGAGGAAGCAAAAGTATCAAATTTGTAGAATTTAGAAAAAGTATGAAGCAAAGACCAAGTCGCCGCCATACAAATCTGTTCAACAGAGGCCTCATTTTTAAAAGCCCATGTGGAAGCTACCGCTCTAGTAGAATGAGCTGTAATTCTTTCAGGAGGCTGCTGGCCAGCAGTCTCATAAGCTAAACGGATTATGCTTCTCAGCCAAAAAGAAAGAGAAGATGCCGAAGCCTTTCGGCCTCTCCTCTGTCCAGAGTAGACGACAAACAATGCAGATGTTTGACGAAAATCCTTAGTAGCTTGTAAATAAAACTTTAAAGCACGAACCACGTCAAGATTGTGTAATAGACGTTCTTTCTTTGAAGAAGGATTAGGACACAGTGAAGGAACAACAATCTCCTGATTGATATTCTTATTAGATACCACCTTAGGAAGAAAACCAGGTTTGGTACGCAAAACTACCTTATATGCATGGAAGATCAGATAAGGGGAATCACACTGTAAGGCAGATAACTCTGAAACGCTTCGAGCCGAAGAGATAGCTACCAAAAACAGAACTTTCCAAGATAAAAGCTTGATATCTATGGAATGCAGAGGTTCAAACGGAACCCCTTGAAGAACTTTAAGAATCAAATTTAAACTCCATGGCGGAGTAACAGGTTTAAACACAGGCTTGATTCTAACTAAAGCCTGACAAAACGCCTGAACGTCTGGAACATCAGCCAGACGCTTGTGTAAAAGAATAGACAGAGCAGAAATCTGTCCCTTTAAGGAACTAGCCAATAATCCCTTTGCCAATCCATCTTGGAGAAAAGATAGTATCCTAGGAATCCTGACCTTACTCCACGAGTAACCCTTGGATTCACACCAATGAAGATATTTACACCATATCTTATGATAGATTTTCCTGGTGCCAGGCTTTCGAGCCTGAAACAAGGTATCAATGACCGACTTGGAGAAACAACGCTTTGATAAAATCAAGCGTTCAATCTCCAAGTAGTCAGACGCAGAGAAACTAAATTTGGATGTTTGAATGGACCTTGGAGTAGAAGGTCCTGCCTCAGTGGCAGAGTCCATGGTGGGAAGGATGACATGTCCACCAGATCTGCATACCAAGTCCTGCGTGGCCACACAGGTGCTATCAAAATCACTGAAGCTCTCCTGCTTGATTTTGGCAATCAGACGAGGGAGGAGAGGAAATGGTGGAAACACATAAGCCAGGCTGAAGGACCAGGGCACTGCTAGAGCATCTATCAGCGTTGCCTGGGGATCCCTTGACCTGGACCCGTAACGAGACGCCATTAGATCCAGTTCTGGTTTGCCCCATAGATGAATCAGCTGGGCAAATACCTCCGGATGGAGCTCCCACTCCCCCGGATGAAAAGTCTGCCGATTTAGAAAAACATAATTTATGCTTACCTGATAAATTTATTTCTCTTGTGGTGTATCCAGTCCACGGATCATCCATTACTTGTGGGATATTCTCATTCCCAACAGGAAGTTGCAAGAGGACACCCACAGCAGAGCTGTCTATATAGCTCCTCCCCTCACTGCCATATCCAGTCATTCGACCGAAAACAAGCAGAGAAAGGAGAAACCACAGGGTGCAGTGGTGACTGTAGTTTAAAATTAAAAAATACCTGCCTTAAAATGACAGGGCGGGCCGTGGACTGGATACACAACAAGAGAAATAAATGTATCAGGTAAGCATAAATTATGTTTTCTCTTGTAAGGTGTATCCAGTCCACGGATCATCCATTACTTGTGGGATACCAATACCAAAGCTAAAGTACACGGATGAAGGGAGGGACAAGGCAGGTACTTAAACGGAAGGTACCACTGCCTGTAAAACCTTTCTCCCAAAAATAGCCTCCGAAGAAGAAAAAGTATAAAATTTGTAGAATTTTGAAAAAGTATGAGGCGAAGACCAAGTCGCCGCCTTGCAAATCTGTTCAACTGAAGCCTCATTTTTAAAGGCTAGTAGAATGAGCTGTAATCCTTTCTGGAGGCTGCTGGCCAGCAGTCTCATAGGCTAAGGGGATTATGCTTCTTAGCCAAAAAGAAATAGAGGTTGCCGAAGCCTTTTGACCTCTCCTCTGTCCAGAGTAGACAACAAACAAAGCAGATGTTTGACGAAAATCTTTAGTAGCTTGTAAGTAAAACTTTAAAGCACGAACCACGTCCAGATTGTGTAATAGACGCTCCTTCTTTGAAGAAGGATTAGGACACAAAGACGGAACAACAATCTCTTGATTGATATTCTTATTAGATACCACCTTAGGTAAAAACCCAGGATAAAAGTTTGATATCTATGGAATGAAGAGGTTCAAACGGAACCCCCTGAAGAACTTTAAGAACCAAATTTAAGCTCCAAGGTGGAGCAACAGGTTTAAACACAGGCTTGATTCTAACTAAAGCCTGACAAAATGCCTGAACATCTGGGACATCCGCCAGACGCTTGTGCAAAAGAATAGATAGCGCAGAAATCTGTCCCTTTAAGGAACTAGCTGACAATCCTTTCTTCAATCCTTCTTGGAGAAAAGATAATATCCTGGGAATCCTGACCTTACTCCATGAGTAGCCCTTAGATTCACACCAATAAAGATATTTACGCCATATTTTATGATAGATTTTCCTGGTGACAGGCTTCCGTGCCTGAATTAAGGTATCAATGACTGACTCGGAGAAACCACGCTTTGATAAAACCAAGCGTTCAATCTCCAGGCAGTCAGCCTCAGAGAAATTAGATTTGGATGGTTGAAAGGACCTCAAAGTAGAAGGGCCTGTCTCAGCTTCAGAGTCCATGGTGGAAAGGATAACATGTCCACCAGATCTGCATAACTGGCCACGCAGGCGCTATCAAGATCACTGATGCTCTCTCCTGCTTGATTTTGGCAATCAGACGAGGGAGCAGAGGAAACGGTGGAAACACATAAGCCAGGTTGAAGGACCAAGGCGCTGCTAGAGCATCTATCAGCGTTGCCTTGGGGTCCCTGGACCTGGATCCGTAACAAGGAAGCTTGGCGTTCTGGCGAGACGCCATGAGATCCAGTTCTGGTTCGCCCCAACGAAGAACCAATTGTGCAAACACCTCCGGATGGAGTTCCCACTCCCCCGGATGAAAAGTCTGTCGACTTAGAAAATCCACCTTTAAGAGAAACAAATTTTGTCAGAATTTGAAAAACAGTGAAAAAAGGCAGTAAATCAAACGAAATTTTTACAGTGTGTATAATAATCTAACAGAGCATTGCACCCACTTGCAAATGGACGATTAACCCTTTAGTTCAAAAACCGGATCAAAAAAACGATATAGATGTTTTTTAACAGTCACACCAAACTGCCACAGCCTTGCTGTGGGCCTACCTTCCCCAACAAACGATTTTGGAAGCCTAAGAGCCCTTTAGAGATGTCCTGTAGCATTCAGGGAACTCCTGGATGTCTCAGTCTGTAATAGTTAATGCACAAAAAAGCACTAAACTAGGCCCCTCCCACTCATAGTAACACAGTGGAAAGCCTCAGGAAACTGTTTCTAGGCAAATTTAAGCCAGCCATGTGGAAAAAAACTAGGCCCCAATAAAGTTTTATCACCAAAGTATATATAAAAATGTTTAAACATGCCAGCAAACGTTTTATATTGTAAATATAAGAGTATTACCTCAGAAAGTAAGCATGATACCAGTCGCTATTAAATCACTGTATTCAGGCTTACCTTACATAAATTTGGTATCACCAGCATTTTCTACCCTTCACATCTTCTAGAAAAATATTAACTGCACATACCTCATAGCAGGATAACCTGCACGCCATTCCCCCGCTGAAGTTATCCCTCTCTTCAGACATGTGTGAGAACAGCAATGGATCTTAGTTGCAACCTGCTAAAATCGTAGAAATCCCAGGCAGATTCTTCTTTTTTCCTGCCTGGAACAAAATAGCACAACTCCGGTACTATTTAAAAATAATAAACTCTTGATTGAAGCAAAATAACAGCTACATTTCACCACTTATCTCTTACTACCTCCATGCTTGTTGAGAGTTGCAAGAGAATGACTGGATATGGCAGTGAGGGGAGGAGCTATATAGACAGATCTGCTGTGGGTGTCCTCTTGCAACTTCCTGTTGGGAATGAGAATATCCCACAAGTAATGGATGAGTCGTGGACTGGATACACCTTACAAGAGAAATCCGCCTCCCAGTTCTCTACTCCTGGGATATGGATAGCTGAGAGATGGCAAGAGTGAATCTCTGCCCATAGAACTATCTTGGAAACCTCCATCATGGCCAGGGGACTCCTTGTTCCCCCCTGATGGTTGATATAGGCTACAGTTGTGATATTGTCCGACTGAAATCTGATGAACTTGGCCGCAGCTAGTTGAGGCCAAGCCTGAAGAGCATTGAATATCGCTCTTAGTTCCAGAATGTTTATCGGAAGGAGGGCTTCCTCCTGAGTCCATGAACCCTGAGCCTTCAGGGAGTTCCAGACTGTGCCCCAGCCGAGAAGGCTGGCATCTGTCGTCACTATAGTCCACTCTGGCCTGCGGAAACTTATTCCCCTGGCCAGATGGACCCGAGATAACCACCAGAGAAGAGAATCCCTGGTCTCTTGATCCAGATCTAACAGAGGAGACAAATCTGTGTAGTCCCCATTCCACTGGTTGAGCATGCAAAGTTGCAGTGGTCTGAGATGTAGGCGGGCAAACGGAACTATGTCCATTGCCGCTACCATTAGGCCGATCATTTCCATACACTGAGCCACTGATGGCCGAGAAGTGGAATGAAGAGCACGGCAAGAGTTAGAAGCTTTGATATCCTGACTTCTGTCAGAAAAATTTTCATTTCTACTGAATCTATTAGGAAGGAAACTCTTGTGAGAGGAGAGAGAACTCTTTTCTATGTTCCCTTTCCACCCATGAGACCTCAGAAAGGCCAGAACAATGTCCGTATGGGACTTGGCGATTTGGAAAGTCGACGCCTGAATCAGGATGTCGTCTAGGTAAGGGGCTACCGCTATGCCCCGCGGCCTTAGAACCGACAGAAGGGACCCTAGAACCTTCGTAAAGATTCTTGGTGCCGTGGCTAACCCGAAGGGAAGAGTCACAAACTGGTAATGCCTGTCTAGGAAGGCGAACCTGAGGAACTGATGATGATCTCTGTGAATCAGAATGTGGAGATAAGCATCCTTTAAGTCCACTGTAGTCATATTTTGACCCTCCTGGATCATAGGGAGGATGGTTCGGATTGTCTCCATCTTGAAGGATGGGACCCTGAGAAAATCGTTTAGGATCTTGAGATCCAAGATAGGTCTGAAAGTTCCCTCTTTTTTGGGAACTATAAACAGGTTTGAATAGAAACCCAGCCTCTGTTCCTCTCTTGGAACTGGGTGGATCACTCCCATAATCAGTTCTTGAACGCAACGTAAGAATGCCTCTCTTTTTATCTGGTTTACAGATAGTTGTGAGAGATCAAATCTCCCCTTTGGAGATGACCCTTTGAATTCCAGAAGATATCCCTGGGAAACAATCTCTAACGCCCAGGGATCCTGGACGTCTCTTGCCCAAGCCTGGGCGAAGAGAGAAAGTCTGCCCCCCACTAGATCCGGTCTCGGATCGGGGGCTACTCCTTCATGCTGTCTTAGAGGCAGCCGCAGGTTTCTTGGCCTGCTTCCCCTTGTTCCAAGTCTGGTTAGGTCTCCAGACTGGTTTGGACTGGGCGAAATTTCCCTCTTGTTTTGCATTAGAGGAAGTTGAAGCTGCGCCACTCTTGAAGGTTCGAAAAGAACGAAAATTATTCTGTTTGGTCCTTAACTTATTGGACCTATCCTGAGGAAGGGCGTGACCTTTTCCTCCAGTAATATCAGAAATGATCTCCTTCAGACCAGACACGAATAGGGTCTGTCCCTTGAAGGGGATGTTAAGAAGTTTTAGACTTTGAAGTAACGTCTGCTGACCAGGACTTAAGCCACAGCGACCTACGTGCCAAAATGGCAAAACCTGAACTCTTAGCCGTTAGTTTGGTTAACTGAAAAACGGCGTCAGAAATAAAGGAATTAGCTAACTTAAGAGCTTTAATCCTGTCTAGAATATCGTCTAACAGGGTCTCTACCTGCAGAGCCTCCTCAAGAGACTCGAACCAAAAAGCCGCTGCAGCAGTAACTGGGGCTATGCATGCAAGAAGCTGGAGGATAAAACCTTGATGTATAAAATTTTTCTTAAGGAGGCCCTCCAATTTTTTATCCATAGGATCTAGGAAAGCACAACTGTCCTCGACGGGGATAGTTGTACGATTAGCTAGGGTAGAGACTGCTCCCTCCACCTTAGGGACCGTCTGCCACGAGTCCCGCATGGCGGCATCTATGGGAAACATCTTTTTGAAAGCAGGAGGGGGAGAGAACGGCACAACTGGTCTATCCCATTCCTTAGTAATAATTTCCGAACACCTCTTAGGGACTGGAAAAACATCAGTGTAAACAGGCACTGCAAAGAATTTGTCCATTTTACACAATTTCTCTGGAACCACAATGGGGTCACAGTCATCCAGAGTCGCTAAAACCTCCCTAAGCAATAAGCGGAGGTGTTCAAGCTTAAACGCTGTCATTTCAGAATCAGACTGAAGTAACGCCTCCCCTGAGTCTGAAATGTCACCCACAGATAGAAGCTCACCTGCCTCGGCTTCTGAGTATTGTGAGGGAATATCGGACACAGGCATTAAAGCGTCAGAAAGCTCTGTATTAGTTCTAGCCCCAGAGCTGTCTCGCTTTCCTTGTAACCCTGGCAGTTTGGACAATACCTCTGTGAGGGTATTATTCATAACTGCCACCATGTCCTGTAAGGTAAAAGAATTAGACGCGCTAGATGTACTTGGCGTCACTTGAGCGGGAGTTATAAGTTCTGACACATGGGGAGAGTTAGATGGCATAATCTCCCTTTTTTCAGTCAGAGAATCCCCTGGAGATAAATCTTTAAGCGCCATAATATGGTCTTTATAGTTTATAGAAATTTCAGTACATTTGGTACACATTCTAAGAGGGGGTTCCACCATGGCTTCTAAACATATTGAACAAGGAGTTTCCTCTATGTCAGACATGTTTAACAGACTAGTAATGAGACAAGCAAGCTTGGAAAACACTTCAATAAAGGTAAAACAGCAATTAAACAAAAACGTTACTGTGCCTTTAAGAGAAAAAAACTAACACTTAAACTGCAAAACAGTGAAAAAATATAGCAAAGTCTTTGAAATTTTTACAATGTGTGTAAGGGACTAAAGCAGCATTGCACCCACTTGCAAATGGATGATTAACCCCTTAGGCCCCAAACCGGATTGAAAAAACGTTAAAAAACGTTAAAAGACAGTTGAGCACCCTGCCACAGCTCTACTGAGGCTCCTACCTGCCCTCAAATACGATTCTGTGCAGAAATAAACCCCTTGTAATGGTCCTCAGGTGTCAGAGGACTCCTCTAGGGAAGCTGGATGTCTCAGTCTGAATAAAAACTGCGCATTTAGAGCGCTAAAATAGGCCCCTCCCACCATGTACTGGATGCCAGAGGGGCCTTAAGAAAGTACTCCTAGGAGTATCTGATTAGCCATGTGGAAACTAGGCCCCAAAAAAAGAGTTATCTCCCTCAGAGAAAAAAGTCCTATTTTTAAAATCATGTAAACGTTTTGTCACCAAGTAATATAAGCATTAACATGAGTATTACCCTGTTCTGTAAGCATGATCCCAGTCGCTGTTAAATCACTGCATCAGGCTTACCTCAGTACACAAGGCTCTGTCAGCATTTTCTAGAACTCATTTCATCTCTCTAGAAATAAAAATACTAAACATACCTCAAAGCAGGTAATCTGCAGGCCGTTCCCCCAACTGAAGTTGTCCCATATTCTTCAGTTATGTGTGAGAACAGCAGTGGACCTTAGTTACAAACCGCTAAGATCATCAAATCTCCAGGCAGAACTCTTCTTCTAATTTCTGCCTGAGAGTAAAACAGTACAACGCCGGTACCGTTTAAAAATAACAAACTCTTGATTGAAGGTAAAACTACACTAAGTCACCACATATCTCTTGATACTTCCTTTCTTGTCAAGAGTTGCAAGAGAATGACTGGGGGTGGCAGTTAGGGGAGGAGCTATATAGACAGCTCTGCTGTGGGTGTCCTCTTGCAACTTCCTGTTGGGAAGGAGAATATCCCACAAGTAATGGATGAACCCGTGGACTGGATACACCTTACAAGAGAAATACATGTAATAGTTAAAGGGGAGGGGCCAGTTCACCTGGTTTAGGTATTTAAGGTTGTTGTAATGCACATTTGTAATTGACATGACTAAGGGTATGTGACTCGAAACGTAGTCATTTGTACCTGCTCCTACACAAAGAATAAAGAGGATTTTTTGCATATCAAGGTGGTGCTGCCTTTTTCTTGATCTTCTGTGGTGAGGGGTGTGATTGTGGGCATTTTGGGGTTTGGGAAACTTTGCCCCTCCTGGTGGGATTGTATATCCCATACGTCACTAGCTCATGGACTCTTGCCAATTACATGAAAGAAAGTTATGTTAAAACACCCTAACATAAACCCCTAGTCTAGACACCCCAAATGCTCCGCCTCCGACATCGGCGTCAATAATTAAAGTTATTAACCCCTAATCCGCCGCCCCGACATTAAAGTTATTAAACCCTGAACCGCCGCCCCCCACATCGCTACTAATAAACTAAACATATTAACCCCTAAACCGCCGCCCCCCCCCACATCGCAAATCACTAAATATTAGGGCTATTTTTTATTTTAATGAGCAGTAAAATATCTGAATGCCCTTTTAAGAGCAATGCCTATACAAATGTCCCTTTAAGGGCAATGGGTAGGTTAGGATTTTTTAGAGATAGGTTTTTTATTTTGGGGGGTTGGTTGGGTGGGGGAAGGTTTACTTTTAGGGGGGACTTTGTAATTTTTTTAAGGTAAAAGAGCTGTTTAACTTAGGGCAATGACCTAAAAAAGGCCCTTTTAAGAGCTATTGGTAGTTTATTGTTAGGTTAGGGGGTGTTTTTATTTTGGGGTGGCTTTTTTGTTTTTATAAGGCTATTAGATTAGGTGTAATTTTTTTTATTTTGGATAATTTTGTTTATTATTTTTTGTAATCTTAGTGATTTTTATTTTCTGTAATTTTAGCGTTTTCAGTTTTAATTTATTTTAAGATAGTTATATTGTAAATGTAATATAAAGTTAAGGGGGTGTTAGATTTAGGGGTTAATAGTTTAATTTAGTGATTTGCAATGTGGGGGGCTGGCGGTTTAGGGTTTAATAGGTTTAGTTTAGTATTAGCAATGTGGGGGCCGGCGATTTAGGGGTTAATAGGTTTATAATAGAAGTAGTATTGATGTGGGGTGCCGGCGGTTTAGGGGTTAATAGCTTTATATAGTGTTGGCTATGTGGGTGGGCGGCATATTAGGGGTTAATAAGTTTAATATAGTATTTTCAATGTGGGAGGGTGGCGGTTTAGGGGTTAATAGGTAGTTTATGGGTGTTGGTGTAATTTGTAACATTTTAGTTATGAGTTTTGTGAAACATTTTAGTTTCGCAAAATCCATAACTACTGGTCTCAGATCACAGAATGGATCTGGGCGGTATAGGCTAGAATGCAAGCATTTTAGCCGGACTGCACAAACTGTTATACAGCAGTATGAAAATCCTGCACTCAAGTCATTTTTTAAGTGCGGAATGGCTTGTTGCGTTACACGCTAAAATGCTTGCGTTATAGCTATACCGCAGCGACTTGTAATACGGGAGACCTGCCATTTCACGCACAATGGCCAATTTTTCAGCAGTATAGCCTAACCGCACCGTACCGCAAAACTTGTAATCTTGGTGAATGTTTGGTGTAAATGGCAGTGCATAGGACAATGGGTGGTGTGAATGGCAGTGCATAGGACAATGTGTGGTGTGAATGGCAGTGCATAGGACAATGGGTGGTGTGAATGGCAGTGCATCAGACAATGGGTGGTGTGAATGGCAGTGCATAGGACAATGTGTGGTGTGAATGGCAGTGCATAGGACAATGGGTGGTGTGAATGGTAGTGCATAGGACAATGGGTGGTGTGAATGGCAGTGCATAGGACAATGGGTGGTGTGAATGGCAGTGCATCAGACAATGGGTGGTGTGAATGGCAGTGCATAGGACAATGGGTGGTGTGAATGGCAGTGCATAGGACAATGTGTGGTGTGAATGGCAGTGCATAGGACAATGGGTGGTGTGAAAGGCAGTGCATCAGACAATGGGTGGTGTGAATGGTAGTGCATAGGACAATGTGTGGTGTGAAAGGCAGTGCATCAGACAATGGTGGTGTGAATGGCAGTGCATAAGACAATGGGTGGTGTGAATGGCAGTGCATAAGACAATGGGTGGTGTGAATGGCAGTGCATAGGACAATGGGTGGTGTGAATGGCAGTGCATAAGACAATGGGTGGTGTGAATGGCAGTGCATTGGACAATGGGTGGTGTGAATGTCAGTGAATATAACAATGGGTGATGTGAATGGCAGAGCAGGATGAATTAGGGCAGAGTAAATGACAATGTAGAAGGAACACAATACAAATTAAACAAAACAATGGAAGAATGTTGAGGATAAAACCCAGGAAGGAGTAAATCAGATGCAGATAGAAGAGGGAAGCAAACAGAATCTGATGTAGGACTAATGTGAGAGAATAGGATCACATACACTGCTAGTAATTTATGAAGTAAGAGATCGGTGAGGAAGTAGTAGATGCTAAGATAGCTACAAATACACTTACTGCCTGCTCTGAGATCAGACACGGAAACACATTTATCAGCTGTACATGGTAAATAACGAGCTATAGAAACATTTTTTTAAAAATTTATTTGCCACTTCATTGTCCATCATGAGGAGTCCGCGTGTTCTGGACTTGCGGATGTTGGGTCATGCGGGACTCAAGGCAGACACGGCCAGGAGTGTGTTAACAGAGAAGGGGCAATGCAGCGATTCCAATAAAGTAGAGAATATAGACAAATATTTCCTGAAGGAATCACAGTGATTAGGACGGAGGACAAATAATGATTAGTGCAGAAGGCAGCTGCTCTATAGACCTCTAAGCATAGCTATAAACTTGTAACAGTCCAGTATGTGCTCATATAACAGAGCCCTTGAATAATTAGCACTGCCCATATCTCCTACTGTGTGTAATAAGGCACCACACTCAACCAACAGAGCATACCTGTCGAAGGTCATTGTTTCGGATCAATATTATATTCTGTGTTTCTAAAAATGATTAAGGTAGATCAAGATATGTGCTTAGCATCACTATACAGTGTTCTGTCCTCTCCGACTGTAGTTACCTAACAGTGTGATGCACGGATATACCCTGCTACTATGGGTGGGCAGCGAGGTAGATACACTGATTTAGGCAGGGCACACCATATTCCCTGCACAGATATGGCACTGTGGTAGGCTCCCAACTCTGACGGACACAGAGGAACCAGGAGTTTTCATAGTGTGTGATACTCCAGAGTATTTTGCAGCAGCTGAGGGCAGGGAGTACTTGTGGGGTTGATTATCTTTTGTTCTGTTTTGATTGGATATCCCCCTCTCCCAGCTATTCTCAGTATCAGATCCATTATTCTGATCTTTAGCAAACAAGATGAACCCAAGAGAATTGTCCCAATGTCCTTGTTCAAGAGAGAGGGGACGTAGGGGAGGTTAGTGACCACCAGCACTGCTCTTCCCGGTAGTCACCCAGTCCACAATTATAAAAGTCAGACTCGTGATCATGAAGATGAAGCCTAGAGAGGCAAACAGGGCAGCCTACATGGGAAGAAGACAAGAGGTTATGAAGGTTGGATCATGGATAGGCGTCATAGAAAGGAAGATATGGAAAGGAGAGAATGAAGGAAAACAGATACGAAAGGAAGAAAAGAGCAAAGCATGCAGCATACATAATGCAAAAGAACAGAAAAAGAAATGTAGATCATCACTAATGGGATTAAGAGAAACAGAAAGACCAAGAGAAACAGAAAGACCAAAATGAAGAGACAAAGGGAGGCACAAAATAATGGTTAAGTACCTGAATCTTTGAACGTGAAAAGAGAGGTTCCTTTTCATTGGGAACTATGCGGATATAAAAGATGCTTGGAAGGATAAAGATCAGGCTGGGGGCCGAGGTTGCTCCTGTATGAAGAAGGGATATTAGTCTATATACTAAATAAAATGCAGCATATCAAAAAGACAGACCAAGCAGATATAATCTCACAATGATACCATAATGGGCCCAATGACCTAAAGCTTTCTGCTCAGGTGAGATGATATAAGAAGTCTCGCTATTACAGAGAGGTTCCTCAAGGAAACTATGAAACATAAATTTTACCTTGAGAGATGTTTATCTCACTATGGGCCAGATTACTAGTGGCAGCCTAATGGTTGTGCGCGAGCGATACTGGGTTTATTGCGCCTGTTTGCGCGTCGGGAGTAGAACGCGTATTACAAGTTGAAAGTAAACACAATCGCTTAAGCGCATTTGAAGTTAACGCGCATTGGGTTAGCACAACCTCAGAGCTCTGGTTAACTGTTTAGTGAAACAAAAAAAAGTGTCACAAAAAACATCATAAATACATTTAACAGTTACACTCATAATAACACTATCTAATAAAAATTATTTTTAAAAAAATATTGCACACAAAAGTTATAAGGGTGTTAGAAAAAAAAGCAGGCAAAGGGTTTTAATAGAGTTACAAACCTAAACAACTCTAAATATGTATGTGTATATATATATATATATATATATATATATGTGTGTGTGTGTGTGTGTGTACATATGTATTTATATGTGTATATATGTATTTACATACATATATATACACATACATATATATATATATATATATATATATATATATATATATATATATATATATATATATATATATATATATATATATATATATATAAGTGCATTGGAGCCCTTTGCAATTAAGCAGTGTTATACTATGTTTACTGTGAATATTTTACATTCCAATGTTCTGCACATAGCAGAATATCTTCTTTGTATTTTTAAATATATATATATATATATATATATATATATATATATATATATATATATATATACACACACACAGTATATATATATATCTGTACAGTATATAATCATGTGTATATATAAAAGTATAAATATATATTGTATCAAAATATCATCAGATATATGTAGAAATATGTATTTATAAATAAATAAAACATTCTTCAAAGTGAAGAACATTTGAATGTGAAATATTCATATTTTCATGTTCGGTTAGCTCACTTGAGAATATGTGATCGGGTTTTGCTCCATTGACTTCTATGGGGGTATACGTTATCACACTCACGATATTCTAAGATTATCCTTTTGCGTGCATCGGCGAAAACAGTTAACTTTCAACTAGTAATACAAGTGCAACCCAACGTGAGTAGAAAGCTTCTAGCGCAGTTAGTAGGCGAGTGAAAGCGCTAAAAAAGCAAAATTTATGCTTACCTTATAAATTTCTTTATCTTGCGATGTATCGAGTCCACGGATTCATCCAATACTTGTGGGATATTCTCCTTCCCAACAGGAAGTGGCAAAGAGAGCACCCACAGCAGAGCTGTCTATATAGCTCCTCCCTTAGCTCCACCCCCCAGTCATTCGACCGAAGGCTAGGAAGAAAAAGGAGAAACTATAGGGTGCAGTGGTGACTGAAGTTTTTTAAATAAAAATATACTACCTGTCTTAAATAGACAGGGCGGGCCGTGGACTCGATACATCGCAAGAGAAAGAAATTTATCAGGTAAGCATAAATTTTGTTTTCTCTTGCAAGATGTATTGAGTCCACGGATTCATCCAATACTTGTGGGATACCAATACCAAAGCTTTAGGACACGGATGAAGGGAGGGACAAGACAGGTACCTAAACGGAAGGCACCACTGCTTGTAGAACCTTTCTCCCAAAAATAGCCTCTGAAGAAGCAAAAGTATCAAATTTGGAAAAAGTATGAAGCGAAGACCAAGTCGCCGCCTTACAAATCTGTTCAACAGAAGCCTCATTTTTAAAAGCCCATGTGGAAGCCACTGTTTTAGTAGAATGAGCAGTAATCCTTTCAGGAGGCTGCTGGCCAGCAGTCTCATAAGCCAAACGGATGATGCTTTTCAGCCAAAAAGAAAGAGAGGTAGCCGTAGCCTTTTGAACTCTCCGCTTACCAGAATAGACAACAAACAACGAAGATGTTTGACGAAAATCTTTAGTTGCTTGTAAGTAGAACTTTAAAGCACGAACCACATCAAGATTGTGCAACAGACGTTCCTTCTTGGAAGAAGGATTAGGACACAGAGAAGGAACAACAATTTCCTGATTGATACTCCTATTAGAAACAACCTTAGGAAGGAATCCAGGTTTGGTACGCAAAACCACCTTATCAGCATGGAAAACAAGATAAGGTGAGTCACACTGTAAAGCAGATAACTCAGAAACTCTTTGAGCCGAAGAGATAGCTACTAAAAACAGAACTTTCCAAGATAGAAGCTTAATATCTATGGAATGCATAGGTTCAAACGGAACCCCTTGAAGAACTTTAAGAACTAAGTTTAAGCTCCAAGGCGGAGCAACAGGTTTGAATACAGGCTTGATCCTGAGTAAAGTCTGACTAAACGCCTGAACGTCTGGGACATCTGCCAGACGTTTGTGTAAAAGAATAGACAAAGCAGATATCTGTCCTTTCAAGGAACTAGCTGATAATCCCTTCTCCAATCCTTCTTGGAGAAAAGACAATATTCTAGGAATCCTAATCTTACTCTATGAGTAACCCTTGGATTCACACCAATGAAGATATTTTCGCCATATCTGATGATAGATTTTCCTGGTGACAGGCTTTCTAGCCTGAATCAGGGTATCAATGACCGACTCAGAAAACCCACGCTTTGATAAAATCAAGCGTTCAATCTCCAAGCAGTCAGACGCAAAGAAATTAGATTTGGATGCGTGAATGGACCCTGGATTAGAAGGTCCTGCCTCATCGGCAGAGTCCACGGTGGAACAGATGACATGTCCACCAGATCTGCATACCAAGTCCTGCGTGGCCACGCAGGCGCTATCAAAATCACCGAAGCTCTCTCCTGCTTGATTCTGGTAACCAGACGTGGAAGGAGAGGAAACTGTGGAAATACATAGGCCAGGTTGAAGGACCAGGGCACTGCTAGAGCATCTATCAGTACTGCCTGGGGATCCCGGGACCTGGACCCGTAACAAGGAAGCTTGGCGTTCTGACGAGACGCCATCAGATCTAATTCTGGTGTGCCCCATAGCCGAGTCAGCTGGGCAAATACTTCCGGATGGAGCTGCCACTCCCCCGGATGAAAAGTCTGGTGACTTAGGAAATCCGCCTCCCAGTTCTCTACCCCTGGGATATGGATTGCTGAAAGATGGCAAGAGTGAGTCTCCGCCCATCGGATTATTTTGGTCACCTCCATCATCGCTAGAGAACTCTGTGTTCCTCCTTGATGATTGATATAAGCTACAGTCGTGATGTTGTCCGACTGAAATCTGATTAACTTGGCCGCAGTCAGCTGAGGCCATGCCTGAAGAGCATTGAATATCGCTCTCAGTTCTAGAATGTTTATCGAGAGGAGAGCTTCCTCCTGAGACCATAAGCCCTGAGCTTTCAGGGAGTTCCAGACTGCACCCCAGCCCAGTAGGCTGGAATCTGTTGTTACTATGAGCCACTCTGGCCTGCGGAAACACATTCCCAGTGACAGGTGGTCCTGAGACAACCACCAGAAAAGAGAATCTCTGGTCTCCTGATCCAGATGTATTTGAGGAGATAAATCTGCATAATCCCCATTCCACTGTTCGAGCATGCATAGTTGCAGTGGTCTGAGGTGTAGGCGGGCAAAAGGAACTATGTCCATTGCCGCTACCATAAGTCCGATTACCTCCATACACTGAGCCACTGATGGCCGAGGAATGGAATGAAGAGCTCGGCAGGTGGTTATGAGTTTTGATTTCCTGACCTCCGTCAGAAATATTTTCATTTCTACTAAGTCTATCAGAGTCCCTATGTTCACCTTCCACCCATGAGATCTCAGAAAAACCAACACGATGTCCGTGTGGGACTTGGCTAGCTGGAAAGTTGACGCTTGAATTAAGATGTCGTCTAGATAAGGCGACACTCCTATGCCCCGCGGTCTTAGAACCGCCAAAAGGGACCCTAGCACCTTTGTGAAAATTCTGGGAGCTGTGGCCAACCCGAAGGGAAGGGCCACAAACTGGTAATGCCTGTCCAGAAAGGCGAATCTGAGGAATTGATGATGATCTCTGTGAATAGGGATGTGCAGATACGCATCCTTTAAGTCCACGGTGGTCATATATTGACCCTCCTGGATCAGAGGCAGAATGGTCCGAATGGTCTCCATCTTGAACGATTGTACCCTGAGGAATTTGTTTAGAATTTTGAGATCCAAGATTGGTCTGAAAGTTCCTTCTTTTTTGGGAACCACAAACAGATTTGAGTAAAACCCTAGCCCTTGTTCCGCTTTTGGAACTGGGCTAATCACTCCCATGGTATGTAGGTCTTCTACACAGCGTAAGAACGCCTCTCTCTTTGTCTGGTTTGCAGACAATTGAGAAATGTGAAATCTCCCCCTTGAAAGGGGAGTCTTTGAAGTCCAGAAGATAACCCTGGGTAACAATTTCTAAAACCCAGGAATCGTGAACATCTCTTGCCCAAGCCTGGGCGAAGAGAGAGAGTCTGCCCCCTACTAGATCCGGTCCCGGATCGGGGGCTACCCATTCATGCTGTCTTAGAGGGAGCAGCAGGCTTCTTGGCCTGTTTACCCTTGTTCCAAGCCTGGTTAGGTCTCCAGACTGACTTGGATTGGGCAAAATTCCCCTCTTGCTTCGCAGCTGGGGAAGAGGAAGAGGGACCACCCTTGAAGTTCCGAAAGGAACGAAAATTATTTTGTTTGGTCCTCATTTTATTTGTTTTATCCTGAGGGAGGGCATGGCCTTTCCCTCCAGTGATGTCTGAAATAATCTCTTTCAGTTCAGGCCCGAATAGGGTCTTTCCCTTGAAAGGGATGTTCAAAAGTTTAGATTTTGAGGACACATCAGCAGACCAGGACTTAAGCCATAAAGCCCTGCGCGCTAAAATGGCAAAACCTGAATTCTTTGCCGCTAATTTAGCCAGTTGAAAAGCGGCATCTGTAATGAAAGAATTAGCCAGCTTAAGGGCCTTAATTCTATCCATAATATCCTCTAATGGAGTCTCCATCTGAAGAGCCTCTTATAGAGCCTCGAACCAGAAAGCAGCTGCAGTAGTTACAGGAACAATGCATGCAATAGGTTGGAGAAGAAAACCTTGGTGAACAAAAATTTTCTTTAGGAGACCCCTTTTGCTTGAGAAAATAAAAACTAACATTTTTGTCACCACACTCACTTTACCCTTCCTAGTACTTAGAGTAGGCAAAGAGAATGACTGGGGGTGGAGCTAAGGAAGGAGCTATGTAGACAGCTCTGCTGTGGGTGCTCTCTTTGCCACTTCCTGTTGGGAAGGAGAATATCCCACAAGTATTGGATGAATCCGTGGACTCGATACATCTTGCAAGAGAAATAGCACTCCACTCATAATCTGGCCCTACGGCTTCTGTAAGTGAAGTAGAGAATCCTATATTACATTATAATATAATATTACATTATAAGGTCTTAAAAAAATCCCAAAGATTTTGTGTGATATCTCTTGAAAGCAGCGAGTTTGCGATCACCAGGCCCTTTTTGTGTTTGGGTTGATTAGCATGAAAATATGATGTGCAGTAGATACATTATTTAGGCTCTGTACCTTAGATAAAAGGAACATCAGCCAGCACAACTAGAATATAAATCGTTCTTACCAATAACTCCAAAAATATCCCTGATGCTGGGAACAAAGATGACAAGAATATTGACTGCCACCAATAAACATATAGCGATTACAATGTGGCGCCACCACCTAAAATCTTTCCCTGGGAAAATCAGCTGCTGGATTGCTCTTCGTATCTAGGGAGAGTGAAAGGAGTATAATTAGAATACAAAACAAACAAAAAAAGCAGAAGAGAGTACAGACAGCATTAAAGGGACAGTAAAGTCATAATTAGACATTCATGATTTAGACAGAGCATACAATTTTAAACAACTTTTCAATTTACTTTTATTTTTTAATTTGCTTCCCTCTCTTGTTATCCTTTGTTGAAGGGTTTATCTAGGGAAGCTCAGGAGCAGCAAAGCACCTGGGTGCTAGCTGCTGATTGGTGGCTGCATATATTTACTGAAATTTGATAATAGAAGTAAACTGGAAAGTTGTTTTAAAACAATATTTATGCTTACCTGATAAATGTATTTATTTCCGGATATGGAGAGTCTACAATGTCATCAATTACTAGTGGGAATATCACTCCTGGCCAGCAGGAGGAGGCAGAGAGCACCACAGCAAAGCTGTTAAGTGTCACTCTCCTACCCACAATCCCCAGTCTCATCCGACCGAAAGGAAATGGAAAAAGGAAAAACACAAAGGTGTAGAGGTACCTGAGGTTTAGTCAAACAATAACTGTCTTAAACTAAAGGGCGGGGTCGTGGACTCTCCATATCCAGAAATAAATAAATTTATCAGGTAAGCATAAATTTTGTTTTCTTTATATGGAGAGTCCACAACGTCATCAATTACTAGTGGGAACCAATACCCAAGCTAGAGGACACAGATTACTAGCGAGGGATAACAGGACAGGCAGACCTAAACAGAAGGCACCACCGCTTAACCCTTTAAGTGCTAAGCACTTTCCCACCTGGGTGCTAAGATTTTTTAATGTTTTTTTTCTTTTCTTTTTTTCTTTTCAGACCGCCAAGACTTACACTGTTGGAAAGGTTAGGCGATTACCTTTCCAATGGTGGGTCTTGGGGGTCTGTAGCTGCTTAGATGCCTGAGATACAGGCTTCTAAACAGCATGCCCCCTGCTCCTATACTTAACATTGTTAAGTATAAATAAAGTTGTGCGGTGACGTCATCACGTTTATTGCGCATGACGTCACCATGCAAAACGGGAAACCCCGGCGATGCCTGTCACTCTACAGGCACGATCACCGGGGTAGGAGCGGGTGGGAGCCCCCAGATCTCCCTCAAGGTGGGAGAGTGCTAGCGACGGCTCTGAGCCGTCGTTAGCACCAGAGTGGGAAACTCTGCGACGGCTCAGAGCCGTCGTTAGCACTCAAGGGCTTAAAGTACCTTTCTCCCAAAAGAAGCCTTAGCCGAAGCAAAAGTATCAAATTTCTAGAATTTGGAAAAAGTATGCAAAGAGAACCAAGTTGCAGCCTTGCAAATCTTGAAACTTCAATTTTGAAGGCCCAAGAAGAGGAGACAGCCATCGTGAAATGAGCAGTAATTCTCTCAGGAGGCTGCTTTCCAGCAGTCTCAAACAAAACAAATCACACTTCTCAACCAGAAGGAAAGAGAAGTAGAAGTAGCCTTCTGACCTTTACGCTTTCCAGAGAAACAAACAAACAGGTCAGAAGACTGGCGAAAATCCTTAGTTGCATGTAGATAAAATTTCTAAGCACACACAACATCCAAGTTGTGCAACAAACGTCCCATATTAGAAGAAGGATTAGGACATATAAAAGGAACAACAATTTCCAGATTAATAGTTCTAGCCGAAACCACTTTCGGAAGAAACCTAACTTAGAACCAAGAACTGCCTTATCAGCATGAAAATAAGGTAAGGCGAAACAAACTTCGAAGTCTAGAGTTCCGAGACTCACCGAGCAGAAGAGATAGCAAAAAGAAACAAAGCCTTCCAAGATAACAACTTAATATCTATGGAATGCAATGACTCAAACAGAGCCTGCTGCAAAGCTTAAGAACAAGGATAAGACTCCAAAGAGAAGTACTGACTGACCTTCCTGGAGAAAGAACAAAATCCTAGGAATCCGACCCCACTCCAAGGAGTAGCCCTTGGATTCACTCCAGTAAGGAATTTACACTATATCTTATGGTAAATCTTTCTAGAAAACGACTTGCGAGTCTAAATCAGGGTCTCAACGACCGACTCAGAAAAACCACGCTTAGACAGAACTAAGCGTTCAATCTCCAAGCAGTCAGTTTCAGAGAAACGAGATTTGGATGAAGGAATGGACCCTGATTTAGAAGATCCTTCCTACGAGGCAACCTCCAAGGTGGCAGGGATGATATCTTCACTAGGTCTGCATACCAAATCCTGCAAGGCCATGCAGGAGCTATTAGAATTACTGATGCTCACTCCAGTTTGATACAAGCAATGACTCATGGAAGGAGAGCAAACGGTAGAAACAGGTAAGTCAGATCGAAATCCCTAGGAACCGCCAAAGTGTCTATCAGGGTGGCCTGCGGATCTCTTGACCTCGAACCGTACCTTGGAAACTTGACATTCTGCTGAAATGCCATCAGATCCCACTCCAGCACCCCCCATTCGTGGGTTAACCAAAGAACACCTTCGGGTGGAAAGCCCACTCCCCGGGATGAAATGTCTGTTTTCTCAGGAAATCCGCTTTCCTGTTGTCCACCCTTGGAATGAGAATGGCAGATAGACCACAATTGTGAGCTTCCGCCCACTGAACAATCCGAGTCACCTCCTTCATGGCTAAGGAACTCCGAGTTCCTCCCTAGTGGTTGATGTAAGCCACTGTGGAGATATTGTCCGACTGGAACCTGATAAACCGGGCTAAGGATAGCTTAGGTCAAGCCATCAGAGTATTATAAATCGCAATTAAATCCAAGATGACGGAAGGTGTCCGGAAGCATGTGCCTTGAGACAGATGCTCCTGAAAAAGCCACCACGGGAGAGAGAGTCTCTTTTCGACTGATCTAGATCTATCCTCAGACAGATCCACATGATCCCCTTTCCACTGTCCGAGCATGCATTACTGCAGAGCTCTCAAATGGAATCAAGTAAAGGGAATGATGTCCATGGAAGCGACCATCAGACCACATACCTCTGTACATTGAGCCACTGATGGCCGAACAGAAGACTGCAGAGAGAGGCAAGAGAAAAGAATCTTTAGTTTTCTGAACTCTGTCGGAAATATTTTCATAGATAGGGAATCTATTATGGTCCCTAAGAAAACTACCCTTGTAGCTCAAACAAGGGAACTCTTTTCCAGATTCACTTTCCATCCGTGGGAAAGTAGAAAAGACAACAAGATCTCTGAATGATAGTTTGCTTGTTGAAAAGAAAGCGCCTGAACCAATATGTCGCCCAGGTAGTGTGCTAAAGCAATTCCCAGAGACCTGATCACTGCCAAGAGAGCCCCCATAACTCTTTGAGAAAATTCTGTGAGCTGTGGCAAGGCCAAAACAGAAGAGCCACAAACTAAACGTGTTTGTCTAGAAAGGCAAATCTCAGGAACTTGTGATGATCCCGGTGGATGGAAACATGAAGATATGCATCCTTCAGGTCTATGGTCGTCATGAACTGACCCTCTTGGACCAAAGGAAGAAAAGAACGAATGGATTCCATTTTGAAGGATAATACTCTGAGAAACTTGTTGAAACACTTCAAGTCTAGAATAAGTTGAAAAGTTCCCTCTTTTTTTGGGAACTATGAACAGATTTGACTAGAATCCTAGGACCTGTTCCTTTAGAGGAACTGGAACTATCACTCCCGGGGGGGAAGGATCCTGAACACATTTCAATAATGCCTCTCTCTTTATCTGGACTACAGATAATCATGAGAGGTGGCACCTGACCCTGGGAGGAAAATATTTGAATTCTATTTGAAACCCTGAGATACTATGTCCCCAGCTAAAATATCTGGGACATCCCGTATCCAATTTCACATCCTTTAGCTCTGTTCTTCTAGTCTTGTGGTAGAAAAGACCCTTAATATCTTAACTTATTTCTGTCAGACCAGGCACAAATAAAGTCACCCTTATAAGAGAGCGCCAGATGCTTGGACATAGAGGTAACATCAGTTGACCAAGATTTTAGCCACAACGCCCTGTGGCTAGCACAGCGAAGACAGCTATCTTCCCAGGAAATAAAGGAATTGGTTAGCTTGAGAGCCTTAATTCTGTCTTGGATCTCTTCCAAAGGAATCTCTACCAAAATTGAATCAGGCAAGGTGTACCAATAAGATGCCGTACTTGAGACAGAGGCAATACAAACTGCAGGATGCCATTGATCTTCAAATAAGCCTCCAGCTTTTGTCCTTAAAAGAGCAGCTATCCTCTATAGGGATAGTAGTTCTCTTAGCCAGCGTAGAAATTGTCCTTTCTACTGTAGGCACCATGAACCTGAATCTTTAAGGGAGTCAGCGACAGGAGACAGAGAAAAAGGAATCCCTGGCTTCTCCCATTCCTGTATAAAAAAAACTCTGTTGCACTGCCTGGAACAGGAAACACTTCCACAGTGGAATGAACATCATAGTATTTATTAAGTTTACTAGATTTCCTAGGGTTGACAATGATAGGCGAATCAGAGTCGTCCAAAGAAGCCAAAACCCCCTTTAACAATACACAAAGGTGTTCAAGCTTAAATGTGAAGGTTACTACTTCAGCATCAGATGAAGGAATTATACTGTCTGAATCTGAGATTTCACCTCAGAGGCTACAGGCGAAGCCTCCTCATCAGACTTATGAGAAAAGGCAACCAGTGTAGCAGTAGGCGGAACAGAAACCTCACTATCTGAATCTCTAAATTTCCTCTTGCGTTTTCCCTTTAACATAGGAAAAACAGATAATGCTGCAGATACTGCAGAAGATACCTGTGCAGTAAAATCTGCTGACAAAATAAACTCCTCCAGGTGACTGAGAGGAAAAGCAGGGCACTGTATGTGTAGCCATTAAGGCTTGGGACGTTTGAGGAGAAAGCTGTGGTCATGCCTAAACAGCATCATCCTGAGAGACATGAGGCTTAGAAAATAAAATTAAAAGTCCTCTTTAACAAGAGAAACAAAAAGCATAGTAACACAAATTAAAATCAATGGTAAACAGACATTTGTCCATAGGAGCAGGACCCCTGCTCCATAACCAAACAAAAAGCGCAAAATACTTTTATTTCTTTATTTTTTTTTAAATAGCGCTGTGACTTTAAATAAAAACAGAATTGACATGAAAGCATTACTTCATAAGAACAGACCCCAGTTCCAAATATACAATAAAACATGTAAATAGGGGCTATTGTAAAAATAAAACATGATAGGCTTTATATGCAATATAAATTAACATGGCATAGAAAGAGTTAACACACAGAGTCGTTGCGCCTACTTGCAAGCGCATTATACAGCCAAAAACACAGCAAATTGCTCTGACACTCCTTATGACAGAGATAAAACAAAGTACATAAACGGCAAACAATCCCTTCAACAAGTCTCTTAAACTCAGAGACATAGAACTGCTCCTTCTCAGAGAAAGGAGGCGGGATCTAATGCCGAAGCATAATCGGGCTTATAGCTAAGACCAGAAATGGTGCCTCTCCGTTCTCAGCTAGTTAAAGAGGCGGAGACACAAGGCAGCAAGAAATCAAATGCGTAGCTAGAATTGGCAGCGCACTACTTACATCCGCCCAGAAAAACATAATTTATGTAAGAACTTACCTGATAAATTCATTTCTTTCATATTGGCAAGAGTCCATGAGCTAGTGACATATGGGATATACAATCCTACCAGGAGGGGAAAAGTTTCCCAAACCTCAAAATGCCTATAAATATACCCCTCACCACACCCACAATTCAGTTTAACACAAGCAGTGGGGTGATAATGAAAGGAGTAGAAAGCATCAACAAAGGAAATTTGGAAATAATTGTGCTTTATACAAAAAAACATAACCACCATAAAAAGGGTGGGCCTCATGGACTCTTGCCAATATGAAAGAAATGAATTTATCAGGTAAGTTCTTACATAAATTATGTTTTCTTTCATGTAATTGGCAAGAGTCCATGAGCTAGTGACATATGGGATATCAATACCCAAGATGTGGATCTCCACTCAAGAGTCACTAGAGAGGGAGGGAATAAAATAAAAACAGCCATAATCTGCTGAAAAAAATTAATCCACAACCCAAAAAACAGAATTTATGTTTACCTGATAAATTACTTTCTCCAACGGTGTGTCCGGTCCACGGCGTCATCCTTACTTGTGGGATATTCTCTTCCCCAACAGGAAATGGCAAAGAGCCCAGCAAAGCTGGTCACATGATCCCTCCTAGGCTCCGCCTACCCCAGTCATTCGACCGACGTTAAGGAGGAATATTTGCATAGGAGAAACCATATGTTACCGTGGTGACTGTAGTTAAAGAAAATAAATTATCAGACCTGATTAAAAAACCAGGGCGGGCCGTGGACCGGACACACCGTTGGAGAAAGTAATTTATCAGGTAAACATAAATTCTGTTTTCTCCAACATAGGTGTGTCCGGTCCACGGCGTCATCCTTACTTGTGGGAACCAATACCAAAGCTTTAGGACACGGATGAAGGGAGGGAGCAAATCAGGTCACCTAAATGGAAGGCACCACGGCTTGCAAAACCTTTCTCCCAAAAATAGCCTCAGAAGAAGCAAAAGTATCAAATTTGTAAAATTTAGAAAAAGTGTGCAGTGAAGACCAAGTCGCTGCCTTACATATCTGATCAACAGAAGCCTCGTTCTTGAAGGCCCATGTGGAAGCCACAGCCCTAGTGGAGTGAGCTGTCATTCTTTCAGGAGGCTGCCGTCCGGCAGTCTCATAAGCCAATCGGATAATGCTTTTAATCCAGAAGGAGAGAGAGGTAGAAGTTGCTTTTTGACCTCTCTGTTTACCAGAATAAACAACAAACAAAGACAAGTTTGTCTGAAATCCTTAGTAGCTGCTAAGTAAAATTTGAGAGCACGAACTACATCCAAGTTGTGCAACAAACGTTCCTTCTTTGAAACTGGATTAGGACACAAAGAAGGCACAACTATCTCCTGGTTAATGTTTTTGTTAGAAACAACTTTTGGAAGAAAACCAGGTTTAGTACGCAAAACCACCTTATCTGCATGGAACACCAGATAAGGAGAAGAACACTGCAGAGCAGATAATTCTGAAACTCTTCTAGCAGAAGAAATTGCAACCAAAAACAAAACTTTCCAAGATAATAACTTAATATCAACGGAATGTAAGGGTTCAAACGGAACCCCCTGAAGAACTGAAAGAACTAGGTTGAGACTCCAAGGAGGAGTCAAAATTTTGTAAACAGGCTTGATTCTAACCAGAGCCTGAACAAAGGCTAGAACATCTGGCACAGCTGCCAGCTTTTTGTGAAGTAACACAGACAAGGCAGAAATCTGTCCCATCAAGGAACTTGCAGATAATCCTTTTTCCAATCCTTCTCGAAGGAAGGATAGACTCTTAGGAATCTTAACCTTGTCCCAAGGGAATCCTGCAGATTCACACCAACAGATATACCAAATTATGTGGTAATTTTTCTGGTTACAGGCTTTCAGGCCTGAACAAGAGTATTAATAACAGAATCTGAGAACCCTCGCTTTGATAAGAGCAAGCGGTCAATCTCCAAGCAGTCAGCTGGAGTGGGTCGAACGGACCTAGAACAAGAAGGTCTCGTCTCAAAGGTAGCTTCCATGGTGGAGCCGATGACATATTCACCAGATCTGCATACCAAGTCCTGCGTGGCCACGCAGGAGCTATCAAAATCACCGACGCCCTCTCCTGATTGATCCTGGCTACCAGCCTGGGGATGAGAGGAAACGGCGGGAACACATAAGCTAGTTTGAAGGTCCAAGGTGCTACTAGTGCATCCACTAGAGCCGCCTTGGGATCCCTGGATCTGTACCCGTAGTAAGGAACTCTGAAGTTCTGACGAGAGGCCATCAGATCCATGTCTGGAATGCCCCACGGTTGAGTGACTTGGGCAAAGATTTCCGGATGGAGTTCCCACTCCCCCAGATGCAATGTCTGACGACTCAGAAAATCCGCTTCCCAATTTTCCACTCCTGGGATGTGGATAGCAGACAGGTGGCAGGAGTGAGACTCCGCCCATAGAATGATTTTGGTCACTTCTTCCATCGCTAGGGAACTCCTTGTTCCCCCCTGATGGTTGATGTATGAACTTGGCCCTCGCTAGCTGAGGCCAAGCTTTGAGAGCATTGAATATCGCTCTCAGTTCCAGAATATTTATCGGTAGAAGAGATTCTACCCGAGACCAAAGACCCTGGGCTTTCATGGATCCCCAGACCGCGCCCCAGCCCATCAGACTGGCGTCGGTCGTGACAATGACCCACTCTGGTCTGCGGAAGGTCATCCCTTGTGACAGGTTGTCCAGGGACAGCCACCAACGGAATGAGTCTCTGGTCCTCTGATTTACTTGTATCTTCGGAGACAAGTCTGAATAGTTCCCATTCCACTGACTGAGCATGAACAGTTGTAATGGTCTTAGATGAATGCGCACAAAAGGAACTATGTCCATTGCCGCTACCATCAAACCTATCACTTCCATGCACTGCGCTATGGAAGGAAGAGGAACGGAATGAAGTATCCGACAAGAGTCTAGAAGTTTTGTTTTTCTGGCTTCTGTCAGAAAAATCCTCATTTCTAAGGAGTCTATTATAGTTCCCAAGAAGGGAACCCTCGTTGACGGAGATAGAGAACTCTTTTACACGTTCACTTTCCATCCGTGAGATCTGAGAAAGGCCAGGACAATGTCCGTGTGAGCCTTTACTTGAGGAAGGGACGACGCTCGAATCAGAATGTCGTCCAAGTAAGGTACTACAGCAATGCCCCTTGGTCTTAGCACCGCCAGAAGGGACCCTAGTACCTATGAGAAAATCCTAGGAGCAGTGGCTAATCCGAAAGAAAACGCCACGAACTGGAAATGCTTGTCCAGGAATGCAAACCTTAGGAACCGATGATGTTCCTTGTGGATAGGAATATGTAGATACGCATCCTTGAAATCCACCTTGGTCATGAATTGACCTTCCTGGATGGAAGGAAGAAGTGTTCGAATGGTTTCCATCTTGAACGATGGAACCTTGAGAAACTTGTTCAAGATCTTGAGATCTAAGATTGGTCTGAACGTTCCCTCTTTTTTGGGAACTATGAACAGATTGGAGTAGAACCCCATCCCTTGTTCTCCTAATGGAACAGGATGAATCACTCCCATTTTTAGCAGGTCTTCTACCCAATGTAAGAATGCCTGTCTTCTTATCTGAAGACAACTGAGACCTGTGGAACCTCCCCCTTGGAGGAAGCCCCTTGAACTCCAGAAAATAACCTTGGGAGACTATTTCTAGCGCCCAAGGATCCAGAACATCTCTTGCCCAAGCCTGAGCGAAGAGAGAGAGTCTGCCCCCCACCAGATCCGGTCCCGGATCGGGGGCCCGCATTTCATGCTGTCTTGGTAGCAGTGGCAGGTTTCTATTACCTTCCTGCTTAGAGGACGTAGCCCTTGGGGCTGATCCGTTTCTGCGAAAGGGACGAAACTTAGGTTTAT
Source organism: Bombina bombina (assembly GCF_027579735.1). Taxonomy (NCBI): domain Eukaryota; kingdom Metazoa; phylum Chordata; class Amphibia; order Anura; family Bombinatoridae; genus Bombina; species Bombina bombina. The sequence continues at coordinate 61,293,966 of NC_069510.1, forward strand.
TTTTGGTCTTGAAAAGACCTATCCTGAGGAAGGGCGTGGCCCTTGCCCCCAGTGATATCAGAGATAATCTCTTTCAAGTCAGGGCCAAAGAGTGTTTTCCCCTTGAAAGGAATGTCAAGCAATTTGTTCTTGGAAGACGCATCCGCTGCCCAAGATTTTAACCAAAGCGCTCTGCGCCACAATAGCAAACCCAGAATTTTTTCGCCGCTAACCTAGCCAATTGCAAGGTGGCGTCTAGGGTGAAAGAATTAGCCAATTTAAGAGCACGAATTCTGTCCATAATCTCCTCATAAGAAGAAGAATTACTAATAATCGCCTTTCCTAGCTCATCAAACTAGAAACACGCGGCTGCAGTGACAGGGACAATGCATGCAATTGGTTGTAGAAGGGAACCTTGCTGAACAAACATCTTTTTTAGCAGACCTTCTAATTTTTTATCCATAGGATCTTGGAAAGCACAACTATCTTCTATGGGTATAGTGGCGCGCTTATGTAGAGTAGAAACCGCCCCCTCGACCTTGGGGACTGTCTGCCATCAGTCCTTTCTGGGGTCGACTATAGGAAAACAATTTTATAAATATGGGGGGAGGTACTAAAGGTATACCGGGCCTGTCCCATTCTTTACTAACAATGTACGCCACCCGCTTGGATATAGGAAAAGCTTCGGGGGGCCCCGGGGCCTCTAAGAACTTTTCCATTTTACATAGTGGTTCTGGAATGACCAGATAATCACAATCATCCAAATTGGATAACACCTCCTTAAGCAGAGCGCGGAGATGTTCCAACTTAAATTTAAAAGTAATCACATCAGGTTCAGCTTGTTGAGAAATGTTTCCTGAATCTGAAATTTCTCCCTCAGACAAAACCTCCCTGGCCCCCTCAGACTGGTGTAGGGGCCCTTCAGAAACCATATCATCAGCGTTCTCATGCTCTACAGAATTTTCTAAAACAGAGCAGTCGCGCTTTCGCTGATAAGTGGGCATATTGGCTAAAATGTTTTTGATAGAATTATCCATTACAGCCGTTAAATGTTGCATAGTAAGGAGTATTGGCGCACTAGATGTACTAGGGGCCTCCTGTATGGGCAAGACTGGTGTAGACGAAGGAGGGGGTGATGCAGTACCATGCTTACTCCCCTCACTTGAGGAATCATCTTGGGCATCATTTTTACTAAATTTTTTTTTTTATGACATAAAATACATATAGTTAAATGAGAAGGAACCTTGGTTTCCCCACAGTCAGAACACAATCTATCTGGTAGTTCAGACATGTTAAACAGGCATAAACTTGATAACAAAGCACAAAAAACGTTTTAAAATAAAACCGTTACTGTCACTTTAAATTTTAAACTAAACACACTTTATTACTGCAATTGCGAAAAAGTATGAAGGAATTGTTCAAAATTCACCAAAATTTCACCACAGTGTCTTAAAGCCTTAAAAGTATTGCACACCAAATTTGGAAGCTTTAACCCTTAAAATAACGGAACCGGAGCCGTTTTTATATTTAACCCCTTTACAGTCCCTGGAATCTGCTTTGCTGAGACCCAACCAAGCCCAAAGGGGAATACGATACCAAATGATGCCTTCAGAAAGACTTTTCTATGTATCAGAGCTCCACACACATGCAGCTGCATGCCATGCTGTCCTCAAAAACAAGTGCGCCATACCGGCGCGAAAATGAGGCTCTGACTATGATTAGGGAAAGCCCCTAAAGAATAAAGTGTCTAAAACAGTGCCTGCCGATATAATCATATCAAAATACCCAGAATAAATGATTCCTCAAGGCTAAATATGTGTTAATAATGAATCGATTTAGCCCAGAAAAAGTCTACAGTCTTAATAAGCCCTTGTGAAGCCCTTATTTACTATCTTAATAAACATGGCTTACCGGATCCCATAGGGAAAATGACAGCTTCCAGCATTACATCGTCTTGTTAGAATGTGTCATACCTCAAGCAGTAAGAGACTGCACACTGTTCCCCCAACTGAAGTTAATTGCTCTCAACAGTCCTGTGTGGAACAGCCATGGATTTTAGTTACGGTGCTAAAATCATTTTCCTCATACAAACAGAAATCTTCATCTCTTTTCTGTTTCTGAGTAAATAGTACATACCAGCACTATTTTAAAATAACAAACTCTTGATTGAATAATGAAAACTACAGTTAAACACTAAAAAACTCTAAGCCATCTCCGTGGAGATGTTGCCTGTACAACGGCAAAGAGAATGACTGGGGTAGGCGGAGCCTAGGAGGGATCATGTGACCAGCTTTGCTGGGCTCTTTGCCATTTCCTGTTGGGGAAGAGAATATCCCACAAGTAAGGATGACGCCGTGGACCGGACACACCTATGTTGGAGAAATATAAGTTTATTTCATTTGAAAGAAAAAAACAAACCAAAAGCAGAAGAATCAAACTGAAACAGCTGCCTGAAGAACTTTTCTACCAAAAACTGCTTCCGAAGAACCAAATACATCAAAACGGTAGAATTTAGTAAATGTAAGCAAAGAGGACCAAGTTGCCGCTTTGCAAATCTGATCAACTGAAGCTTCATTCTTAAAAGCCCACAAAGTGGAGACTGATCTAGTAGAATGAGCTGTAATTCTCTGAGGCGGGGCCTGACCCGACTCCAAATAAACTTGATGAATCAAAAGTTTCAACCAAGAAGCCAAGGAAATAGCAGAAGCCTTCTGACCTTTCCTAGGACCAAAAAATAAAACAAATAGACTGGAAGTCATCCTGAAATCTTAAGTAGCTTCCACATAATATTTCAAAGCTCTTACCACATCCAAAGAATGTAAGGAACTTTCCAAAGAATTCTTAGGATTAGGACACAAGGAAGGGACAACAATTTCTCTACTAATGTTGTTAGAATTCACAACCTTAGGTAAAAATTAAAAAGAAGTCTGCAAAACTGCCTTATCCTGATGAAAAAAATCAGAAAAGGAGACTCACAGGAAAGAGCAGATAACTCAGAAACTCTTCTAGCAGAAGAGATGGCCAAAAGGAACAACACTTTCCAAAAAATGCATAGGTTCAAATGTAAGAACCTGTAAAGCCAAAATAAGACTCCAAGGAGGAGAAACTGATTAAATAACAGGTTTAATAAGAACTAAAGCCTGTACAAAACAGTGTATATCAGGAAGTATAGCAATCTTTCTGTGAAATAAAACAGAAAGAGCGGAGATTTGTCCTTTCAAGAAACTTGCAGACAAACCCTTATCCAAACCGTCCTGAAGAAACTGTAAAATTCTAGGAATTCTAAAAGAATGCCAGGAGATTTTATGAGAACACCATTAAATGTAAGTCTTCCAAACTCTATAATAAATATTTCTAGAAACAGATTTACGAGGTTGCAACATAGTATTAATCACTGAGTCAGAGAAACCTCTATGACTTAGTACTAAGCGTTCCATTTCCATACCTTCAAATTTAATGATTTGAAATCCTGATGGAAAAACGGACCTTGAGATAGTAGGTCTGGCCGAACGGAAGTGGCCAAGGCGGACAACTGGACATCTGAACCAGATCCACATACCAAAACCTGTGTGGCCATGCTGGAGCCACCAGCAACACAAATGATTGTTCCATGATGATTTTAGAGATCACTCTTGGAGGAGAACTAGAGGCGGGAAATGTAAGCAGGATGATAACACAGAAGAAGTGTCAGCGCATCCACTGCTTCCGCCTAAACATCCCTGAACCTGGACAGGTATCTGGGAAGTTTCTTGTTTAGATGAGAGGCCATGAGATCTATCTCTGGAAGACCCCACAACTGAACAATCTGAGAAAACACATCTGGATGGAGAGACCACTCCCCTGGATGTAAAGTCTGGCGGCTGAGAAAATCCGCTTCCCAATTGTCTACACCTGGGATATGCACCGCAGAGATTAGACAAGAGCTGGATTCCGCCCAAACAAGTATCCGAGATACTTCTTTCATAGCTTGGGGACTGTGAGTCCCACCCTGATGATTGACATATGCCACTGTTGTGATATTGTCTGTCTGAAAACAAATGAACGGTTCTCTCTTTAGCAGAGGCCAAAACTTAAGAGCTCTGAGAATTGCACAGAGTTCTAAAATATTTATTGGTAATCTCGCCTCTTGAGATTTCCAAACCCCTTGTGCTGTCAGAGATCCCCAAACAGCTCCCCAGCCTGAAAGACTCGCATCTGTTGTGATCACAGTCCAGGTTGGCCGAACAAAAGAAGCCCCTTGAACTAAACGATGGTGATCTATCCACCATGTCAGAGAGTGTCGTACATTGATTCAGCATACAAAGCTGTAGAGGTCTCATGGGAAAACGAGCAAAGGGGTTCGCGTCTGATGCTGCAGTCATGAGACCTAAAACTTCCATGCACATAGCCACTGAAGGGAATGACAGACTGAAGGTGCCGGCATGCTGCAACCAATTATAAATGTCTCTTGTCTGTTAGAGACAGAGTCATGGACACTGAATCTATCTGGAAGCCTAAAAAGGTGACCCTTGTCTGAGGAATCAAGAAACTTTTGGTAAATTGATCCTCCAACCATGTTTCCAAAGAAACAACACTAGTTGATTGGTGTGAGATTCTGCAGCACGCAAAGACTAAGCTAGTACCAAGATGTCGTCCAAATAAGGAAACACCGCAATACCCTGTTCTCTGATTACAGAGAGTAGGGCACCCAAAACCTTTGAAAAGATTTTTGGAGCTGTTGCTAGGCCAAATGGAAGAGCAACAAATTGGTAATGCTTGTTTAGAAAAGAGAATCTCAGAAACTGATAATGTTCTGGATGAATCGGAACATGAAGGTATGCATCCTGCAAGTCTATTGTGGACATATAATGTCCTTGCTGAACAAAAGGCAGAATAGTCCTTATAGTCACCATCTTGAAAGTTGGTACTCTTACATAACGATTAAAAATTTTCAGATCCAGAACTGGTCTGAATACATTTTCCTTCTTTGGTACAATGAATAGATTTGAATAAAACCCCAAACCTTGTTCCTGAGGAGGAACTGGCATGATTACCCCTGAAGACTCCAGGTCTGAAACGCACTTCAGGAAAGCCTGAGCTTTTACTGGATTTACTAGGATACGTGAGAGAAAAAATCTTCTCACAGGAGGTCTTACTCTGAATCCTATTCGATACCCTTGAGAGACAATGCTCTGAATCCATTGATTTTGGGTAGATTTTATCCAAATATCCTTGAAAAACCTTAATCTGCCCCCTACCAGCTGAGCTGGAATGAGGGCCGCATCTTCATGCGGACTTAGGGGCTGACTTTGGTTTCCTAAATGGCTTGGATTTATTCAAATTTGAGGAAGGCTTCCAATTGGAAGCAGACTTCTTGGGGGGAGGATTGAGTTTTTGTTCCTTATTCTGACGAAAGGAACGAAAAAGGTTAGAAGCCTTAGATTTACCCTTAGGTTTTTAATCCTGAGGCAGAAAAAAACTCCCTTCCCCCAGTGACAGTTGAAAAAATAGAATCCAACTGAGAACCAAATAAATTATTACCTTGGAAAGAAAGAGATAGTAATCTAGGTTTAGATGTCATATCAACATTCCAAGATTTACGCCACAAAGCTCTTCTAGCTAAAAAAGCTAAAGACATGGATCTAACATCAATTTTGATAATATCAAAAATTGCATCACAAATAAAAAGATTAGCATATTGCAATAGGCGAATAACGCTAGATAAGTCAGAATCCAATTCCTGTTGCGCTAAATTCTCCAACCAGAAGGTTGATGCAGCCGCAACATCAGCCAAAGAAATTGCAGGTCTGAGAAGATGACCTAAATATAAATAGGCCTTCCTTAGATAAGATTCAAGCTTCCTATCTAAATGATCCTTAAAGGAAGTACTATCTTCCATAGGAATAATGGTACGTTTAGCAAGAGTAGAAATAGCCCCATCAACTTGGGGATTTTTTCCCAAAACTCTATAGATTTTGCTGGTAAAGGATACAATTTTAAACCTTGAAGAAGGAATAAAAGAAGTACCTGGCTTATTCCATTCCCTAGAAATCATATCAGAAATAGTCTCAGGAATAGGAAAAAACCCTGGAGAAACCACAGGAGGTTTAAAAACAGCATTTAAACGTTTATTAGAATGAACGTCAATAGGACTGGTTACCTCAATATCCAAAATAATTAACACTTCTTTTAATAAAGAACACATATACTCTATTTTAAATAAATAAGTAGATTTGTCAGTGTCAATGTCTGAGGAAGGATCTTCTGTATCAGACAGATCCTCATCAGAAGAGGATAAATTATGTTGTTGGTCATTTGAAATTTCATCAACTAAATGAGAAGTTTAAAAAGACCTTTACATTTATTAGAAGGTGGAAATGCAGACAAAGCCTTCAAAATAGAATCAGAAACAAATTCCTTAAAATTTACAGGTATATCATGCACATTAGAAGTTGAAGGAACTACAACTGGCAATGTACTATTACTGATGGATACACTAACTGCATGTAAAAGTTTATCATGACAACTATTACAAATGACATTCGGTGAAATAATTTCAACAATTTTACAACAAATGCACTTAGCTTTGGTAGGACCGATGTCAGGCAGCAATGTTCCAGCAGAAACTTCTGAGGCAGGATCAGATAGAGACATCTTGCAAAATGTAAGAGAAAAAACAACATATAAAGCAAAATTATCTATTTCCTTATATGACAGTTTCAGGAATGGGAAAAAAAGCAAATAGTATAGACCTCTGATAGAGAAAAAATCAAGAGGCAAACATCAATGGGGTATTGAAATAATGAAAAAGTTTGGCGCCAAGTATGACGCACAACGTAACGTAAACTTTTTGGCGCCAAAAAATAACCGGAAATGACACACTCGCGTCACTAGTGACGCAACCGTGTGAAAGGTCTCGGCGTCAAGTATGACGCCGGAAATGACGAAGTTGCGTCATAGACGTATTTTTACGCGCCAAAAAAAGTTCGCGCCAAGAATGACGCAATAAAGTTTAGCATTTGATGCACCCACGGGCCTAATGCCGCCCGCAATTTGCAAAAAGTAGTCAATTGAAAAAAGACTAAACCCCAGGTAAGAATAAAATTTCTTTAAAAGATGTTTATGTTACCCAAATATGAAACCGACAGCCTGCAGAAGGAAATACATGAACCTGACTCATGGCAAATATAAGTACAATACATATATTTAGAACTTTATATAAATGCATAAAGTGCCAAACCATAGCTGAGGTGTCTTAAGTAATAAAAAACATACTTACCAAAAGACACCCATCCACATATAGCAGATAGCCAAACCAGTACAGAAACAGTTATCAGTAGAGGTAATGGTAAATTGAGTGTATATAAAAAAAAAGTCATCCCTGCACTACGGTGGACGCTACCCCATATACTAGCAGAGAGAGTCTAATGGGGTAATATGCACATGTAGAAGCTGCCACAGCTGCAGATCATAAAAAAAGTGCAATTTAAACAGAAACATAGCCTCAGGGGATGATTTAAAAAATACAAGAAATAAACCCCCCATGTCTCACACATATATAACATGCCTGCCACTGCCTAAATAAAATCCTTCCCAAAGGATTAATGTGTACCAATAACGTTGCAGATCAATCAGTTATTTTATTAAGTGCCCATCTCCTTACCTAGAAGACAAGAAGGCACTTACCCACAAATCTAGCTGTCAGGCAGGACGACAGCTTACATGGTGTGAGAGGAGGCCACTCCTCACAGAGACCTGTAGAAAGAAAAAGAACAGATTAAACCTACTCTATTTTTTATACCATGGGCAGCAAATATGTTAGGAAAACTCAGCAAGGCCCACCTCACAAGTTCCTAACTGCTTTGAAGCCACCACTACTTTACTGCAGAGATTGACGTGGACTACAGCTATACCCAAATATCTTGCTTGTAGCGAAAAGAAATCCGATTTTCTTCAGACACCAAAACTTCACCTCCTCCATTGACAGAGGCAAAGAGAATGACTGGGGATTGTGAGTAGGGGAGTGACACTTAACAGCTTTGCTGTGGTGCTTTTTGCCTCCTCCTGCTGGCCAGGAGTGATATTCCCACTAGTAATTGATGACATTGTGGACTCTCCATATCTTAGGAAAGAAATTGTATGTTCTACCTAAATCATTAAAGAACAATGTTGGGTTTCATGTCCCTTTAAGGTCCATGTGAGAGAGTATAAATCCAGATCATATGTTGGGGGGAAAATATCAGTCAAAATAATAAAATTGGAACTCATAAGACACAAGAAAAACAGTGCAATGGACAGTGAGTTTTACTGTTTGAAGAAAGCACCACCCAGACGTCTTCTTTGTTTGGTACGGGCTGTGCTTTCCAGGCACTTCCCTACTACATACACAAATATCAGTCCAGCCAAACTTTTAAATTAAAACTGACCTTTGATACAACAGCGTCCAACGTTAAAATATTAAACGTTTTGATCTTACAATGAGATTTTAGTAATTTATGATCATGAACATTAATAACAGAAGTAAATTGAAAATTCTCTTAAAATGACATGCTCTATCTCAGGGGTCAGCAACCTGGGCTCTCTTGGTGTTTTCCCATGATGCTTAGGCCGCTTAAAGACACTTAAGCATTATGGGAAATGTAGTTCTAAAACATCTGGAAAACCAAGGTTGCTGACCCCTGAGATAGAGCATGTCATTTTAAGAGAATTTTCAATTTACTTCTGTTATTAATGTTCATGATCATAAATTACTAAAATCTCATTGTAAGATCAAAACGTTTAATATTTTAACCATGAAGGGTTAATTTCTTATCACTTTAACGGGTTAATGACTGGAATTGAGAAGCAGCGAGCTGTGGAACAGATAATATGGTGTGAGGTCAGGCGAGAGAGCAGAGATAGTATTGTGCGAGCCTATGTGAGGGTAAGTGCAAACAGTGACAGATCATATGATAAAGAACAAACCTGCCCTAAAACCTCCCCAACAGGCCAGATTTTCAGGATTACCTTGAATGAGAGCAGGTAAAATAACCATGTTTACTAACAGCTGATTATTTCACCTGTGCTCCAGTTCAGATATCCTCAAAACCTGGCCAGTTAGAGAGGCCTGAGGAAAGGTTTGAAAACCAGTGATATAGAGCAATATGTAGCCCTGTGGGAGATCAAGTGACACGGGGAACCTCTCACCGGGAAGAGAACCACCGGAACTGTGAGAGTGACTGCAACCAACACGGCAAGCCGAACACAAAGCATCAGTGTATCCAGGGGATCAACCTTACTATAGGTGTGTAACATCTCAGACTCCACATTACCTGAAAGAAAGATGCAGGAATACTGAGTTATAGGGATAATGACGTACATAATCAGCTGACTGCTTATTTCATCAGTAGATATGAAACACTGTGAGATAGCTTCCCTCTTTATAATAGAAACACCTGTATATAAGCTTTCTACAGATACATACAATCCTATTAAAATCCCCAACGTGTTGAGAGAGAGGGAGACAGAGAGCGAGAATGACAAGTTCACTAAATATTAAAGGGACATGAAACCTAAAAATATTCTTTCAGGTTTTAGATAGAGCAGACAATTTTAAACAACTTTCCAATTGATTTATTTTATATAATTTGCTTCATTCTTTTGGTATCCTTTCTTGAAAAAGCATATCTAGACAAGCTCAGGAGCTCAGAGGTAGCTGCTGATTGGTGGCTGCACATATAGGCCTCTTGTGATTGGCTTACTGACGTGTTTAGCTATCTCCCAGTAGTTCATTGCTGCTGCTTCAAAAAAAGGATACCAAGAGAACAAAGAAAAATTGATAATAGGACTATAAGTGGTATATAACAAATGCCACAAACTAGACACCAGGGGGCGCTCTTAGTACAAATAAATGACATACATGTATAATAATAATAATAAAAAAAGGCAAATAATAAACCTTAAATTAACAAAAAAAAGTCTGCTGACTAGTCCAGGCTGCACTTTGTCCAGAGGTAGTCAAACTCTTGGCACAGGGATGATCTGTAGAATATGGAGAAAAGAACACAAAGGCGCCAAAATGGCCTAGTACAGTCAGGATACCAAGGATAATTATCCCCTTAACGACCAGCGCTGTACCCTGTATGATGCTGGTCGTTATGCCCTTAAGGACCAGCAATGAACCCTGTACGTTGCTGCAGTCCTGGGCTTCTCTATGTTGCGATCTCGCTCAAAATAGCAAGATTGCGCTATATCTGTATGCCCCACGAGTGGGGCACTGCAGAAATAGATTTTCAGAGTTACCGATGCAGAGAGGACCACTCTGTGGTGCCGCTCGTTGATGGTGTGGGAGAGTTAGGAGGGAGGCGGGTGGTTGGCTCATAGCTGTAGGGGGCGGGAGTGGGTGGAACCGCAAAGCCATGCTACACGGATAAAAATAAATAAATAAGTGCGTCATTGAGGAGAAAGGAGGGGTTTCCTATGTGGAATCAGTTGACGGCAAGGGATCTGGGAGGGGGAGGGTATTGAGGGGGGGCAGCTACACTACAGAAAATATATATTTTTTTTTAAATTGCCTAATTTGCAGCAAATTGGGTACTGGCAGCTGTACCTAAGATGGTGGCAAATAGGTAGAGGGGGGAGGGTTAGAGAGCTGTTTGGGGGGAGATCAGGGAGGTTGGATAAATGAGACAAAGATAAATCATTTCAGAACCTTTGCCACTTTTAATGTGACCTATAAACTGTACAACTCAATTGAAAAACAAACTAAAATATTTTAGGAGTAGGTAAGTAAACAAAAAAAAATAAAAAAATAATGTGGTTGCATAAGTGTCTTATAACTGAAGATGTAGCTGTGTTCAGAATTAAGCAATCACATTCAAAATCATGTTAAATAGGAGTCAGTACACACCTGCCATCATTTAAAGTGCCTCTGATTAACCCCAAATAAAGTTTAGCTGTTCTAGTAGGTCTTTCCTGACATTTTCTTAGTTGAATCTCCCAAAGCATCAGAGGGATCTCATTGTTAAAAGTTATCAGTTAGGAGAAGGGTACAAAATAATTTCCAAGGCATTAGATATACCATGGAACACAGTGAAGACAGTCATCATCAAGTGGAGAAAATATGGCGCAACAGTGACATTACCAAGAACTGGACGTCCCTCCAAAATTGATGAAAAGATGAGAAGAAAACTGGTCTGGGAGGCTGCCAAGAGGTCTACAGCAATATTAAAGGAGCTGCAGAAAAATTTGACAAGTACTGGCTGTGTGGTACATGTGACAACAATCTCCCGTATTCTTCTTATGTCTGGGCTATGGGGTAGAGTGGCAAGACGGAAGCCTTTTCTTACCAAGAAAAACATCCAAGCCTGGCTAAATTTTGCAAAAACACATCTGAAGTCTCCCAAAAGCATGTGTGAAAAGGTGTTATGATCTGATGAAACCAAGGTTGAACTTTTTGGCCATATTTTCAAAAGATATGTTTGGCGCAAAAACCACTGTGCACATCACCAAAAGAACACCATACCCACAGTGAAGCATGGTGGTGTTAGCATCATGCTTTAGGGCTGTTTTTCGTCAGCTGTAGAATTATAAACAGTTCCAAATACCAGTCAATATTGGCACAAAACCTTCAGGCTTCTGCTAGAAAGCTGAACATGAAGAGGAACTTCATCTTTCATTATGACAATGACCCAAAGCATACATCCAAATCAACAAACGAATGACTTCACCAGAAGAAGATTAAAGTTTTGTAATGGCCCAGCCAGAGCCCAGACCTGAATCCGATTGAAAATCTGTGGGGTGATCTGAAGAGGGCTGTGCACAGGAGATGCCCTCGCATTCTGACAGATTTGTAGTGTTTTTGCAAAGAAGAGTGGGCAAATCTTGCCAAGTCAAGGTGTGCCATGCTGATAGACTCATACCCAAAAAGACTGAGTGCTGTAATAAAATCAAAAGATGCTTCAACAAAGTCTTAGTTTACGGGTGTGCACACTTATGCAACCATATTATTTTATTTTTTTATTTTTACTTCCCTCCACCTAAAAGATTTCAGTTTGTTTCTCAATTGAGTTGCATAGTTTATAGGTCACATTAAAGGTGGAAAAAGTTCTGAAATGATTTATCTTTGTCTCATTTTTTTACATCACAGAAACCTGACATTTTAACAGGGGTGTGTAGACGTTTTATATCCACTGTATATATATATTAAAAAAGAAAAAAAAGCCTTTTATTTTAGTACTGGCAGACTTTCTGCCAGTACTTAAGATGGGGGTGACAATTGTGAGGTGGGGATGGAGAAGAGCTGTTTGAGAGGGGTCAGGGAGGGATCAGGGTTGGGATGTGTCAGGGGGGAGGATGAACTCTACACTAAAGTTAAAATTAACCCTACAAGCTAATTAACCCCTTCACTGCTGGGCATAATACAAGTGTGGTGCGCAGCAGCATTTAGTGGCCTTCTAATTACCAAAAAGCAATGCCAAAGCCATATATAAAGTCTGCTATTTCTGAACAAAGGAGATCCCAGAGAAAAATTTACAACAATTTGTGTCATGATGGCACAAGTTGTTTGTAAATAATTTCAGTAAGAAACCTAAAATTGTGAAAAAGTTAACGATTTTTTTTATTTGATAGCATTTGGCGGTGAAATGGTGGCATGAAATATACCAAAATGGGCCTAGATCAATACTTTGGGTTGTCTACTAAAAAAAAAAACATAATTTATGCTTACCAGATAAATTCCTTTCCTTCCTGGCAGGGAGAGTCCACAACTTCATTCCTTACTGTTGGGAAATACAATACCTGGCCACCAGGAAAAGGTAAAGACACCCCAGCCAAAGGCTTAAAAGAACAAGATGGAGGCTCCAAGGCGGAGCCCCAGATCTAAACACGGGTCTGATCCTAGCCAGAGCCTTAAAGGACTGCACACATCCAGAAGCTCAGCGAACCTTTTGTGCAGTAACCCCGACAGGGCCGATATCTGTCCCTTTAGGGAACTAGCAGATAGGCCCTTCTCCAGTACATCCGGGAGGAAAGCTAAAATTCTGGCAACCTTAACCTTATCCAATAATCAAAGAGTGTCCAGCATGGAGGGTACTGCATGCACGCCACAGGAGCACGACAAAACTCCTATAAATATACAAAAGATCAAAAAATGTGGCTCTGCTGTTCCCCTGTGTGTTCACAATAAATTCTTGTTTTGCTGCCACATTTTTTAACCTTAACCTTATGCCAGGAAAAGCCACAGACTTCACACCAGTACAAGTAAGTCCTCCACACTTTATGGTAGATACGACGAGTAACTGGCTTACGAGCTTGAACCAGAGTGTCGATAACACTCACAGAAAACTCTCTTTTGGCTAAGACTAAGCGTTCAATCTACACGCAGTCAGCCTCAGAGAATCTAGATTTTGATGAACGAAGGGACCCTGTATCAGCAGATCTCTGTGACAAGGTAACCTCCACAGAGGAGTTGAGGACATCCCCACCAGATCGGCAAACCAAGTCCTTCGAAGGAGCAATCAGAATCACAGATGCTCGCTCCTGCTTGATTCAAGCCACCACACGAGGGAGAAGCGGTAATGGAGGAAAAAGATATATGAGACTGAACCTCTATGGTACTGATAGGGCATCTATAAATTACGCCTGAGGATCCCTCGACCCGTATTTGGGTAGCTTAGTATTGAGGCGGGATGCCACAAAATCTATCTCCGGCGTCCCCCACTCGCTGCATATCTCTGCAAACACCTCAGGGTGAAGAGACCATTCCCCTGGGTGAAAGGATTGCCTGCTGAGGAAGTCCGCTTCCCAGTTGTCCATACCTGGAATGTGGATAGTTGACAGCGTACATTTGTGAGTTTCCGCCCACTCTTGTATCTGTGATACTTCTATCATCACCAAGGAACTTCTCGTTCCCCCTTGTTGGTTGATATAGGCAACCAAGGTTATATTGTCTGATTGGAATCTGATAAACTGGGACAAGCCTAGAAGGGGCCAAGCCTGCAAGGCATTGAAGATTGCCCGGAGTTCCAAAATATTGATCGGAAGGGAGGATTCTTCCTGAGTCCACAGACCTTGTGCCTTCTTGGCACCCCAAATGGCTCCCCAGCTGGAAAGGCTTGTGTCAGTAGTCACAATCTCCCAGGACGGTCTCAAAAAGCACGTGCCTTGGGACAGATGATCTGGACAGAGCCACCAGGAGAGCGAGTCTCTCGACAGGCTGTCCAGTCCAATCTGTTGAGAGAAATCTGAATGGTCACTTTTCCATTGTCTCAGCATGCATAGTTGCAAGGGTCTGAAATGGAATCTGGCAAAAGGAATGATGTCCATGCAGGACACCAAGAGTCTGATTACCTCCATACACTGAGCCACTGAGGGTCTCGAGGAGGCATGGAGGGCAAGACATGCATAAGTTAGCTTGCAACGTCTCTGATCTGTGAGGAATATTCTCAAGGATATAGAGTCTATTATAGTTCCCAGGAAATATACCCTTGTACTTGGAGTAAGAGAACTCTTTTCCAAGTTTATCTTCCATCCATGTGATCGAAGAAGACTGAGAAGGGACTCTGAATGTTCTTCCGCTAGACAAAAAGATGGTGCCTGTACAAATATATCGTCCAGGTAAGGCACTGCTGCAATACCTTGACTTCTGGCAATGGCTAGAAGAGCCTCCAGAACCTTTGTAAATATCCTTGGAGCAGTAGCTAGGCCAAACGGAAGAGCTATGAACTGGAAGTGCTGATTCAGAAAAGCAAACCATAGGAACTGAAAATGTTTCTTGTGAATCGGGACGTGAAGATATACATCCTTCAGGTCTATTGTGGTAATAAACTGTACTTCCTGAACCAGGGGCAGGATTGACCGTATTGTTTCCATCTTGAGAGAGGGAGCACTCAGAAACTTGTTTAAGCTCTTTAAGTCCAGAATTGGACGGAAAGTTCCCTCCTTTGGAACCACGAAAAGGTTTGAATAAAAGCCCAAACCTCTTTCTGCTGTAGGTACCGGGAAAATTACTTCTAGAGAGGAGAGATCCATACACAACCTAAGAAGGCAGCCCTCTTTTCTGTCTTGTTGAAAGACTGGAGAGTAGGAATGTGCCCCTAGGTGGATGAGACTTGAATTCTATCCTTTATCCTTGAGATACAATCTCCAGGACCCAAGGATCCTGTACATCCTGGAACTAGGCGTCTGAAAAAAAGAAATTTGTTCTTGGCAGGCTTCTTAGTCTGTTTGGACTTATTCCAGGAGTAAGTAGGCTTCCAAGTACACTTGGGCTGCTCAGACTTGGAAGAGGATTGCTGTCGTTGCGACTAGTCAGCACGAACGGAACGAAAATTAGACAGTTGCAGTCCATTAGTCCTATTCTTCCTATCTTGCAGTAGGAAGGCACCTTTCCCTCCCATAACTGTAGAGATAATGGAGTCAAGCCCTGGACCGAATAAAATCTTCCCCTTGGAGTCTGGATTTATAAGTCATATCCGCAGACCAAGACTTCAACTAGAGAGCCCATCGGGCTAGAACTGCAAAGTCAGCAGCCTTTGCATTCATGCGAATAATTTGCATATTAGCGTCACAGATACAGGCGTTAGCAATTCTCAGTGCCTTAATTCTCTCCTGAATATCCTCGAGGGGAGTCTCTACCTCAATGTGCTCCGACAGAGTGTCGCACCAGTAGGTAGTTGCTCCAGCAACCACGGCTACAGCTTCCGCCGGTTGAAATAAAAACCCTGTACGTTGAAACATCTTCCTCAGAAAAGATTCCATTTTTTATCCATAGGCTCTCTAAATGAAGAACTATCCTCCAGAGGGATAGTAGTATGCTTAGCCAGTGTGGAGATAGCACCATTTACCTTCGGGATGGAGCCCCACAAATCTAATTGAAAGTCAGGGACCGGGAATAATTTTTTAAAAGTAGACGAGGGGGAAAAAGAAGTTCCTACTCATTACCAATGTTTGCCATCTTAACTGGCACAGGAAAGTCAGTGGGACCTTTCTATTTTTGTAAAACCCTCTCTAATTTAGGGCTCTTAGGCTCCTCAGGGAGTGTAGCCTCTGGAACCTCTAGAGTAGACAGAACATCCTTTAATAAAAAAAATGCAGATGCTCAATTTTAAATCTAAAAGGAGGGTTCCTCCGCTGAAGAAGGTTTACTAACTGAAGTTTCCGACTCAGAATGTTCACGCTCTGAAGCTACAGAGGTTAACTCATCCTCGGATAGCTGGGATAAAGTAGCTAAAGCCGACAAATATTTAGATGACTCTAGGTCAGGCGAACTATGTTTAACCTTTCTCTTGCGTTTGTTAGAGCGAGGTAAGGCACTCAGGGGCCGCAGACACCGCCGATTGTAACTGTGTGGTAAAGTCCACTGGAAAAAAGCCCCCTCTAGATGGAGGATTAGTTGAGCTGCTGGGAACTGCATGTGGAGCGGGTAATGTAGAGAGGGAAGTAATTTTTCAGGACCCAGATTCCTGAGAAGTAGATGGCTCAGAAGGGCTAATAGTGCTATGAGTATTAGCAGGCGTGTCTCCCTTAGACTTTAGAACAGTGTTTAGGCAAATGTAACAAAATTGAGCAGGCAGGCAAACCACAGCCTCCTCACAATATAAACAGGAATGATTAATCAGTACAGAAGGAGCGGAACCTTCTAATGTAGTATCAGAGTCCTCCATAGCTTTGTATATACCCACAGAAGGACAATCAAAAAGAAATGCTTTTATTTAAAAAACGGCACCTTAATACTCCCAATGGCTGGGGTACTCACCACCTCTTAGACCCAGACAGCTAACAGTGAAAACGCTCTCCTCAGGAGTGATGTCTGCAGCAGGATATTATGAAATGAAAGAGACTACATCCAGTCACGTAAGACAGGACTTCTCCTGCTATTAAAAATGGCGCCAAGCAATTATGAGCTGCGCAACACTTCAAAAACGAAAGTGAAACCTGTTTGTTCCAAGCTAAAAACACAAAGCCTATGAGCCTAAAAAAAACTCTCCCATTAAGCAGAAATAAATCCCCAAACTGTTGAAAAAATCTCCCTGAAGGAGATATTAACCCTTGATCCTATTGAGGTATAAAGGAGTCACACTGTGGCCCTGTATAGTGTTTTAAAATGTATATATAAAAAAACGGTCTTACCCTCCAGGATCCATGCTTTGGAACAGGCACAGCCTCTCAAATGTGACAGTCTTGCAGCAGCGCTTCTGACACAAACTTGAGTGTGTAGCAGCAAGCAGTGAAACTCGTCAACACTGATTGCTCAGGAGCTATTAGCGACAGACTGGATGGGTTCACATAAAAACTTTCCCTGCATCTCCAGACTCTAACTTTCACCAATACTCTCACTGAGTGGTTGACATGATTACCTAAAACTCCAGTCTTTTCTTGAAGGGAACATACCCATGGACTATCCAAATCTTCTGACACTTCTCTGCCACCTCCAATAGTGATGAAAATGAAAGAATGACTGGGGGATAGGGGAAGTGGGAGGGATGTGGGAGGGCTATGCTCTTCTGGGGATTTTTTTGTCTGAAATGCCCGGTCCTTAAGGGGTTAAAAGACAGAGTCACTACTCACATATGAAAAAGCACCTACAGAGGCGATTACAGGGCAGGCTGCAACCTTGCAGGCGTCCAGCAAACTGAGCACTGGCATTGAAGGTCCGGTTAATAGGTGGGAGGTGAGAATCCAATAGTGTGAGAAATCCCTTTAACAAGAAAACACAGACCCACATTGTCTACCACAGTAGGACACAGCAACTTTATGCAATGATGAAATACACACATATTATTATTCAAACATTTTCCCCTGGGATTCTGTTCCATATTTCCCACAAGACTTCTGTGAGCTGCTTGCTGGAGTGCAGTCTGCTGGGCGGCTGTGAAGTCCCAGCACCTATCTGGTGTTTTACGTATTCATGTGTATTTTATCATTGAATAAGGTTGCTGTGTCCTACTGTGCTAGATGATGTGGGTCTGTTATTTCTTGTTATAGGGATTTCTCGCACTCTTGGATTCTCACCTCCCACCTACTCATCGGACCTTCTCTGCCAGTGTTCCAGCCTGCTCTGTAAGCGCCTCTGTAGGTGCTTTTTCTCATGTGAGTAGCGTCTCTGTCTTTTAATTATCCTTGGTATCCTGACTAAAAAGTTGCCTGCTCTATCTGAATCATGAAAGTTTAATTTTGACTAGACTGTACCATTTTTTTTTTTTAAATCTTTATAACAAGAAGTAAATAATGAATATTATACACAAATTGGCACTTATTCTACGGCAACATAGGTTTATATAATTTACAAGTGCCTGAATAACAAGGGTTAACATAGCATACACAATCCAGGTCCCTAATAGCTAACATCAAATGATAATTAAAAACATCATAGGTATAATATTTTATACATCATATATATATATATATATCTTGTTGGGTTTTATAATAAGCCAACACCTTACACATATACGGACCAACATCACAAAATAAACACACAAAAAAAACAAACAAACAAAACACAACACTACTCTTCCGACCCCCCCACCCACCAACTCTTCTCACTCGTTCTCCTCTGCCCAATAATCAGGAAAGTGTCCAGCGTATATATTTGTTTGGACAAATACAGAATTACAAAATGGTTTGATCAATTTCTTTTGGCATGGTGTTGGTAACAACAAAATAAACATTTCCCATTTCGTAAAAAAAGGAGCCAAATGTTCTTCATACGGATATGATAGGTTAAATTGCTCAGCCGTAAATTGTGAAATTAAAGCATTTTTAAAGTGTGAGATTTTGGGTGCTGAACATGACTTCCACAGTTTCAGAATAAGATTACGTCCGGTTAATATAACAGTGTTTATAAGTTTATAATTTTTAGGTACTCCCTGAAATTTAACCAGGAAAAAAATCTCCATAGATTTCAATTGATGCTCCAGATGTAAGACTGCGTTCATCCAGTAATTAATTTTTTGCCAAAACTTAAAGATTTTGGGGCATTGCCAGAAACAATTAAATAGATCCGCTTCTGTAGCCTTACATCTAGAGCAGAGCACCTTGGATTTATACCACTTGGATAAAATTCCTGGGGTAAGATAACTCCGAAGGATAATTTTAATCTGAGATTCTCTCCATGATGTTGGTACCCATGTTTGTTGGATTATTTTAAATTTCTCAGTAATAATCCGTTCATTTATATCCGGAAACCTATTATACCATCTTGCTACCATATCATTAACTTGTAAAGTAGATGTTTTTTGAATTAGTGATAAATACAGAGGGGAGATTGCATACAGTCCAGTTAAATAACTAGATATCCTGTTCTGCAATTCACCCAACGACCAATTTGTGCCATATTTTTTAAGTAATTCTTGGAGGAAGTGTCTTACCTGGTGGTAGGCGTAAAATTCACGTGATGTAAGATCAAATTTACTAGCTAATTCCGCAAAAATTATTAGATGACCATCTGTTCCCAAAATTTGACTCATCGATTTAAGCCCTTTTAATTCTGTACCTAAGACTGTACCTTTAACGTGCTGCTACAGTTTATTACCAGTCCAGGTCTAGTGAACTTGTGGAGGTTTTCTAGGTATGTATACATTTGTTGTTTCTTGTTATAGGGATTTCTCGCACTTTTGGATTCTCACCTCCCACCTACTCACCGGACCTTCTCTGCCAGTGCTCAGTCTGCTGGACACCTGCAAGGTTCCAGCCTGCCCTGTAAGCGCCTCTGTAGGTGCTTTTTCTCATGTGAGTAGCGTCTCTGTCTTTTAATTATCCTTGGTATCCTGACTGTACTAGGCCATTTTGGTGCCTTTGGGTTCTTTTCTATAAATTAGAAAGTTGCCTGCCCTATCTGAATCATGAAAGTTTAATATTGACTAGACTGTACCTTTAACGTGCTGCTACAGTTTGTTACCAGTCCAGGTCTAGTGTACTTGTGAAGGTTTTCTAGGTCTGTATACATTTATATACACAATCCTAGTGTAAATTTATACATCACTACCCATATAAGATTAGGCCACCTGAAAGTTAAGGAAAAAAAAACTCTTTATTTGCCGGAAACCCATAAAATGCCCTATAGAATGAAGAATAGTGGTAACACGAACCATTAATTAATGGCACTGCCATTTGAGGGCTTTTATCAGTGGAACTGTTAAAGGGACATTGAGTTTTTTTTTATACACTCCCTTTGTCTCCATACGACTGCAGGTTCTTACAAGAGAACCTGCAGTCAGTATTTATCAAACAGCGGTCATCAGACCGCTGCTTCCCTAACCTCTTCTTCACCCCTTAGGAGGAAAATGTCAATCTCCCCGGTCTTATCCGACCGGGGAGATTGACAGCTCCTGCCAGCGTGATTGGCTGTGCGTGGACATGGGGCAGCGTTGCACGTGAGCGCAAAATAGTGCTTGTGTGCAATGCTGATTTCTCCAACATAGGTGTGTCCGGTCCACGGCGTCATCCTTACTTGTGGGATATTCTCCTCCCCAACAGGAAATGGCAAAGAGCCCAGCAAAGCTGGTCACATGATCCCTCCTAGGCTCCGCCTACCCCAGTCATTCTCTTTGCCGTTGTACAGGCAACATCTCCACGGAGATGGCTTAGAGTTTTTTAGTGTTTAACTGTAGTTTTTCATTATTCAATCAAGAGTTTGTTATTTTCAAATAGTGCTGGTACGTACTATTTACTCAGAAACAGAAAAGAGATGAAGAATTCTGTTTGTATGAGGAAAATGATTTTAGCAACCGTAACTAAAATCCATGGCTGTTCCACACAGGACTGTTGAGAGCATTAACTTCAGTTGGGGGAACAGTTTGCAGTCCTTTGCTGCTTGAGGTATGACACATTCTAACAAGACGATGTAATGCTGGAAGCTGTCATTTTCCCTATGGGATCCGGTAAGCCATGTTTATTACGATTGTAAATAAGGGCTTCACAAGGGCTTATTTAGACTGTAGACATTTTTTGGGCTAAATCGATTGATATTAACACTTATTTAGCCTTGAGGAATCATTTATTCTGGGTATTTTGATATAATTATATCGGCAGGCACTGTTTTAGACACCTTATTCTTTAGGGGCTTTCCCAAAGCATAGGCAGAGTCTCATTTTCGCGCCGGTGTTGCGCACTTGTTTTTGAGAGGCATGGCATGCAGTTGCATGTGAGAGGAGCTCTGATACTGATAAAAGACTTCTGAAGGCATCATTTGGTATCGTATTCCCCTTGGGTTTGGTTGGGTCTCAGCAAAGCAGATACCAGGGACTGTAAAGGGGTTAAAGCTTAAAACGGCTCCGGTTCCGTTATTTTAAGGGTTAAAGCTTCCAAAATTGGTGTGCAATATTTTCAAGGCTTTAAGACACTGTGGTGAAAGTTTGGTGAATTTTGAACAATTCCTTCATGTTTTTTCGCAATTGCAGTAATAAAGTGTGTTCAGTTTAAAATTTAAAGTGACAGTAACGGTTTTATTTCAAAACGTTTTTTGTACTTTCTTATCAAGTTTATGCCTGTTTAACATGTCTGAACTGCCAGATAGACTGTGTTCTGAATGTGGGGAAGCCAGAATTCCTATTCATTTAAATAAATGTGATTTATGTGATAATGACAATGATGCCCAAGATGATTCCTCAAGTGAGGGGAGTAAGCATGGTACTGCATCATTCCCTCCTTCGTCTACACGAGTCTTGCCCACTCAGGAGGCCCCTAGTACATCTAGCGCGCCAATACTCCTTACTATGCAACAATTAACGGCTGTAATGGATAATTCTGTCAAAAACATTTTAGCCAAAATGAACCCTTGTCAGCGTAAGCGTGGATGCTCTGTTTTAGTTACTGAAGAGCATGACGACGCTGATATTAATATCTCTGAAGGGCCCCTAACCCAATCTGAGGGAGCCAGGGAGGTTTTGTCTGAGGGAGAAATTACTGATTTAGGGAACATTTCTCAGCAGGCTGAATCTGATGTGATTACTTTTAAATTTAAATTGGAACATCTCCGCATTTTGCTTAAGGAGGTATTATCCACTCTGGATGATTGTGAAAATTTGGTCATCCCAGAGAAACTATGTAAAATGGACAAGTTCCTAGAGGTGCCGGGGCTCCCAGAAGCTTTTCCTATACCCAAGCGGGTGGCGGACATTGTTAATAAAGAATGGGAAAGGCCCGGTATTCCTTTCGTCCCTCCCCCCATATTTAAAAAATTGTTTCCTATGGTCGACCCCAGAAAGGACTTATGGCAGTCAGTCCCCAAGGTCGAGGGAGCGGTTTCTACTTTAAACAAACGCACCACTATTCCCATAGAGGATAGTTGTGCTTTCAAAGATCCTATGGATAAAAAATTAGAAGGTTTGCTTAAAAAGATGTTTGTTCAGCAGGGTTACCTTCTACAACCCATTTCATGCATTGTCCCTGTCACTACAGCCGCATATTTCTGGTTTGATGAACTGATTAAGGTGCTCGATAGTGACTCTCCTCCTTATGAGGAGATTATGGACAGAGTCAATGCTCTCAAATTGGCTAATTCTTTCACTCTAGACGCCTCTTTGCAATTGGCTAAGTTAGCGGCTAAGAATTCTGGGTTTGCTATTGGGGCGCGCAGAGCGCTTTGGTTGAAATCTTGGTCGGCTGATGCGTCTTCCAAGAACAAGCTACTAAACATTCCTTTCAAGGGGAAAACGCTGTTTGGTCCTGACTTGAAAGAGATTATCTCTGATATCACTGGGGGTAAGGGCCATGCCCTTCCTCAGGATCGGCCTTTCAAGGCAAAAAATAGACCTAATTTTCGTCCCTTTCGTAAAAACGGACCAGCCCAAGGTGCTACGTCCTCTAAGCAAGAGGGTAATACTTCTCAGGCCAAGCCAGCTTGGAGACCAATGCAAGGCTGGAACAAGGGAAAGCAGGCAAAGAAACCTGCCACTGCTACCAAGACAGCATGAAATATCGGCCCCCGATCCGGGACCGGATCTGGTGGGGGGCAGACTCTCTCTCTTCGCTCAGGCTTGGGCAAGAGATGTTCTGGATCCTTGGGCGCTAGAAATAGTCTCCCAGGGTTATCTTCTGGAATTCAAGGGACTTCCCCCAAGGGGAAGGTTCCACAGGTCTCAGTTGTCTTCAGACCACATAAAAAGACAGGCGTTCTTACATTGTGTAGAAGACCTGTTAAAAATGGGAGTGATTCATCCTGTTCCATTGAGAGAACAAGGGATGGGGTTCTACTCCAATCTGTTCATAGTTCCCAAAAAAGAGGGAACGTTCAGACCAATCCTAGATCTCAAGATCTTAAACAAATTTCTCAAGGTCCCATCTTTCAAGATGGAAACCATTCGAACTATCCTTCCTTCCATCCAGGAAGGTCAATTCATGACCACGGTGGATTTAAAGGATGCGTATCTACATATTCCTATCCACAAGGAACATCATCGGTTCCTAAGGTTTGCATTCCTGGACAAACATTACCAGTTCGTGGCGCTTCCTTTCGGATTAGCCACTGCTCCAAGGATTTTCACAAAGGTACTAGGGTCCCTTCTAGCTGTGCTAAGACCAAGGGGCATTGCAGTTGTACCTTACCTGGACGACATTCTGATTCAAGCGTCGTCCCTCCCTCGAGCAAAGGCTCACACGGACATCGTCCTGGCCTTTCTCAGATCGCACGGCTGGAAAGTGAACGTGGAAAAGAGTTCTCTATCCCCGTCAACAAGGGTTCCCTTCTTGGGAACAATTATAGACTCCTCAGAAATGAGGATTTTTCTAACAGAGGCCAGAAAGACAAAGCTTCTGGACTCTTGTCGAATACTTCATTCCGTTCCTCTTCCTTCCGTAGCTCAGTGCATGGAAGTGATCGGGTTGATGGTAGCGACAATGGACATAGTTCCTTTTGCGCGCATTCATCTAAGACCATTACAACTGTGCATGCTCAGTCAGTGGAATGGGGACTATACAGACTTGTCTCCAAAGATACAAGTAAATCAGAGGACCAGAGACTCACTCCGTTGGTGGCTGTCCCTGGACAACCTGTCTCGAGGGATGACATTCCACAGACCAGAGTGGGTCATTGTCACGACCGACGCCAGTCTGATGGGCTGGGGCGCGGTCTGGGGATCCCTGAAAGCTCAGGGTCTTTGGTCTCGGGAAGAATCTCTTCTACCGATAAATATTCTGGAACTGAGAGCGATATTCAATGCTCTCAAGGCTTGGCCTCAGCTAGCGAGGACCAAGTTCATACGGTTTCAATCAGACAACATGACGACTGTTGCGTACATCAACCATCAGGGGGGAACAAGGAGTTCCCTAGCGATGGAAGAAGTGACCAAGATTATTCTATGGGCGGAGTCTCACTCCTGCCACCTGTCTGCTATCCACATCCCGGGAGTGGAAAATTGGGAAGCGGATTTTCTGAGTCGTCAGACATTGCATCCGGGGGAGTGGGAACTCCATCCGGAAATCTTTGCCCAAGTCACTCAACTTTGGGGCATTCCAGACATGGATCTGATGGCCTCTCGTCAGAACTTCAAAGTTCCTTGCTACGGGTCCAGATCCAGGGATCCCAAGGCGGCTCTAGTGGATGCACTAGTAGCACCTTGGACCTTCAAACTAGCTTATGTGTTCCCGCCGTTTCCTCTCATCCCCAGGCTGGTAGCCAGGATCAATCAGGAGAGGGCGTCGGTGATCTTGATAGCTCCTGCGTGGCCACGCAGGACTTGGTATGCAGATCTGGTGAATATGTCATCGGCTCCACCTTGGAAGCTACCTTTGAGACGAGACCTTCTTGTTCAGGGTCCGTTCGAACATCCGAATCTGGTTTCACTCCAGCTGACTGCTTGGAGATTGAACGCTTGATTTTATCGAAGCGAGGTTTCTCAGATTCTGTTATCGATACTCTTGTTCAGGCCAGAAAGCCTGTAACTAGAAAGATTTACCACAAAATTTGGAAAAAATATATCTGTTGGTGTGAATCTAAAGGATTCCCTTGGGACAAGGTTAAGATTCCTAGGATTCTATCCTTCCTTCAAGAAGGATTGGAAAAGGGATTGTCGGCAAGTTCCCTGAAGGGACAGATTTCTGCCTTGTCGGTGTTACTTCACAAAAAACTGGCAGCTGTGCCAGATGTTCAAGCCTTTGTTCAGGCTCTGGTTAGAATCAAGCCTGTTTACAAACCTTTGACTCCTCCTTGGAGTCTCAATCTAGTTCTTTCAGTTCTTCAGGGGGTTCCGTTTGAACCCTTACATTCCGTTGATATTAAGTTATTATCTTGGAAAGTTTTGTTTTTAGTTGCAATTTCTTCTGCTAGAAGAGTTTCAGAATTATCTGCTCTGCAGTGTTCTCCTCCTTATCTGGTGTTCCATGCAGATAAGGTGGTTTTACGTACTAAACCTGGTTTTCTTCCAAAAGTTGTTTCTAACAAAAACATTAACCAGGAGATTATCGTACCTTCTCTGTGTCCGAAACCAGTTTCAAAGAAGGAACGCTTGTTGCACAATTTGGATGTTGTTCGCGCTCTAAAATTCTATTTAGATGCTACAAAGGATTTTAGACAAACATCTTCCCTGTTTGTTGTTTATTCAGGTAAAAGGAGAGGTCAAAAAGCAACTTCTACCTCTCTCTCTTTTTGGATTAAAAGCATCATCAGGTTGGCTTACGAGACTGCCGGACGGCAGCCTCCCGAAAGAATCACGGCTCATTCCACTAGGGCTGTGGCTTCCACATGGGCCTTCAAGAACGAGGCTTCTGTTGATCAGATATGTAGGGCAGCGACTTGGTCTTCACTGCACACTTTTACCAAATTTTACAAGTTTGATACTTTTGCTTCTTCTGAGGCTATTTTTGGGAGAAAGGTTTTGCAAGCCGTGGTGCCTTCCATTTAGGTGACCTGATTTGCTCCCTCCCTTCATCCGTGTCCTAAAGCTTTGGTATTGGTTCCCACAAGTAAGGATGACGCCGTGGACCGGACACACCTATGTTGGAGAAAACAGAATTTATGTTTACCTGATAAATTTCTTTCTCCAACGGTGTGTCCGGTCCACGGCCCGCCCTGGTTTTTTAATCAGGTCTGATAATTTATTTTCTTTAACTACAGTCACCACGGTACCATATGGTTTCTCCTATGCTATTATTCCTCCTTAACGTCGGTCGAATGACTGGGGTAGGCGGAGCCTAGGAGGGATCATGTGACCAGCTTTGCTGGGCTCTTTGCCATTTCCTGTTGGGGAGGAGAATATCCCACAAGTAAGGATGACGCCGTGGACCGGACACACCGTTGGAGAAAGAAATTTATCAGGTAAACATAAATTCTGTTTTCCGCACGACAAAGGCGAGCTTCCCTGGACAGGGGAGAGCATATGTACGCTCCTATCCGCCGATTCTTGATAAATCGAGGCCTTTATATCGGCAATTACACACTACTTTAAAATGATGTGCACCCAATACAAATACCCTTTAAGCCTTTATACCTGGTTTATTAACAAAGCTTGCATGTCTGTCGTTCATGGACTTAAATGGACATGAAACCCACATTTTTTTCTTTCATGATTTAGACAGAGCAACTTTCCTTCTCTTGTTATCCTTTGCTGAAAGGTGTATCTAGGAAAGCTCAGGAGCAGCAAAGAACCAAGGTTCTATCTGCTGATTGGTGGCTGCATATATATATATATACCAATAGTCATTGGCTCACCCATGTGTTCAGTTAGAAACCAGTAGTGCATTGCTGCCCCTTCAACAAATGATACCAAGAGAATGAAACAAATTTGATAATAGAAGTAAACTAGAAAGTTGTTTAAAATTATATGTTCTACCTAAATCATGAAAGAAAAATGTTAGGTTTTGTGTCCCTTTAACCCCTTGAAAATCCTCTTTTTGTTGATCTTAACTCTTCTGCTGTTGCAGTTAAAGGGACTAATATAAATAAGCAGTCACTGTGTAGCATGTTGCAAGGTAAAATATCTGGATCCTAATTAATGCGACCAACCTCTCTTTGGGGGAAGGGAACATTTTTTGAGGTTGTGAGGCATTTGTGAAAGTTCAGTGTCAAGAACAGCTTTGGTCCTGCTCGGTTCCATTTTTTACTGTTGTGTTTAAAATATGCAATAAATCATCATACAGGTATACCCCGCTCATACAGCGGGTTAGGGACCAGAGCCCCGCTGTAAAGTGAAAACTGCCTTAAAGTGAAACAAGGCAGTTTTAGCTTTCTTTTCAGTGTTTAAAATCTTGAAAACATGTTTGAACTAACATATATTAGGGGTGCAACAGTGCTACGTTTAGTTTAACACTAACACCGCACAGTATTCAATTAGTATTCAATAAATACTGTACCTGTAAAATAGTGAAAATTACTGTCAAATTTGCCAGTCTATAGCACTGAGACACAGATTGCACTGCAATGCTGTTAACAGAGTGAACTGTGCATAACAAAATGGTGCCATTCACTTTTCTCACAATCTCACGATGATTACAGAACTGTTTCAAAATCCTTGGAGGTTGAACTTCAGCTCCACAAAGCGCTGTATTAGCGAAACGCTGTAAAGTGAAGCGCTGTAACGTGAGGTATACCTGTATTCTAATTTCTTCCACGCAGATTTACACATAATAAACAGAGAAGAGCTTCAAATAATCCACAGC
This sequence comes from Bombina bombina, assembly GCF_027579735.1. NCBI lineage: Eukaryota > Metazoa > Chordata > Amphibia > Anura > Bombinatoridae > Bombina > Bombina bombina. The sequence goes on from NC_069510.1 coordinate 61,321,494, forward strand.
ATTGTCTGCTACACTTCTTGTTAGATTATAGTAACAGTGACATTAATTAAAGGGACATGAAATCCAAATGTTTTCTTTCATGATTCAAAAACAGCAGCGATTTTAAACAACCTTCCAATTTGCTTCTATTATTTCATTTGCTTTCTTCTCTTGTTATCCTTTGCTGAATGATTTATCTAGGAAAGCTCAGGAGTAGCAAAGAACCTAGGTTCTAGCTGCCGATTGATGGCTGCAAATATATATACAGTATATATATATATACACCGATTGTCATTGGCTTACCCATGTGTTGAGCTAGAAACCAGTAGTGCATTGCTGCTCCTTTAACAAATGATACCAAAAAGAATGAAGCAAATTTGATAATAGAAAGTAAACTGGAAAGTTTTTAAAATTGTATGTTCTGCCTAAATCATGCAAGAAATGTTTTTGGTTTCATGTCCCTTTAAGTTTCAATTGACATTTAAAGGGACACTAAACCCAAAATCTTTCTTTCATGATTCAGATGGAGAATACAATTTTAAACAACATTCCAAGTTACTTCTATTATCTAATTTGCTTCATGCTTTAGATATCCTTTGTTGAAGAAATAGCAATGCACATGTGTGAGCCAATCACACGAGGTATTTATGTACAGCACCCAATCAGCAGCTACTAAGCCTATCTAGATATGCTTTTTTAGCAAAGAATATCAAGAGAATGAAGCAAATTAGATAATAGAGATACATTAGAAAGATGTTTAAAATTGCATGTTCTTTCTGAACCATGAAAGAAAAAATGTGGGTTTTATGTCCCTTTAACCTAAAATTGAATTCCCCATAAAGGGCTAGATTACAAGTGGTGCGGTATTTAGCGATCCCGCTTGCTAGAAATAAGCTTTTTACGCACGTCGGATAACAAACGTTTTACATGTTGACAGTAAAGAGTTTTTGTTTCATTTTTTCCCTGTATTTACAATGTATTGATATTTTTATCTGGAATTAACCTATCAACATTACAGGTTGTAACACACCTATAATCACATATTAACCCTTTAAGGACACAGCTTTTAGTTTGCTCAATTGTTTTATGACGGAAAAATTCCGTCATATGTCCTTAAGAGGTTAAAGGGACACTGAACCCAATTTTTTTGTTTCATGATTCAGATAGAGCATGACATTTTAAACAACTTTCTAATTAACACCTATTATCAATTTTTCTTCGTTCTCTTGCTATTTTTATTTTAAAAGCAACAATGTAAATCTTAGCAGCAAGCCCATTTTAGGTTCAGCACCATGGATAGCGCTTGCTTATTGGAGAATAACATTTACCCACCAATAAGCAAGCATAACCCAGGTTCTCAACCAAAAATGGGCCGGCTCCTATGCATCAAATTCTTGCTTTTTAAATAATCATAGCAAGAGAACGAAGAAAAATTTATAATAGGAGTAAATTAGAAAGTTGCTTAAAATTGCATGCTCTATCTGAATCATTAAAGAAAAAAGTCAGGTTTAGTGTCCCTTTAAAGGACCAGTCAACACCCCATGATATAAGCATAAATGTGTGCACATAGTTATAAATAATAATTTAGAGCTGTACCTGGTTAAAATGCACCTCATAATCATTGAAAACGATAGTTTTGAAAATCTTTTTGCTTTCCCAATCCTCCCAGGTCACGTGGGTAATGTTGCCTATTAAAAACTGCATATACGTATATGCAGTTTTCCTCCTCTACGCATGTCCGCCCGCAAGTGGTGATGTCACACGTGACGTAATCGGCAAAACGGGATCACGCTTTTTTGGTGGAACAGTGCACATCGAAGACCGCGCACGGCTCACCAAGGCAGAAAAGCACCTGCGTGCTGCCAAAGAGTGAAACAAATATTATAAGTGAGAGACTGATGCAACCGACATGAAAGGGAACAGCTCCAGCTTTACCGCTGATACAGCCGAGCTGCTCCCTTTCATGCTGTGCTAGATGGTGCGCTCCAATTCATGCACGCATGGGGGGAGTCACGTGAGCGCGCAGGGGATCACGTGGGCACACAAGCATGTGTACATAGAAAATAGCATGCAAATTAACACTAACGATTGGCTGGAAACCGTTGTCAATAACTGTGAGGGAAATCCTCCTTTGGCCAGGGGCGGAGGGACAGCGGTAGCAAAATGGAAAAAGGTGCAGTTTTAAAGGGACAGTCTAGGCCAAAATAAACTTTCATGATTTAGATCGAGCATGTCATTTTAAACAATTTTCCAATTTACTTTTATCACCAATTTTGCTTTGTTCTCTTGGTATTCTTAGTTGAAAGCTTAACCTAGGAGGTTCATATGCTAATTTCTTAGACCTTGAAGGCCACCTCTTTTCAGAATGCATTTAAACAGTTTTTCACCACTAGAGGGTGTTAGTTAATGTTTTTCATATAGATAACACTGTGCTTGTGCACATGAAGTTATCTGGGAGCAGGCACTGATTGGCTAAACTGCAAGTCTGTCAAAAGAACTGAAATAAGGGGGCAGTTTGCAGAGGCTTAGATACAAGATAATCACAGAAATAAAAATTGTTGGTTATGCAAAACTGGGGAATGGGTAATAAAGGGATTATTTATCTTTTAAAACAATAAGAATTCTGGTGTAGACTGTCCCTTTAAACTAAATTTCTTCTGTTAAGTGTGATCAGTCCACGGGTCATCATTACTTCTGGGATATTACTCCTCCCCAACAGGAAGTGCAAGAGGATTCACCCAGCAGAGTTGCATATAGCCCCTCCCCTCTACGTCACCCCCAGTCATTCTCTTGCACCCAACGACTAGATAGGATGTGTGAGAGGACTATGGTGATTTTATTTAGTTTTATTTCTTCAATCAAAAGTTTGTTATTTTTTAATAGCACCGGAGCGTGTTATTCCTTCTCTGGTAGAGTTTGAAGAAGAATCTACCAGAGTTTTTACTATGATTTTAGCCGGAGTTGTTAAGATCATATTGCTGTTTCTCGGCCATCTGAGGAGAGGTAAACTTCAGATCAGGGGACAGCGGGCAGTTTATTCTGCAAAGAGGTATGTAGCAGTTTTTATTTTCTAACAATGGAATTGCTGAGAAAATCCTGCCATACCGACATTATATCATGTATGTATAATTTACATTTTAGTATTCTGGAGAATGGTACTTCACTGGAATTACACTGTGTATATAAACTTTAGCCTAATAGAAATACAACAGGCTTTTTAATAACTCTTAATTATGTTAAACGTTTTTGCTGGAATGTAAAATCGTTTTCATTTTCTGAGGTACTGGGTGAATAAAATGTTTGGGCACTATTTTTCCACTTGGCAGTTGCTGGATCTAATTATGACAGTTGTTTAATCTCTCTCACTGTTGTGTGTGAGGGGGTGGGACCTTTTTTGGCGCTTTTGCTACGCATCAAAAATTTCAGTCAAAAGCTCATTGTTTTTTTCCTGCATGTTCCGGTTTATCTCTACAGAACCCAGGGATCTTCAAAGCTAATTTGAGGGAAGTAATCTAACAGAGCTGTAAGATTGTAGTTGACTGTGATAAAAAACGTTTATTCTTTAACTTTTTTATGCCTCAGGGTTAGTTATTTCTTGCTACTGGGTACAAGCCTTTGCTAAGTTGCATTTTGTTTTACAAAGCTGATTGATTTCATCTGTTATATATATTCAGTACTTTTCAAGCACAGTTCGTTTTTTTCATTGTATTTTACTTGTATAGTTTTTCCAAATTGCAAGTTTATTTGCTAGTTTGTTAAACATGTCTGATTCAGAAGATGAGACCTGTACTATTTGTACTAAAGCCAAGGTGGAGCCCAATAGAAATTTATGTACTAACTGCATTGATGCTACATTAAATAAAAGTCAATCTGTACAAATTGAACAAATTTCACCAAACAACGAGGGGAGAGTTATGCCGACTAACTCGCCTCACGTGACAGTACCTGCATCTCCCGCTCGGGACGTGCGCGATATGGCGACGCCAAGTACATCTGGGCGGCCATTACAAATAACATTACAAGATATGGCTACTGTTATGACTGAGGTTTTGGCTAAATTACCAGAACTAAGGGGCAAGCGTGATCACTCTGGGGTGAGAACAGAGTGCGCTGATAATGTTAGGGCCATGTCAGATACTGCGTCACAACTTGCAGAACATGAGGACGGAGAGCTTCATTCTGCGGCTGACGGTTCTGATCCAAACAGAATGGATTCAGATATTTCAAATTTTAAATTTAAGCTGGAAAACCTCCGTGTTTTACTAGGGGAGGTGTTAGCGGCCCTGAATGATTGTAACACAGTTGCAATACCTGAGAAATTGTGTAGGTTGGATAAATATTTTGCTGTACCAACAAGTACTGACGTTTTTCCTATACCTAAAAGACTAACTGAAATTATTGCTAAGGAGTGGGATAGACCCGGTGTGCCGTTCTCACCCCCTCCAATATTTAGAAAGATGTTTCCAATAGACACCACCACATGGGATTTATGGCAAACGGTCCCTAAAGTGGAGGGAGCAGTTTCTACTTTAGCTAAACGTACCACTATCCCGGTAGAGGATAGCTGTGCCTTTTCAGATCCAATGGATAAAAAATTAGAGGGTTACCTTAAGAAAATGTTTGTTCAACAAGGTTTTATATTGCAACCCCTTGCATGCATTGCGCCGATCACGGCTGCAGCGGCATTCTGGATTGAGTCTCTAGAAGAGAATCTTGGTTCAACTACGCTGGACGACATTTCAGACAGGCTTAGAGTACTTAAGCTATCTAATTCATTCATTTCGGAAGCCGTAGTACATTTAATTAAACTTACGGCTAAGAATTCCGGATTCGCCATTCAAGCGCGCAGAGCACTGTGGCTAAAATCCTGGTCAGCTGATGTAACTTCTAAGTCCAAATTACTTAATATACCTTTCAAGGGACAGACCTTATTTGGGCCTGGTTTGAAAGAAATTATCGCTGACATTACAGGAGGTAAGGGCCACGCCCTACCTCAAGACAAAGCCAAACCTAAGGCTAGACAGTCTAATTTTCGTTCCTTTCGGAATTTCAAAGCAGGAGCAGCATCAACTTCCACTACTTCAAAACAAGAAGGATCTGGTGCTCGCTACAGACAAGGCTGGAGACCTAACCAGTCCTGGAACAAGGGCAAGCAGGCCAGGAAGCCTGCAGCTGCCACTAAAACAGCATGAATTGAGGGCCCCCGATCCGGGATCGGATCTAGTGGGGGGCAGACTTTCTCTCTTCGCCCAGGCTTGGGCAAGAGATGTCCAGGATCCCTGGGCGCTAGAGATAATATCTCAGGGATACCTTCTGGACTTCAAACACTCTCCTCCAAGAGAGAGATTTCATCTGTCAAGGTTGTCGACAAACCAAACAAAGAAAGAAGCGTTTCTACGCTGCATACAAGAACTATTGTTAATGGGAGTAATCCATCCAGTTCCACGGTCGGAACAGGGAAAAGGGTTTTACTCAAATCTGTTTGTGGTTCCCAAAAAAGAAGGAACTTTCAGACCAATCCTGGATTTAAAGATCCTAAACAAATTCCTAAGAGTTCCATCATTCAAAATGGAGACTATCCGGACAATTTTACCCATGATCCAAGAGGGTCAGTACATGACCACAGTGGACTTAAAGGACGCTTACCTTCACATACCGATTCACAAAGATCATTACCGGTATCTAAGATTTGCCTTTCTAGACAGGCATTACCAGTTTGTAGCTCTTCCATTCGGATTGGCTACAGCTCCAAGAATCTTCACAAAGGTTCTAGGTGCTCTTCTGGCGGTACTAAGACCGCGGGGAATTTCGGTAGCTCCCTACCTAGACGACATTCTGATACAAGCTTCAAGCTTTCAAACTGCCAAGTCTCATACAGAGTTAGTACTGGCATTTCTAAGGTCACATGGATGGAAGGTGAACGAAAAGAAAAGTTCACTCGTTCCACTCACAAGAGTTCCCTTCCTCGGGACTCTTATAGATTCTGTAGAAATGAAGATTTACCTGACAGAGGACAGGTTAACAAGACTTCAAAGTGCTTGCCGCACCCTTCATTCCATTCAACACCCATCGGTGGCTCAATGCATGCAGGTAATCGGCTTAATGGTAGCGGCAATGGACATAGTGCCATTTGCTCGCTTACACCTCAGACCACTGCAATTGTGCATGCTGAGTCAGTGGAATGGGGATTACTCAGACTTGTCCCCTTCTCTGAATCTGGATCAAGAGACCAGAAATTCTCTTCTATGGTGGCTTTCTCGGCCACATCTGTCCAGGGGGATGCCATTCAGCAGACCAGACTGGACAATTGTAACAACAGACGCCAGCCTTCTAGGTTGGGGTGCCGTCTGGAATTCTCTGAAGGCTCAGGGACAATGGAGTCAGGAGGAGAGTCTCCTGCCAATAAACATTCTGGAATTGAGAGCAGTTCTCAATGCCCTCCTGGCTTGGCCCCAGTTGACAACTCGGGAGTTCATCAGGTTTCAGTCGGACAACATCACGACTGTAGCTTACATCAACCATCAGGGAGGGACAAGAAGCTCCCTAGCAATGATGGAAGTATCAAAGATAATTCGCTGGGCAGAGTCTCACTCTTGCCACCTGTCAGCAATCCACATCCCGGGAGTGGAGTACTGGGAGGCGGATTTCTTAAGTCGTCAGACTTTTCATCCGGGGGAGTGGGAACTTCATCCGGAGGTCTTTGCCCAAATACTTCGACGTTGGGGCAAACCAGAGATAGATCTCATGGCGTCTCGACAGAACGCCAAGCTTCCTCGCTACGGGTCCAGATCCAGGGATCCAGGAGCAGTCCTAATAGATGCACTGACAGCACCTTGGGACTTCAGGATGGCTTATGTGTTTCCACCCTTCCCGATGCTTCCTCGATTGATTGCCAGAATCAAACAGGAGAGAGCATCAGTGATTCTGATAGCACCTGCATGGCCACGCAGGACTTGGTATGCAGACCTGGTGGACATGTCATCCTGTCCACCTTGGTCTCTACCTCTGAAACAGGACCTTCTGATACAGGGTCCTTTCAAACATCAAAATCTAACTTCTCTGAAGCTGACTGCTTGGAAATTGAACGTTTGATTTTATCAAAACGTGGGTTTTCTGAGTCAGTTATTGACACCTTAATACAGGCTAGGAAGCCTGTTACCAGAAAGATTTACCATAAAATATGGCGTAAATACCTATACTGGTGTGAATCCAAAGGTTACTCTTGGAGTAAGGTTAGGATTCCTAGGATATTGTCTTTTCTACAAGAAGGTTTAGAAAAGGGTTTATCTGCTAGTTCATTAAAGGGACAGATCTCAGCTCTGTCTATTCTGTTACACAAACGTCTGTCAGAAGTGCCAGACGTTCAAGCTTTTTTCAGGCTTTAGCGAGGATTAAGCCTGTGTTTAAGACTGTTGCTCCACCATGGAGTTTAAATCTTGTTCTAAACATTTTACAGGGCGTTCCGTTTGAACCCCTCCATTCCATTGATATAAAGTTGTTATCTTGGAAAGTTCTATTTTTAATGGCTATTTCCTCGGCTCGAAGAGTCTCTGAGTTATCAGCCTTACATTGTGATTCTCCTTATTTGATTTTTCATTCGGATAAGGTAGTTCTGCGTACTAAACCTGGGTTCTTACCCAAGGTAGTCACTAACAGGAATATCAATCAAGAGATTGTTGTTCCTTCTTTGTGTCCAAATCCTTCTTCAAAGAAGGAACGCTTACTACATAATCTGGACGTAGTTCGTGCCCTAAAATTTTACTTACAGGCAACTAAGGAATTTCGACAAACGTCTTCTCTGTTTGTCGTGTACTTTGGACAGAGGAGAGGTCAAAAGGCTTCGGCAACCTCTCTTTCCTTTTGGCTTCGTAGTATAATACGTTTAGCTTATGAGACTGCTGGACAGCAGCCTCCTGAAAGAATTACAGCCCATTCTACTAGAGCTGTGGCTTCCACTTGGGCCTTCAAGAATGAGGCCTCTGTTGAACAGATTTGCAAGGCTGCAACTTGGTCTTCGCTTCATACTTTTTCCAAATTTTACAAATTTGACACATTTGCTTCCTCGGAGGCTATTTTTGGGAGAAAGGTTCTTCAGGCAGTGGTTCCTTCTGTATAAAAGAGCCTGCCTATCCCTCCCGTCATCCGTGTACTTTTGCTTTGGTATTGGTATCCCAGAAGTAATGATGACCCGTGGACTGATCACACTTAACAGAAGAAAACATAATTTATGCTTACCTGATAAATTCCTTTCTTCTGTAGTGTGATCAGTCCACGGCCCGCCCTGTTTTTAAGGCAGGTATTTATTTTTAAATTATACTCCAGTCACCACTACACCCTTGGTTCCTCCTTTCTCGTTTGTCCTTGGTCGAATGACTGGGGGTGACGTAGAGGGGAGGGGCTATATGCAACTCTGCTGGGTGAATCCTCTTGCACTTCCTGTTGGGGAGGAGTAATATCCCAGAAGTAATGATGACCCGTGGACTGATCACACTACAGAAGAAAGGAATTTATCAGGTAAGCATAAATTATGTTTTTCTTTCAAATTATAATTCATTTATATAAAATGTTTGCTTCAGGTTGATTCTATTTTAGCTTAACTATGCAATGGTACTTTTTTTATACTTCAATTCATCACGCATTGACTGGTCCTTTAAGATATGGAGCAAATCATGACGACAAGTGGAAGTTACCCACTATCATGAACTCACCAGCACGTACGTGCCTGAGAGGGGGGAGATTATCTAGATAAAGACGTAACTATTGTAGAATAGGATTAAAGAAAATACAACCTGATGAGTCATTTGCTTTGTTCTCTTAGTATCCTTTGTTAAAAAAACTAATTTAAGAAGGCTCAGAAGCAGCAATGCTAGATGCTGATTGGTAATTGCACATATATTTCTCTTGTCATTGACTCACTTGATGTGTTCAGCTAGCTCCCACTAGTGCATGGCTGCTCTTTCAATAAAGGATTCCAAGAGAATAAAGCAAATTTGACAGTAGATTGGAAAGTTGTTTAAAACTGGATGCTGTATCTGAATCATGGATTAAACATTTGTGTTTCCTGTCTCTTTAAGATAAGACGTGATTAGCCCCAGGTACTTTCCACTGTCTGAGACGTCAACATTGCAATGTCTTTATTAAAGGAAATGATGGTAAAAATGTGTGTAAAGCTACGTCAAGGTGCGCTTAGGGGAGAGATTCTTTAGCTAGAAAGTTAACACTGCAGTATAGGAAGTTATTTTAGGAAAAACAAAATTGTTGCATGATTCAATGGTTTCAAGGAAAATATTTGTTATTAAAAATAAATGGAATTAAAAAAAATACTAAAAGAAGAAAGTTATTCTATTTAAAGGGATAGTAAAGGCCAAATTAAACTTTCATGATTCAGATAGAGCATGTCATTTTAAACAACTTTCTAATCTACTTTTATTATCAAATTTGCTTTGTTCTCTTGTTATTCTTAGTTGAAAGCTAAACCTAGGTAGCCTCATATACTAATTTCTAAGCCCTTGAAGGCCACCTCTTATCTGAATGCATTTGACAGCTTTTCACAGCTAGAGGGCGTTAGTTCATGTGTTTCACATAGATAGCATTGTGCTCATGCATGTGAAGTTATTTAAGAGTCAGCGATAATTGCCTGAAATGCAAAGCTGTAAAAAAAATCTGAGATAAGGAGGCAGTCAGCAGAAGCTTAGATACAAGGTTATTACATAGGTAAAAAGTATATTTCTATAACAGTGTTGGTTATGCAAAACTGGAGAATGGTAAATAAAAGGATTATCTATCTTCTTAAACAATAACATTTTTGGTGTTTACTGTCCCTTTAAAAAAACAGGTAGATTAGAGGTCCTTATATTTTATTAGATCTAATTAATGAATTAAATTACTTAAAGGGAAATAAAACATCTTAAAATTACAAGAGGGTTAATGATGCAATAAATTAATATTTTAGCACTGTAAAAGATTTCTAAACAGATTAACATCTGATTGCTTTCGATATTTTTAAAGGGACACAAGTGAAAGTTAAACTCATGAATCAGATAGAACAGCAATTTTAAACAGCTTTACAATTTACTTTCATTAACAAAATGTGCAGTCTTTTTATATTTACACTTTTTGAGTCACCAGCTCCTACTGAGCATGTGCAAGAATTCACAGAATAAACGTATATGCATTTGTGATTGGCTGATGGCTGTCACATGATACACAAGGAGTGGAAATAGACAAAATCTACTACTCATTTTAAGTTGAGACTAAGTGCTATTGTATGGTCTTGTTATCTTGCATTTGTTGATTACGCAAATCTACTTTATTTACTGGTCCTTTAAATGGACTGTCTACCTACCTAGGTTTAGCTTTCAACTAAGATTACCAAGAGAACAAAGCAAAGTTAATAAAAGTGAACTCGAAAGTTGTTTTAAATTACATACCCTATCTGAATTGTGAAAGTTTAATTTTGACTTCGTTCTTTTGCAATCTTTATTTGAAAAAGAAGGCATCTAAGCTAAGGAGCCACCCAATTTTTGGTTCAGTACCCTGGACACCACTTGTTTATTGGTGGGTGAATTTATCCACCAATCAGCAATAGCAACCCAGGTTGTTCACCAAAAAATGGGCCGGCATCTAAACTTACATTTCTTGCTTTTCAAATAAAGATACCAGGAGAATGAAGAAAAATTGATAATAGGAGTAAATTAGAAAGTTGCTTAAAATTGCCTGCTCTATCTAAATCACGAAAGAAAATTTTTTGGTTTAGTATCCCTTTAAGTCTTGAAATTTAAGGCACTATTGAATTTACTATTGAATAGGTAGACAGTCCATTTAAAGGACCAGTAAATAAAGGAATATAGAATAGGATTAAGGCCTCGTTTCCAGTACCTGAGTTTAGTACAAGAAAATTGTAATAATTGAAATTCACAATTTAATACCGACTTTCCCCAATTTAGTGCAATCAAATTACTTCAATATATTCCTCAATAAGCAGAAGACACTCAGAATCCAAAGGAGAATTCATTTTCTTAATAAATCGATATAAAAAACAAATAGATTTCTACCTCGTTCCCAGCAGATACACAAAGGGGAGATCTCTGTTAAAGGGATAGCTAACTAGATGTGTTCAGCTAGCTCTCAGTAGTGC